>NC_053144.1:35320869-35623669 GCF_016808335.1 Panicum virgatum | reverse complement strand
GCGCGTGTGCTCGCACGCCCGCACCCCATTCCCCACGCCTACGCCCCACCCCTTCGCCTAGAACGGCCAGCGCCCCCATTTCCGCCCGCCGAGCTACGGCTCCCGTGGAGAGCCTCGCTCAGCACTCCTCCACCCCCACCGAGCACCCAACGAGCTTCATTTCACCCCCAAGCAACTCCCAGGCCCGCCCAACTCCACCCGGAGCCTCCTAGTGCCGCGGAACACCGCCGCCGCCGTCGTGAACACCGCCGGCCGCCCGCCCGCTGCGGAACTCCATGCTCCGCCCCGTCCCGACTCAAATCAACCCCCACTGCGGCTTACTCGTGGTCCAGTGCATCTCCCCGGCCGGTCCTCACCCCCCTCCCGCACCGGAGCGCCGCCGCCGCTCCCTGGGCGCCGCCGCCGCCCCTGCTCCGGCCATCCCCGTCGACCACATCTGTAACACCCGGTTTATAAAAGGACATAAACCGAGCAATCATATACGTGCCAGGATCAAGTCACACGTATATACAACAGAATGAACAGTATATCATAGCACATATCACGTAAAAAGATATAATAAAGCGAATACGAATGTTATTTATTACATTAATGACAAAATGTCTGATACAGCGTAAGCGATGTACAAAATACGATAAAACTCTCCGAAGCTGAAGCAGGGCGCCACAGGGACGTCGACTGGGAGACGAACACCTAGAAGTCCTCGTATTCCTGGTAGCGCTGGACGAACTCCCTCGTGTCGGCAGGAACTGAGCAGCAGTAGCGTAGCGAAGAGGAAAAAGTAGAGAAGAGGCAAGGGTGAGTACACAACTTGTACTCAACAAGTATAACACAAACTATGAGGCTCTAAGGTTGGCAGACTCAACTGCATTAGCTTTTAAGTGTTGGCAAAGTTTTATTAAAGCTATTTACTACGAGTTGATGAATTACCATTAACCCAGTTACATAGTAATTAATCAAGTTTAAACATGTTACTACTGAGAACCAAACCGAAACCAAGCCACCAAGGTAACCCCGAGAAGCACCTCCCTCGTCGGAAGGAGATAACTCCACTAATCAAAAGGAGGATCTGGGCCGCTCATAACCGTGAGCACGGCTAGTATACCAGTTTTACACTCTGCAGAGGTTGCACATCTTTACCCACAAGTCGTGAGCTACGCCAGTTGTTCATCACACTTCCTTAGGTGAGATGACTAGCGACTCACTACGAGGCCGTTACAAAGAATCTCGTTGGTAAGGCGTAACCGCGAGAGATAGGTCAGCGACGATGGGGCCCACCTCACGGGGGTACAAGCACAGGTACGCAAACCAAGCACAGACCAGCCGGAGGAGCAGGGACCATTGAAGCTTACTACTCTTGCCCCGTAGGTAATGTTACTCCAAACCAAAAAGATCTAATTATTACGCCAAGTCTATCCCATTCTAGCCTTGTGGTAGCGCTGTTGTCCCAGGTTGTCGCTCTATGAACCGGTCCTTATGGAGAGTGGCCAACCAAGCACTAAGCACCGTGCTGGCCCCCTAAACCATGTTTCTACAAAAAACATCTTTTAACGAGACGTGAGCCACTCATCCACACAGAGGGCCACTCTCAGAATTAAGTTCAAGTAAACCATTAATCAAATTAATTAAAAAGGACCAAGGTGTGTTATAGCACAGCAACCTAGCACAACTAACCAAAATGCAACCCAAAGGTATATATAAAGGATATAAAGTGGCTAGGAATGTCCTTATAGGCATACAGTATTAAAATGCAGTATGAAATTGTAATTAAAAGTGATAGGTTGTTCATGTTATACTTGCCTTCCTCGTACTGCTCCTGCTGCTGCTCAAAGTGCTCGGAAGACGGCTGCTCCGGGTACTGGTACTGGGGCTCCTCAGATGGATCAACGTCTACTCACGAACACATGGCCAAAACAATGCACAAATGATAAGCATACAAACAAACATTAACAAAAACTAAGAAACAGTACATCAATACATAAAAACAGCACACTAAACTACTCTAATACTGTTCTACACGTTACAACGATCGCGTGGATATAAAGAACGCTAAAAACGGAGCTAAAACGCGTATTCTAGGCTAAAAACTAGTTCTAGGGGCTTATTTGTAAGAAAACTGAAGTTCCAGGGACTTTTCTGCTAAAACCGAGGCTAAAATATAATTAAACTAAAGATCTAGGGTCCAACGTGCAAAAACTATAACTCTGGACCGCAGGTTCTAATAGGGAAAAGCTCAGGGTCCTATTCATTAAAAACCGGACCTAACTGGAAATGTTTTTTGAACTATACTGGATGGCGGGTTAAATTGAAGAAAGTTGGAGGGCTCTTTAGCAAAAAGGCCAGCGAACCGGTATCTTCACATGTGGATCGTCAGATCTTGATCTAATGGCTCAAAGCGGCTTGGTTCTAGATCTAATCTAGACCGTTGGGCTCAGATCGGAGGGTTCAGGGCGCTTGGGCTCGCGGGTGGCGGCGGAGCTCGCCGGAGGCGACGCTCCCGCGGCGGCGCTCTACTGCAGAGTCGCCGGAGATGGCGGTCCTAGCATTCCAGGGCTCGAAATCGAGCGGGCTTGGGTCGGGGAGGATCTACGCGTCATGCGTGATCCACCCGTGGCCTTTACTGGGCTCGGGGAGGTCTGTGGCGGAGGGTGCACCGGCGACGGCGGGTCAGCGCGGCGGAGGCTCGCCGGCGCGAGTGCTCTGGGCGACGCCAGGGGCTACGGGCTACGGCAAAAGGCGCAAAAGGCTTGGGATGGCCTGAGGGTGCTTACCGAGGGCCAAAAACGGCCGGAGCTGCAGCCAGGGGCGGTCGGCGACGAGTACCGGCGGCGTGGTCAGGGCGGAGCTCGCGGACAGGGCAGTGTGGTGGTCTTCCGGCTTCGGGATCCTGCGGTTCGGCTCGGGATGCTCCTGCGGGGATAATAGAGGGGTCAGGATGGCCGGAGGGGCGACGACGGTGAGCAATTGCTCGAAAAATCAAGGAACTCACCGGCGGCGGTCCGGTACGATTCCGGCACGATCGTGGCTCGAATCGGGGCAAGCCAGCTCGGAGTGAACCCTGGGCTCAGGGCGGATCTCTGGTGGGGCTCGGCAGGAGCGGTGGCGCGGCAGGGCGTTGTGGCCAGTGGCAGCGCCGGCGTGCGGTGCGGCGGAGCAAGGCGCGGCGGAGCAGAGCGGCGTGGGGGTGGCGGCTAGGGTTGGAGGGAGCAGGGGGGTTCTCGGTGGGTTTAAAGGGGGGCGCCCGAGATCTCGGGCGGGCGCGCTCAAGAAGGAAACCAGCGAGGTCTCGGGCGGGGATCGCGGCTTCCGTTGCGTGCGCGCGGCGAGGGGAAGGGGATGACCCTGTTGAGTGGGTCCGGGCGGTCAGTGAGAAGGGGCGGGCGCTCTGTGGGCGCTGGCAAGTGGGGTCAGGCGCGAAGGGGGGGGGGCAACGCAGGCTGCGTGGCGCGGGGCAGGCCGGGGAGGCTGGCGGGCTGCAGTTGGGCTTCGGCGCTGGCGCGAGCGAGCGGGAGCAGGCCAGCGCTAGCTGGGCCGAAGTGGAGCGGGACACGCTGGCGGGGAGAGAGAGGAGGAGGCGGACCGGGCTGGGCTCGGGAGTGGGCCGCGGGGAAAGGAGAGGGAGGAGTGGGCCGGTGCTGGGTTGACTTGGGCCGGGTTTTGGGTTTGGGTTATGGGTTCCTTTTCTAATTCTTTTTCTTTTCTATATCTAAACTTTTCTTCTCCTAATTCAAACAAGGTTTGAATTCAAATACAAATTTGAATTCAACCACACTCAAATAAAAACATGCACCAGCATGAATGCAACAACAAAGTTTTAACCTTAGACAAAATTTTAAAAACTTAATGGAACAAAATTAGATTAAAATGCCAACTAAACACAATAAACCTTAGAAATTTAAATAAGGCCAATTAAATTTATTAATAAATGCTGGAATTTAAATTAGGGTGTTACAGACCCTACCCCCTTAAAGAAATCTCGTCCCCGAGATTTAGCTGGGCTGGCTAGCAAAGAGATCTGGATATGTCTTCTTCAACTCATCTTCTCGCTCCCATGTAGCCTCAGCTTCACTGTGATGACTCCACTGAACTCTGCACATCTTGATGCGCTTGTTCTGAGTAACCCTCTCTGATGTCTCCAGAATCTTCACCGGATGCTCAGTATAAGTCAGATCTTCCTGCACATCGACTCCATCCTGGGGTGCCTGCTCCTCGGGTACTCGCAAACACCTCTTCAGCTGAGATATATGGAAGACATCGTGAACTCCTGAGAGGCTGAGAGGTAACTCCAGGCGAATAAGCAACTTCGCCTTTCCGCTCTAGCACCTTGAATGGCCCCACATACCGAGGTGCTAACTTCCCTTTGACATTGAATCTGCGAATTCCTCTCATCGGAGACACCTTCAGGTACACATAATCACCGACACTGAAAGTCAGGTCTCTCCGTTTGCCATCAGCATAGCTCTTTTGTCTGCTCTGTGCAATCCTCAGATTCTCTCGCACAGCCTGGACCATTTGCTCTGCATCATCTATGATCTCAGGGCCAAAGAGCTGCTTTTCACCAATCTGATCCCAATAGAGAGGAGTCCTGCACTTTCTGCCATACAATGCCTCGAAGGGTGACTTCTTCAGACTGGCCTGATAGCTATTGTTATATGAAAACTTAGCATAAGACAGGCACTTATCCCAGCTGGTACCATACTGAATAGCACAAGCTCTCAGCATATCCTCCAACACTTGGTTGGTTCTCTCTGTCTGCCCATCTGTCTGAGGGTGATAAGCCGTACTGAAACGCAGCTTCGTATCCAACGAATCATGGAGCTGCTCCCAGAACCGAGAAGTGAACTGAGACCCTCTGTTAGATATAATCTTCTTCGGCACACCATGCAAGCAGACAATCCGAGAGATGTACAACTCTGCAAGTCTAGCACCGGAGTAAGTAGTGTTCACTGGAATGAAGTGAGCAACCTTCGTCAATCGATCCACTACTACCCAAATGGAGTTGTACCCTTTCTGAGTACGAGGCAATCCAACAATGAAGTCCATGGTGATTTCCTCCCATTTCCACTCTGGAATCTTCAAAGGCTGCAATAGACCTGCTGGCCTCTGATGCTCAGCCTTGACACGCTGACAGGTGTTACAAATAGCCACGTACTCTGCCACTGAACGCTTCATCCCATACCACCAGAAATGTTCCTTCAGATCATAATACATCTTCGTGCTGCCCGGATGAATAGAGTAAGCTGTATCATGGGCCTCACTCAGAATCAACTTCCGAAGATCCTTCACATCTGGCACACAGATCCGGTTCTTGTACCACAAGGTACCCTGATCATCCTCTCTGAAATGAGGAGCCTTGCCCTTCTTGAGCAACTCACGGATCTCCTGCAGCTTCTCATCATCTTTCTGATGCTGCCTGATCTCTGACTCTAGAGTCGGTACTGCCTCAAATGCTGCACTGGAGGTATGATGCAAGAAGCCCAGGCTCAACTGCTCGAACTCCTCGCATAACTCTGGAGGCATCTGGAAAGCCACGGCCATGTTGACATAACTTCTTCTGCTCAGAGCATCTGCTACAACATTGGCCTTGCCCGGATGATAGTGAATCTCCAGGTCATAGTCCTTGACTAACTCTAGCCATATTCTCTGCCGCATGTTCAGCTCATTCTGCGTGAAAATGTACTTGAGGCTCTTGTGATCAGTGTAGATATCACACCGCTGCCCATACAAGTAATGCCTCCAAATCTTCAGAGAATGCACAACTGCGGCTAACTCAAGATCATGAGTAGGATAATTCAGCTCATGCCGACGTAACTGCCGTGAAGCATAAGCAATCACTCTGCCCTCCTGCATCAGAACACACCCAAGACCATCCTTCGAAGCATCACACTATACCGTGAACCTCTTCGTCTGGTCTGGCAGAGTCAGGACTGGCGCCGTAGTCAACCTTTTCTTCAGCTCATCAAAGGCCATCTGACGCTCATCAGTCCATATGAATGCCACATTCTTCTCTAGCAAAGAAGTCAAAGGCTTCGCGATCTTGGAGAAATTCTCGATGAACCTCCGATAATATCCAGCTAAGCCCAAGAAAGATCTGACTTCCTTCACTGTCTGCGGTGTCTCCCACTCGAGCACATCCTTCACCTTGCTCGGATCAACAGCAATGCCTCCCTGAGAGATAACATGACCGAGGAATGGAACCTCGTCAATCCAGAACTTGCACTTGCTGAACTTGGCATACAGCTGATGCTCTCTCAATCTCTGCAATACAAGTCTCAGATGCTCCTCATGCTCTTCTTCTGTCTTGGAGAAGATCAGAATATCATCAATGAAAATCACCACGAAGACATCCAGATAATCCATGAAGACCATGTTCATCAGATGCATGAAGTAAGCCGGGGCATTAGTCAGGCCGAAGGACATGACTGTATTCTCATATAGCCCGTACTTGCAGGTGAATGCCGTCTTCGGAATATCCCCAGGACGGATCCTCAGCTGAAAATAGCCCAAACGAAGATCAATCTTCGAGAATATACGAGCACCTCGAAGCAAATCAAAGAGATCCTCAATACGGGGCAGTGGATGCTTGTTCTTGATAGTGACTGCATTCAGCTCTTGATAATCCACACACATTCTCTTCGAGCCATCCTTCTTATCTACCAGCAACAATGGAAAAGCCCAAGGAGAGAAGCTGCGACGGATATAGCCCTTGGCTAGCAACTCATCAATAGTCTTCTTTACTTCTTCATGCTCTATAGGTGCCATACGGTAGGGCCGCTTTGCAATAGGAGCTGTGCCAGGCAAGAGATCAATACAAAACTCAATGGCGCGTTCAGGCGACATACCTGGCAGATCATCCGGAAAGACATCCGGGAATTCAGACACCACGCGAATACCGTCCGTGGGTCTAGCCTCCATCTGATGAAGAAATCTCGAAGGCTCTACTGCACTGATAACAACCTCTTGGCCACTGGAAGCTGATAGCAAGACTGTCCTCTGAGCACAATCTATCCGAACTCCCCATTTGGCCAGAGTCTCCATTCCCAGAATGACATCAATGCCCTTGGTGTCTAGCACCATCAGATCAGTACAGAACTCTACTCCCCTCAAAGAAACACTGACTCTCGGGCAGTAAGTGTGAGACCTCAACTGTCCTCCCGGTGAAGATACTAACAGGCACCTCTTTAATGTGCTAGTATGAATACCATGATGCTCGATAAAAAACTGAGTAATGAAGGAATGAGTAGCACCAGTATCAAAAAGCACTGTAGCTGGATATGAATTAACCATGAACGTACCAATAACCACGTTGGGAGCCTCGGCCGCTGACTCGGCCGTCACGTGGTTCACCCTGCCCTGTGCTGGCGCCCTGGGCTGAGCTGGGCGCCCCTGCTGTCCCGCCTGCGCCTTCCGGGGGCAAGCGTTGGCGTAGTGCCCCGGCTGGCCGCAGTGAAAGCAGGTGCGAGGAGGTCCCTGAGCCTGCTGTCCGGTAGGAGCTGCCAGACGTGGAGCCTACGGTGCCGGTGGAGCTGGTAGAGCAGTACGAGCCGGAGGTGCCGGTAACCTCTGGCCCTGACCTGCCTGCTGCTGTCGAGGCGGGTACTGCTGCGGTGGCCTCTGCTGGTACTACTGAGGAGGTCCGGTACTACTGCTGGTACTGCTGGGGCTGCTGGAGTCGTGGACGAGTGTTGCTGCCGGAAGCAACGGGGACAACCTTCCTCTTCTTGTCCTCCATCTCCAGGTGCTTACGCTCAGTGTTGAGCGCGCTGTCAACCAGATGGTTGAAGTCGTCGAAGCGGAGGTTGAGCAGCGCGCACTGGAGGTAGTCCTCAAGACCCTCCATGAAGTGCTCCTGCTTCTTGCGGTCATGCCGCAACATCGGCAGGGGCGTAGCGAGCAAGCTGCAGAAAGCGATCACGATACTCCGTGACCGACATAGTCCCCTGAATTCACAAAGACAGATAGATATCGGAAGATTAACTCAAGATTTCATAAGGATGGAACAAGGGCATTAGCTCAAAAGAATCTGCTGAATGATTATATTTAAGATTACCTGCTTCAGTGCAAGGAACTCCTTCTGCTTCATCTTCATAACGCCCGTGGGGACGTTGTGGCTGCGGAAACGCTCCCGGAACTGGAGCCAAGTGAGAGCCTCGCGGTCATGAACTGGGTGGGACTCCCACCAGTCCAAAGCTGCCCCTCGCAGCTGTCCTGCTGCGTACAAGACGCTCTCACGATCATCGCACTGGGCGATGTCCAGCTGACGCTCCACTGCACGGAGCCAGTCGTCGGCCTGAAGAGGGTCGGACGTGTGAGAAAACGTCGGCGGGTGACCCCTCAGGAACTCAGCACGCTTGTCGCGAGGCTGCGGCGGTGGAGGAGGCGGAGGCTGAGTGTGAGCCTGCTGAAGAGCCTGAACCGTGTTGTTCAGGGTAGCCATCATCTGCATCTGGAGCTGGAAGTACTGCTCCGGAGTCAAAGGCGGAGGCATCGGGATCCCGGTACCCTGGTTGTTCTGACCCTGCTGCTGGCCAGAACCGGAACCGGAACCGGTGCTCCTGGTGTTCACCATCTGATTTGAACAAAAGATTTCACGAGTAAGGATATTGCAGGAATAAATTCAGATGGATATGATAACTCTTTGCGGAAAAAGACTCAGCCATGATAAAGTAGATAGGATAGAGTTGACTGTTTTACCCCCAACGATCTAACTCATTTTATTAATTAGTTAACTTTAACATCAGAGTGATTTTCTTTAAACAAATTTAAGCTACTAAGCTATGCAATCATTCAAAAATCCAAAACAAGCATGAAGCATAATAACAAGCAGACAATTTCACGATTTAGCCGAGCTTAACATACGACTCGACTAACACAACGCGTCGCAGAACGTGCTATCATATTATTATAAAAAGGTCACCTAGCTATACTCAAGGTGGTCAGATGACTGATTCAGGCTAAATCTACGAAAACTATTTTCCAGAGAGAACTCAAGGCAAGGAGGGTAAAAAGTCATAGAAGTCAAGGGGTATAATAGTAAAATAGTTTCAGTAGGCAAGGATTGGTGAGAAGAAGTCCTAAAACTCGACCAGTTCTATCTAGGCTTCGTCCTACAGTCGATACGGCTTTGATACCACTCTGTAACACCCGGTTTATAAAAGGACATAAACCGAGCAATCATATACGTGCCAGGATCAAGTCACACGTATATACAACAGAATGAATAGTATATCATAGCACATATCACGTAAAAAGATATAATAAAGCGAATACGAATGTTATTTATTACATTAATGACAAAATGTCTGATACAGTGTAAGCGAAGTACAAAATACGATAAAACTCTCCGAAGCTGAAGCAGGGCGCCACAGGGACGTCGACTGGGAGACGAACACCTAGAAGTCCTCGTATTCCTGGTAGCGCTGGACGAACTCCCTCGTGTCGGCAGGAACTGAGCAGCAGTAGCGTAGCCAAGAGGAAAAAGTAGAGAGGAGGCAAGGGTTAGTACACAACTTGTACTCAACAAGTATAACACAAACTATGAGGCTCTAAGGTTGGCAGACTCAACTGCATTAGCTTTTAAGTGTTGGCAAAGTTTTATTAAAGCTATTTACTACGAGTTGATGAATTACCATTAACCCAGTTACATAGTAATTAATCAAGTTTAAACATGTTACTACTGAGAACCAAATCGAAACCAAGCCACCAAGGTAACCCCGAGAAGCACCTCCCTCGTCGGAAGGAGATAACTCCACTAATGAAAAGGAGGATCTAGGGCCGCTCATAACCGTGAGCACGGCTAGTATACCAGTTTTACACTCTGCAGAGGTTGCACATCTTTACCCACAAGTCGTGAGCTACTGCCAGTTGTTCATCACACTTCCTTAGGTGAGATGACTAGCGACTCACTACGAGGCCGTTACAAAGAATCTCGTTGGTAAGGCGTAACCGCGAGAGATAGGTCAGCGACGATGGGGCCCACCTCACGGGGGTACAAGCACAGGTACGCAAACCAAGCACAGACCAGCCGGAGGAGCAGGGACCATTGAAGCTTACTACTCTTGCCCCGCAGGTAAGTTACTCCAAACCAAAAAGATCTAATTATTACGCCAAGTCTATCCCATTCTAGCCTTGTGGTAGCGCTGTTGTCCCAGGTTGTCGCTCTATGAACCGGTCCTTATGGAGAGTGGCCAACCAAGCACTAAGCACCGTGCTGGCCCCCTAAACCATGTTTCTACAAAAAACATCTTTTAACGAGACGTGAGCCACTCATCCACACAGAGGGCCACTCTTAGAATTAAGTTCAAGTAAACCATTAATCAAATTAATTAAAAAGGACCAAGGTGTGTTATAGCGCAGCAACCTAGCACAACTAACCAAAATGCAACCCAAAGGTATATATAAAGGATATAAAGTGGCTAGGAATGTCCTTATAGGCATACATTATTAAAATGCAGTATGAAATTGTAATTAAAAGTGATAGGTTGTTCATGTTATACTTGCCTTCCTCGTACTGCTCCTGCTGCTGCTCAAAGTGCTCGGAAGACGGCTGCTCCGGGTACTGGTACTGGGGCTCCTCAGATGGATCAACGTCTACTCACGAACACATGGCCAAAACAATGCACAAATGATAAGCATACAAACAAACATTAACAAAAACTAAGAAACAGTACATCAATACATAAAAACAGCACACTAAACTACTCTAATACTGTTCTACGCGTTACAACGATCGCGTGGATATAAAGAACGCTAAAAACGGAGCTAAAACGCGTATTCTAGGCTAAAAACTAGTTCTAGGGGCTTATTTGTAAGAAAACTGAAGTTCCAGGGACTTTTCTGCTAAAACCGAGGCTAAAACATAATTAAACTAAAGATCTAGGGTCCAACGTGCAAAAACTATAACTCTGGACCGCGGGTTCTAATAGGGAAAAGCTCAGGGTCCTATTCGTTAAAAACCGGACCTAACTGGAAATGTTTTTTGAACTATACTGGATGGCGGGTTAAATTGAAGAAAGTTGGAGGGCTCTTTAGCAAAAAGGCCAGCGAACCGGTATCTTCGCATGTGGATCGTCAGATCTTGATCTAATGGCTCGAAGCGGCTTGGTTCTAGATCTAATCTAGACCGTTGGGCTCAGATCGGAGGGTTCAGGGCGCTTGGGCTCGCGGGTGGCGGCGGAGCTCGCCGGAGGCGACGCTCCCGCGGCGGCGCTCTGCTGCAGAGTCGCCGGAGATGGCGGTCCTAGCGTTCCAGGGCTCGAAATCGAGCGGGCTTGGGTCGGGGAGGATCTACGCGTCATGCGTGATCCACCCGTGGCCTTTACTGGGCTCGGGGAGGTCTGTGGCGGAGGGTGCACCGGCGACGGCGGGTCAGCGCGGCGGAGGCTCGCCGGCGCGAGTGCTCTGGGCGACGCCAGGGGCTACGGGCTACGGCAAAAGGCGCAAAAGGCTTGGGATGGCCTGAGGGTGCTTACCGAGGGCCAAAAACGGCCGGAGCTGCAGCCAAGGGGCGGTCGGCGACGAGTACCGGCGGCGTGGTCAGGGCGGAGCTCGCGGACAGGGCAGTGTGGTGGTCTTCCGGCTTCGGGATCCTGCGGTTCGGCTCGGGATGCTCCTGCGGGGATGCTAGAGGGGTCAGGATGGCCGGAGGGGCGACGACGGCGAGCAATTGCTCGAAAAATCAAGGAACTCACCGGCAGGCGGTCCGGTGCGATTCCGACACGATCGTGGCTCGAATCGGGGCATGCCAGCTCGGAGTGAACCCTGGGCTCAGGGCGGATCTCTGGTGGGGCTCGGCAGGAGCGGTGGCGCGGCAGGAGCGGTGGCGCGGCAGGGCGTTGTGGCCGTGGCAGCGCCGGCGTGTGGTGCGGCGGAGCAAGGCGCGGCGGAGCAGAGCGGCGTGGGGGTGGCGGCTAGGGTTGGAGGGAGCAGGGGGGTTCTCGGTGGGTTTAAAGGGGGGCGCCCGGGATCTCGGGCGGGCGTGCTCAAGAAGGAAACCGGCGAGGTCTCGGGCGGGGATCGCGGCTTCCGTTGCGTGCGCGCGGCGAGGGGAAGGGGATGACCCTGTTGAGTGGGTCCGGGCGGTCAGTGAGAAGGGGCGGGCGCTCTGTGGGCGCTGGCAAGTGGGGTCAGGCGCGAAGGGGGGGAGCGACGCAGGCTGCGTGGCGCGGGGCAGGCCGGGGAGGCTGGCGGGCTGCAGTTGGGCTTCGGCGCTGGCGCGAGCGAGCGGGAGCAGGCCAGCGCTAGCTGGGCCGAAGTGGAGCGGGACACGCTGGCGGGGAGAGAGAGGAGGAGGCGGACCGGGCTGGGCTCGGGAGTGGGCCGCGGGGAAAGGAGAGGGAGGAGTGGGCCGGTGCTGGGTTGACTTGGGCCGGGTTTTGGGTTTGGGTTATGGGTTCCTTTTCTAATTCTTTTTCTTTTCTATATCTAAACTTTTCTTCTCCTAATTCAAACAAGGTTTGAATTCAAATACAAATTTGAATTCAACCACACTCAAATAAAAACATGCACCAGCATGAATGCAACAACAAAGTTTTAACCTTAGACAAAATTTTAAAAACTTAATGGAACAAAATTAGATTAAAATGCCAACTAAACACAATAAACCTTAGAAATTTAAATAAGGCCAATTAAATTTATTATAAATGCTGGAATTTAAATTAGGGTGTTACAGACCCTACCCCCTTAAAGAAATCTCGTCCCCGAGATTTAGCTGGGCTGGCTAGCAAAGAGATCTGGATATGTCTTCTTCAACTCATCTTCTCGCTCCCATGTAGCCTCAGCTTCACTGTGATGACTCCACTAAACTCTGCACATCTTGATGCGCTTGTTCTGAGTAACCCTCTCTGATGTCTCCAGAATCTTCACCGGATGCTCAGTATAACCGTTCTGGTAAAAGATGAGGCTCTGGAACTTGCTAGAATAGTCTGTAGAAATTAGTTTTGATCCATGCAGCTATATTTTGCTCTATTTGTCATGCCCTGTACAATGCTTGTTTAATTGTAAAAAAATTATGGCAAGCTCATATTTAGGTAGACAACACTCAATTAAAATTTCATTACCATTACTTGCATAATTTGACCTGTAAAATTCATTTTTGTTTCTAGCAGTAGCTGTTTATTTTATTTTTCATGGTTAATAGGCTGCTTGAAATAGGCTAAAAATTTCACAGTAGGTAAGCTACCCAGAGGTGTACCTTGCATAAAAATTTCAAACCCAGAATCTCTGTTTAACTTTATTTATGATAAGGACATGCTTAACCTTGTAATAAATGAGAAAAATCATCCTGTTGCTGCATAGGGAGAAAAGGTAAAATCCACCCTAGTTACTCTGTGAAGTCAGATATAATGATTATTACTCTATAGATGATTGCCCAAAATGATGTAACAGAATATTTTGCAAATCATCTTGAGTTGCGTTGGATTACAACCCTACAGTGAAGAATTAAATAAATCGTTATCACTAAAGTAACTCACGCTTATGCATTTCATATAGATTCGACTACTCTCCCAGACGGTACGTACGAGTTGGTGCCAGAGTCCGAGAGTGAGCAGCGTGAAGCTCAAGTGAATCTAACTGAAGCCACTAAAGACCCGAACCAAGTTTCGGAAGAGCCTAAGGCTAGTTACGCTCAGGAAGGCAAGCCCCGGAGCATGTCCTACCTATTCTAAATTTATGCAACTATTTATATTCCTTTTTATTTGTGCATTTAAGTTGCAGGAATTAGTTTGGAACCTTAGTTGCATGATCCTAGGTACCTATGCTTGAACACTAGTATGTGTAGGTCGCTAGTTGGCTATGCTAATGGTTCGGTAGAAGTCGAGTGATTTCCTGTCACTCGCGAGCTCATAGGAGTTGAATGACTACTACGCACTGCAATATAAGGTTTACAGGCGGGGTTGTTGTACTCATGATACCCCGTCTGTTTAGTGAAAATGGATAAGGCCACGGTGTGTGGTAGTGGTGGTTAAGCGTTTGAACGTACTAACCACATGCCGAGAATATGGTAATCGGTAAGCTTAAGTACCTGATGGAACCGGCCGTGGAACATACTCCCCACTGTTTGGTCTATGGTCACGCACGGGTGCAGGGCAGCCTAGGGCGGTGGGCCTGTTTCATGCCCAGGGAAAAAGGGGAAAAGTCGCGTGGGTGATTGCATTCCCCATGCGTGTGTTTAGGTCTGCCTGGCCAGGTTAACAAATTCGATTCGAATCGTCCGTCTCTCACGGATATTGAGACTGCTTAACCCTTTTGCCACATAGAGTAAGAAGTGGAACAATGATGATGAGAAATATGATTGAATGATGAAAACTAATTGTTTCTCACCATGTATGCTTTAGGATAGATGCTAATGTAGAATGGTTAATCAAACTAGAACTTGAGCGCTAAAATCGGAAAATAAGGACTCACTCTTTCTTGCTTTCCTGCAAAGATAAACCCCTCAAGCCAAAAGCCTTGCATGTCTAGTTAGAGGGCTAGTTATATCCTAGTCGGGTAAGCCTTGCTGAGTATTAGTATACTCAGCCTTGCTTGTGGCTCAATTTTGTTTCAGGTGATACTTTTGAGGACATGATTGCTAGTTTGACTTGGCCGTGTACTCTGCCTCCTGGTTGGTCGGTGGAGTGGGATACGACTCCGGCCAACGATGACAATGCCGAGTGATGTCATGTACGGGCTTCATCATGACATCATGTATCGTCGTTTAGAACTCGTTTTATTTCCGCTGCAGTGAACTCTGAACTACTTTCGATGTTGAACTTCAAGTACCTTTCGGAGATTTCGAACTTGGTTTGTAATAATTAAGTTAAGACTGTAATGTAATGTATCAGTGAAATGTTGTACCCTCTGGACTTACCTTCGTGTTGGTTGCATGTAAGCTTTGGGTTCGATCGACGCTCAGGTGGATTCTTCGGGACTTTACCCGACAGCACTGCCGAATTACTCCGTTTGAAGTGCGTGTTAGCCGGGATTATCTTTAAGATGATGGTTAGCGCACTTGAGCCAGATTAATTAGGGCGGTACTGCCACACGGCCCAACCCGCTTCTTTCTCCTCTCTCCTCTCCAGCCGGCCTGCTGCCTCTCCCATCCTGGCCCAGCAAACCCCGCGGCCCAGCTCCCTTCTCTCCCCGGGCCCGCTCTCGAGCTCCCTCCCTTCCCGCGCTCGCTCCGGCCCATGCCGCACGCGCCAGCCCTGTTCACCCCGCTTCCTCCGCCCAACGCCGACGCCCGCCACTGACATGGGGACCCTGCTTGTCAGCCGCAGCTTCCGCTCGCCTGCGCGTCGCCCGCTCTCTCCCCTGTCTCGCTGCAGCCCGGCCCCACCAGTCAGGCCCGTCGTCCCCGCCGGGATCTCGCGCGGCAACGGCCTCGTCATGATCTCCGCGCTGCGCCCGCGTCCCTGGCACGCACGCCTAGGTCCGCCGCCCTATAAATAGAGTCCACACCCCTCTCTGAACCCTACCATCCACCACCGCCACCCCAAACCCTAACAACCACCTCCGCCATTGCTTTTGCTCGGAGCTGCCTCTGCACCGCCGTGGTCCGGCCGCTCCGCCGCGCGTCTTCTACCCCGAGCCACCACGGGAGCTCCGCCTCAGGGTCAGGAGCATCGCCGGCCACGTATGCTTCCCTCTACCCTGGGCCACGCACAGGGATTCCTCGCCGGAGCATCACCGAGCCACCACGCCGCCGTGCTGCTGTGGATCTGTCCCTGCACCGCCGCTCTCCCTCCTCTATGCCTCCCCGGACCTTCGTGCCACGGTAATGAACCCTCCCATGCCCAGTTACCCCTTAGTTTTCCCCTACACCGCGCGCGATGGCTCACCGGCGTAGGCCGACCCGCCTCGCCGCCGCACCTGGCCTCCACAGTGCCTTGGCCCTGCGCTAAGCCCCTAGATCAGTTTAGTGTGCCGCGCGCTCGCTTCCTGATCAAATCCCGCTCGAAGGTGAGTACGGAGTCGCCGTTTTGGTGAAGTCCGGCGACCCCGCCGCCGTGCGCCGCCGCGCGCCAGTCCTCCCGCTGCCGCCCACGCCCCCAAAACGTCTGATCCATTCGATCCCAGGTCGACGGTCCAGGATCATTTCCACCCGAGTCAACAGAGAGGTAACCGGTCAGCGCCTGGAATCTTGCAAAGGAACCCCTGCGTTTTCCTAGAATCAACCCGCGGTCCACCTTTATTCAAAAATAATTCCAGTTTGGCCCAGAATCTTGCACAAAACCCCCCAGGCTTTCTAGAATTGAACCCGGAGTCCAGAGACGGCGGTTTTGCATGTTGGCCCCTGGATCTAAGGTTTATTTATGTTTAGGCCCTCGGTTTTTGCAGAAAACCCCCAGAAACTTAGTTTGTCTTGCAGAAAAGCCCCTGGACCTTGTTTTGGGCCTAGTTTTCGCGTTCTAGCTCCGTTTTAGGGGTTCTTTATGTCCACGCGATTGTTGTAATGCGTAGAATAGTTCTAGCTTAGTTTTGATCATTGTTTTTATGTATTGTTGTACTATTTCTTAGTGTTTGCCTTTATTTGCATATATGTGTATGTGCTGGACTTGTTTTGGCATTGCGATCGTGAGTAGACGTTGAGCTACCGGAGGAGCCCCAGTACCAGTACCCGGAGCAGCCATCTTCTGAGCAGTTTGAGCAGCAGCAGGAATAGTTTGAGGAATGTAAGTTGTTATTGCCATAAATTAACAGGATTAATTTATGGGCCAAAATCAAGATGGGCTTAAAGCAGAACACTGAAGAAGACATGTAAATCGGCTCCTGCGTGAGCATCTGGGCCACATGGGCCATGTATCTTTAGATTTAGTTCAAGATTAGAGATAGAGTCCAATCGGGACAAGATTAGTTTAGATTGTTTCCCAAGTCTCCGGACTATAAATATGTATCCTTTGTTATTCATGAAAGAGAGCGTCATCACGACTCATAAACAACAACTCTCGGCGCATCGCCACCCCTAATCCTATGGTTTCATCCAAGTAAGTGCCATGTTGCCCTGATCGCTTCTCGCGATCAGGGCAGCATTGTTCTTACTTTTACCTTGGTATTACTCATACTGAAGCATTTTTGATGGCGAGTAGTACTAGTTATCCTGATGTTCATAGAATGGCTTTTAGTAGATCCATTGTGCTTCATTATTTATCATCTACGAATATCATGTTGTCTCTGTGCAGTCACGTTTCAATCTTATGCTAGTTCTTGTCGCATAGAATTAGTCGCACAGAGGCAACACCATGCTTCTTTTGTGTTTAGTAGATCTAATCTGTTATGGTTTGCTCTTTTCTTAAGAGTTTGCGTAATATCTGCTAGGTTAGGCCTTGCAAACGGATTGGATGATCCGGTGGTGTAGCAGATGCTTTATCTTAGCCTTGATAGGGATTGTTCCGGGAATCGGCTCTTGCTAGTTCTTAGGCCTCTGTTTTGGGTTACGGTTCAGTGGTTTGTTACGTTCATTAGGCCTAGTCACGTGTAGGACAATCCGATCTAGCAGTGAAGCTTTTACCATCGTGGATTAGATTAGCTAGATTCAATTGAAGCAGCTTTACAATTATTTGCTTTATTTATCATATCTGGATACAATCAGATCCCATCTGACACCGGGACTTGATCGGCTCTTTAAAGCCGATGCAAGAGTCGTCCCGGGGAGCCAACCACGGCTCGGACTTACATTTACACGTGTCTTTGTATGCAGGAAACTGTTCGGAGCACGTCTACACCCTTCTGATCGGGTATAGGTCAGGTGGCACGCCCGGCTTTCACACATTCTCCGGGCGCGTGACGGAATTGTGGCCCGTCGACGAGGGAGCAGTGCCTGCCAGCGCCCCAGCAACCTCCCGGCTCTTCGTGTTGCCCGTCGCTGCTTGCCGGTAGGTTTCGACCGACAACACATTTTGGCACACCCGGTGGGACGACTCTCGGCAACAACGTCCACTACAATAATGACCAGAGCTCAAGATCAAGAACCCGCTCCCAAGCCCGTGACATATGAAGAGCTCCCTCCTGAACACAAGAAGAAGTACGATGAGATCAAAGCTCTGCTGGAAGCCGACCTCATCGGCTCTTTTGAGAAGACCCGCAACCATGGCATCAGGTGGAAGGGGTTCTCGCCTGAAGGTGCTCTCGACAACGTGGACATGTCTGTACCATCAGAGGAGCGCACCAGGGCCCTGCGTTAGGAGATGAACTACATGGTGGCCCATGCGCTTCATCGGCACTCTCAGAGCTTGATGAACGAGCTTGAGAGCATGGCGCATCGCGTCATCCAGGAGATAATCAAGAACCTAGTACTCTCCATCGGGGCCAACCCTGGGGAGTCACACTAGAGGAAGCTACGCTGCATTCTAGACCGGTGCTGCCGTTCTCGTTTGCGGCCCCAAGACCACAAAATTCGCCGATCTACGTCGTCCATAAGATCGGCGGCGATCCTGGAGAAGGCCAATTCCTCACCGAGCCACCCAAGGACATCCCGCATGGCTACACGTGCGCCTACATCCCTGACAGCGTCAGTCCAACACGCTCGGTGCATATGGCAAACCCAGGAGCTTCTGGAGCAGATGCGGAGAAACAAGCATGGCTAGCAAAGTACGCTACTGGGCCGAGTGCTGAGACATCGGCCCCAGGAGTTATTAGTGTGGAGCAGGTCAGTGCAATACTGAGAGACCAGTTCGGCATCCTGCCCAAGAGGAAAGTGATCGGCTATTCAAAGCCGTATCCAAGTGATTATGACTTGATCCCTCTGCCGCCCAAGTATCGGCTTCCCGAGTTCACCAAGTTCAATGGGTCAGAAGGAGCCAGCTTGGGATGGTATGCATCACTGGCTCCGTGTCGGACCCATTGAGGGTTCGGTTTTTTGGCCAATCTCCTACAGGCCCAGCTTTTGGATGGTATGCATCACTGGCTCCGGATTCGATTCGAACTTGGAGGCAGCTTGAAGATTAATTCCATACCCAGTACCATTCGGAGGCTGCTGAAGTCGGAATTGCCGACCTCGCCCAGGTCAGGCAGAAGCGAGGAGAGACCGTGTCGGAGTATATACAGCGCTTCAGAGAAGTCAAGAACCGATGCTACCCGTCGCGCGTCATAGAGAAGGAGGCAGTCGATCTGGCTCTCCTCGGGCTTGCTAAGCCGATCAAGGATGCGGCTTTCCAGTTGGAGCTCACATCTTTGGCGCACCTGGTACAGAAGCTTACGGCATACGAGCATTATCATCCTGAGCTGTACCAGGACAAGTTCAAGCGCCATGTAAACATGGCCCAGGCAGAAGAATCTGATGACTCTGGTGAAGAGCAAGAAGTGGCCGTGGCAGAGTGGACTCGGGGGGCAAACCCTGTCCCGTGCAAGTGGATCAAGGAGCAGGGGCTTGTGAAGGACTTCGACTTCGATGTGACCAAAGCAGAGCAGATATTCGACCTGCTCCTCAAAGAAAAACAGCTGAAGCTCCCAGAGAATCACAAGCTACCGACGGCACAAGAGCTGCAAGGGAGGCTGTACTGCAAGTGGCACCACTCATTTACTCATGCCACGGGTGAATGCAAGGAGCTGCGTCGTCAGATCCAATCGGCTATCGAGCAAGGCCGATTAATCCTGGCTCAACACACAATGAAGGTTGACACAAAGCCCTTCCCACAAGCTAACATGATGGAGCTGTCGGACTTCGGATCCGAGGGCCAGGATCTGGCATTCCAGACCAACATGGTGGGACCCATGCGCCGCCATGACAAGCAGAGGAGAGAGGCCGCTTCTGGCAAACGGCCGCAGAATGAACACAAGTTGGAACAGCAGCATGTGACTGAAGAGCAGGTGCGTCACATCCGCAATCAGCTTCCAGCTTCTAATCGGCTTCTGGAAAAGTACCAGTACCAGTACAAGTTGCGCCGCCGATACGAATCAGAGGAGGACGAGTACGAGCACCGCACAGGAAGGACACTGGGGAGACACCAGGCTGTACGCGATCACTGGCACTGCCCGTTCTTCAGGTATTTCTGGAATTCCGGCATGAGCCGATTACCTACTATAGATGATTGCTTGGAGTGCAGGCCTCGAGGACGCCAGCAGGACGAGACATCGGTGTTCCGGCGCTTGGGGCCCAGAACACGTCAGGATGACCATGTGAGGTGCCCATCCAGGGGTGATTCCGAGCCAGAGGAAGAAGACAGGTACCATCGCCCACGGTGGTATCCTAACAGGCTCAATCGCTCGCAGAAGCACAGGGTGCAGCGCTTGTGCAATCTGGAAGAGGCAGAAGCAAAGTACCTCGACGTGCTGAGGAAAGTGCATCCGGATCTTGCGGAGCAAGTCAGACGACCGCGAAGGGAGGAAAGGTGCCCTCCGAGAAAAGAGTGGCGCCTCAAGCAGACAAAAGCCGATGACAAGCCATCGGCTGATGTGAACATGGTGTCCGTGCTCCCATCGGAGTTTCGGGCACCCCAACCGGAGGAATTGGCCATCGCGCAGCTGGATCTCGTCCCACGGCCAATCATTTTCGAGAAGCCCAAGGAGAAGAGCTACAAGCACCTGAAGGGGTTATATCTCAAGGGCTTCATCAATGGAAAGCCTGTGAACAGGATGTTGGTCGACACTGGTGCCGCGGTCAACCTGATGCCATACTCTGTGCTTGTAACACCCGGTTTATAAAAGGACATAAACCGAGCAATCATATACGTGCCAGGATCAAGTCACACGTATATACAACAGAATGAACAGTATATCACAGCACATCTCACGAATAAGACATAATAAATCGAAATACGAATGTATTTATTACATTAATGACAAAATGTCTGATACAGCCGAAGCGAAGTACAAAATGTCGGACAGAATGAGCAGGTCTGTTACAGCCTTTGAAGATTCCAGAGTGGAAATGGGAGGAAATCACCATGGACTTCATTGTTGGATTGCCCCGTACTCAGAAGGGGTGCAACTCCATATGGGTAGTAGTGGATCGTCTGACGAAGGTTGCTCACTTCATTCCAGTGAACACTACTTACTCCGGTGCTAGACTTGCAGAGTTGTACATCTCTCGGATTGTCTGCTTACATGGTGTGCCCAAGAAGATCATATCTGACAGAGGGTCTCAGTTCACTTCTCGGTTCTGGGAGCAGCTCCATGGTTCGCTGGATACGAAGCTGCGTTTCAGTATGGCTTATCACCCTCAGACAGATGGGCAGACAGAGAGAACCAACCAAGTGTTGGAGGATATGCTGAGAGCTTGTGCCATTCAGTACGGTACTAGTTGGGATAAGTGCCTGTCATATGCTGAGTTCTCATATAACAACAACTATCAGGCCAGTCTGAAGAAGTCCCCCTTCGAGGCATTGTATGGCAGAAAGTGCAGGACTCCTCTCTATTGGGATCAGATTGGTGAGAAGCAGCTCTTTGGCCCTGAGATCATAGATGATGCAGAGCAGATGGTTCAGGCTGTGCGAGAAAATCTGAGGATTGCACAGAGCAGAGAAAAGAGCTATGCAGATGGCAAACAGAGAGACCTGACTTTCAGTGTTGGTGATCATGTATACTTGAAGGTGTCTCCGATGAGAGGAATCCATAGGTTTAATGTCAAGGGGAAGTTAGCACCTCGATATGTTGGTCCATTCAAGGTGCTAGAGAGGAAAGGCAAAGTTGCTTATCGCCTGGAGTTGCCCACCAGCCTCTTAGGAGTTCACGATGTCTTCCATATATTTCAGCTGAAAAGGTGTCTGCGAGTACCCGAGGAGCAGGCACCACTGGATGGAGTAGATGTGCAGGAAGATCTGACTTATACTGAGCATCCGGTGAAGATTCTGGAGACATCAGAAAGGGTTACTCGGAACAAGCGCATCAAGATGTGCAGAGTTCAGTGGAGTCACCATAGTGAAGCTGAGGCTACATGGGAGCGAGAAGATGAGCTAAAGAAGACATATCCAGATCTCTTTGCTAGCCAGCCCAGCTAAATCTCGGGGACGAGATTTCTTTAAGGGGGTAGGGTCTGTAACACCCTAGTTTAATTTCCAGCATTTTATAATAAATTTAATTGGTTTATTTAATTTTCCAAGGATTTATTGTGTTAGTCTGGCATTTAATATAATTTTGTTCCATAAGTGATTAAAATCTATCATAGGTTTAAACCTTCGTTGTCGCATTCATGCTGGAACATTTATTCTTGCTAGTGTGCTTAAGGTTGTTGAATTCAAATTTTTGTTTGAATTCGAATAGCTTTAGTTTGAGTGGTTTGAGTTAGCAAAGGAAAGAAAATAGAAGAGCAAAAGGAGCCCAAACCCCAAATCATCTCGGCCCAGTGACCAGCCCAGCCCTCCCTCCCTCACTCTCTCCCCCGCTCGGCCCAAGCAAACCCGCACGGCCCACTCCCTCAGCCGCGCCCTCTCTCTTCTCCCTGGGCCCGCTTCAACAGCGCGCGGCCCAGCAAGCACGCAGGCCTAGCACCCCGTTTTCCCCTAGCGCTCCGGTTGGCCCGCGTCAACACCGAACCGCAGGCCCACCCGCCAGCACGACCGCGTCGCCCCTCTCCCGCTGACCCGGGGGACCCACGCCGTCAGCTCCGTCTTCCCCGCAGAGCAGCTGCTCCGCCCCGCAAGTCCCGCTCCGTAAGCCCGTTCCCCACCGCCCGTGGGCCACTCCAGCCCTGCAGGACCCACTGGCCGGCCTCCCAGAACCCTTTCCCCTCTAGAAGCTTCCTAGCCCGAGCCCCGGATCACGCAAAAAGATCTGTTTGGCGCAATCCGATTCATCCACACACCGGGATCACGGCCGGAATCTCGGCACCAAGCGCATGTACACCCTTCTTAAACACACCCTGGCTCCCTCCCGTACCCCATCCATCACACCAAGAGCCAAACCACGCCGCGCCTCTCCCTGCTCCGCCGGGCCGACGTTCTGCGCCGCAGGTAAACTCTGCCGCCGCCGAATTTTCCCACCGACGTTGATGCTCCTGCCGTCCTGACCCTTTGTACACTGTCGCAGCACCAACCCGAGTCGATTCGCGGGATCCAGACGTCGGAACGTCGCTGCGTCACCTCTGTTCGCAAGCCCTGCGCCATCGCCGTCGCCGGTCAACGTCGCCGTCGATGCTGCGCTCCTTCTCCGGCCAATCTGAACCCTCAGTAAGAACCAGTACCCCTCCCTTGTCCTTTTGCGCTAGGTTAGATAGGCCGTAGCCCTTGCAGCGACCGGGACACCATTCGCCGGAGTTCCGCTGCTGCGCAGCCCCGCGGTTCACCGTGGTGAACTCGTTACAGCCTCGTTTGGCCCCTCACGAACCCCACAATAGTTCCCGTGCTACACAGAAACCTCCCGCACCCTTTGCACTCATGCCTAGCTCACAGCAAGGCATGAACCTCGCGCGTCGATGATGCGCCGCCGTGCAGATCCGCTCCCACCGTCGCGCACCCCGCTCTGGACCGCCCCGAACCTCGTTAACCCCTCAGGTGGCTTACGCATGCCGCCTAGGTGCTCTTGGGCCCTGGCCCCACTTGAATCCATCCCTGGCCGCGGGATTCGTCATCAGCGGCAGCCCACTGCCGCCTCACGTGCCCCTTCCACCCCAGCCGTCAAATCCGTAACCGACGGCCAAGATTAGATCACCCCTCATTTAGATCTGCACCGTTAGATCCAGATCCAGCGGCCCATGTTTACGCGTACCGGTTCGCTATGGCCATCTTGCTAAAGAGCCCCCCCCGGGTTCTGAGTATTCAACCCGCAGTCCACCGCCTTTGAAAAATAATTGCAGTTAGGCCCTGGTTTTTACCAAAACCCCCTGACCTTTCTAGATTAAGCGGCCGCAGTCCAAACCTTGAGTTTTTGCACGCTAGCCCTTAGATTTAACCGTTAATTATGTTTAGGTCCTCAATTTTTGCAGAAATGCCCCTGGAACCTTAGGTTTTCTCGCAGATAAGCCCCTAGAACTTGTTTTTAGCCTAGATTATGCGTTTTAGCTCCGTTTTGGGCGTTCTTTATGTCCACGCGATCGTTGTAACGTGTAGAATAGTTTTAGCTTAGTTTTTCTTTCTGTTTTTATGTATTGATGTATCGTTTCTTAGTTTTTGCTAGTGCTTGCTTGTATGCTTATTGTTGTGCGTTGTTTTGGCCATGTGTTCGTGAGTAGACGTTGAGCTACCGGAGGAGCCCCAGTACCAGTACCCGGAGCAGCCGTCTTCTGAGCACTTTGAGCAGCAGCAGGAGTAGTACGAGGAAGGCAAGTATAACATGAACAACCTATCACTTTTAAATATATTTTCATACTGCATTTAATACTGTATGCCGGCGGCGAGGGGAAAGTGGGGGAAAAGGATGTGGAGGTCATGGGCTACCTTGTGGTGGTCGGGTTGGGTTTGGGGCGGAGGGGCGGCGGAGGTTGGTGGCGACAATGGCGCCACTCTGATGAGTCTGCACTAGTAGAGAAAGTCACATAGATGATGAAACATATTTTTCATAGTATGTAAGAAAATCGTCATAGAATATTTTTTGTGACGAATTGGTGACGAAAACGTGTTCGTCATACCACTTCCATCATATTTATGCAACAGTGACGAAATCGAATAATTTGTCATAGAAGTGAACTTTTCAATGATGAAACACTTTTCATCATCGAACAACTAGTCTTCAACGTCAAAATATTTACGTCATAGTACATGACCAGTATTGTCATTAAAGGCTATGCCACGTGGCGTGGGCCACGCCGACGGCTTACCTGGCTTTGGGTGACACACTGGCAGGTGACGTGGCCGGATCCACGTGGCCAGTGCCATGTCAGCTTCCACGGTGGTGCCACGTGTTCATTGTGCCTACCTCGTGGATCATTGCTGTCATGCCATGTGTTGTCACAGATTCGCGCCATGTGTCGGCACAGTTTTGCACCACGTGGCAGCCCATACGGTATATTAATTTTCATCACAGATCATGGCAATTTTCATCACAATATGTTCACAAAAAAAGTCACTGTTTTCTCATCTTTCATCACAAAAGTACAGAGACCACGGCACATAGAGCAATAGAACTGACATAAGTTCAACACATCATCATTGATCCGATGTACATAGAGCAACACCACTGACATAAGTTCAACACAGAGCAATAGAACGGACAAGTTCTTAGGAGCCAACACAGACCACCACAGAATACTTGACATAATTTTCGGACCAACATGAGTTTGGGACAAGGGACTGGTTCACAAGTCTAGGGTAAGTTACCATTCAAGGTCAAGAGACGTCGGAGGAGCATATTGTTCTCTTCTACTGTCTTTGTGGTTTCATCGAGCTGCTTTTGGGTCTTAGCGAGATTTTCATTTGCAATTTCAGATTTCTTCTTCAAGGCATCAACTTGTTCCTGGAGTGCAGCTTTGGCTTGTCGTTCAGCTTCAAGTTGTTCCTGAAGTTCTCTTTCAGTCGATGACACTGATCTTGAGGAGCACTTTGGCAACAATTTGTGCACTAGAGATTGGCTCTTCACCATCAGGTACAGGTGCTGCCTTCAAAGTCTCCATTTGAGACTGGAAAAAATCAAAGGATCGTATATTAGGTTGGTAGACATTAGTAAAGGAATACATGAATAAATATTGTGCATGTCTGTACATAGCATAAATGCAAACCACCAGAATAAAATTTGTGGGTAGTGAGATGGATTTTTAATCTAAAGAAATGGAAGCATAAGCTCAACTATCACAGGGATCCTAGTCTCAGGGATCTCTAAGCATGAGATTCCAATATTTACACAATCTCATGATCAGGAAATGGATTCTAATTCCATTGAAAGAATATAATTCAATTATCTTTTTCGTTTGGGTTTTTAGGCATTCCAGTTCCAGAAATCAAATTACAACATTTTAAATATTGAAAGCAATTCAGTAACAGAAATCAAATTCCAAAAATTGAAAGCCACATATGGAGGGACTTACAACAGCTTGTTGTGCCTGTTCAGTCAGACCCGTTCTGGAGCTTGTATGACATGTCCTGAAGGCATCCACCGCATCAAGTTCATCATCATCTTCTAGGGTTGGTTCAATCTCCTTTCTCTTCTGCCGCTGGTACATATGGAACATGTAGAGAACATGTTCGCTTAGTTCATTACAGGAAATAAGTGGTTTTTGACAATAGAAGGTAATTGACTTACATATACATGCAAGTGGGCAACATAGCTTCTAGAACCAGTAGTCTTATGGTACTTCATGTTACGCCTGTTTCCTTTGTACGTCTCAGAGATTTGCTGCAAACACATACACTTGTTACTGCACATTAAAAGTACAATTGAAAACTAATACATGAGAACAATATACCATATTCTTTGGATCATTCCACTTTGCAACTAGTTCTCTCCACTGTTCATCAGTCATGTTAGCCACAGGAGAAGTTGTTCTTATCTCATTTGCTGGGATGCCATTGAAGTATTTCTTCTTGAGCCTATAACGCCTCTGTCGTACTGCAGACTTCATTACATCGGTGCAAGCTGCCCTTGTTGGATCGTCAGTGACATTAATAGCCAATCGACCCTAGTGAGGTGAGTTCACACAGGCATAGTTAGATGAGGCCATGTAGCAGGTTCATAGTGTAGCACAATAGAGTGTAAGCAGCGTTGAGTGTAAGTATGCACTTACAGCTAATTTTCCCACGAAGTTGTTATAATAGTTTTCATCTTTCTTGTACTCTTTTCCAATGAGTGAGAATAGGAATTCTATCAGTAATGATCACACCAGCTTCAGATGCAAGCTTGGCAGCTTGAATAGGGTCATTGGGCCTTCTGTTCCCTTCTGCAATAGACACAGGCATTCGTCTTCCCATAGGTCTTGTCATCCTATCCAAAAGTATTCCCCTGGTTGGTTTCCTCGGCCTCCTCGGGCGTGCAGATGTAGATGCTATAGACCAAAGTTGCCAGGTTGTTAGTAAACAATTATGGAAATAGATGTAGTTCAGTGTATAGATCTGGTTGCTAACATAGTAACTTGCCTCCATCTATGCCCAGGGCCATCTCATCGTCATGAGCACCTCCTCCTTCATGCTCTCCATCCCTAGTAGACCAGTCCACCAAAGGGCTTTGGGGAGTTTGATCTCCTTCACCAGGCTGTTGTTCATTTGCAGCTTGTTGTTGTGTTGTTTGCTGCTGTTTCCCTGACCTAGTGGAGACTCCATGTGGTATCTCCGCTGCTGGTGCAGCTGCCTTCACTCTCTTGGATTGCCTTACTCCCAGAGGCATGTTGCTCTTTTGTTTCTTTTGCTTTGTAGCGAGTGCCTTCTGTTTACCTGATCTACAATACTATGGAAGGGAAAAATAACTTGTAAGGCAACAAAAGTAAGATGGAGCATAAATTAATTTACTATCTTGCAACATAGCAGGGAAAAAAATCTTAGCCCCCTACACCAAGAAAGAAGAAGCACCTCAATCCTGAGGGGTCGTGGCTGCTCCTCTTCTAAAGATTCATCATCATCATCATGTTCTCCTTGATTCTCTTCTTCAAGGAGGTAATCTGATTCAGAATCTTCAGAAGAAGTATTCTTCTTGCCTGATTTTGAATGTTTGGTTGATGCGGAATGATCACACAAACTACGCTTGTTCTTAATAGTATCATGTATCCCCAATTCTTGCAACCTTCGTATATTGTCGGCCACTCTCTCATTTCGTAACCGCTCATAATCCACAAATTGTTGTTGTTGTTGTTGTTGTTGTTGTTGTTGTTGTTCTTACAGGAAATAAATAAATGGTGATTATCAGAATACTAGTGTTGACGCTCCTTAGCGCCCCCGATTTATATACCTCAAGCGCACGGTTTCGTGTAGCTTTTCCCTTAGAGTATTCCCCCAAGGTTTATCAATCCACGGAACCAAAGAGACAAGAAACAATCTACTAGCATAGAAATTCCTTTGTGTGAGATGGTGAAAACGAATTTAATATACTAAAAACACGACAAACACCGAAGGTAGCAAGAGAAAGTTAGAGATAACCAATATAGATCACCTAGATCATGCATATGTTGTAGTTCCAGCTAGATAAAGTGAAGTAAGATAGATGTGAATCTCAATGAAAAGCATCTTTAAACTCAAAATCTCCAATCCGATCCCTCGATACCCCACCTACTAAGTGGCAACGGCCTGTCACGACGCCACCCCTTTCAACAAGATACCGTGAAGCAAGTCGAACCCCCTTTGGTAGTTCCACCATGAACCTCTAGCCACCATGACTACAAGATCATGCTAAGTGATCTATCTCGATAATAGATCTAGGATGAAACGAACCCAAAGAAAAGATCGAAATCGAAAGAGAGAACATGGTTGCTAAACATTCGGAATCACAAATAGCTTCACCATGAATGATAGTACATCACAAGATCACAACCGGGGCCCTACCTTGATCTTGATGATCCTAGCTCCAGAACTCCGACGTGGTCTTCCATGCAAGGTTCCCACATCGGCTAGGGCGAACCCTAGACAACTAGCACGACCCTCGGCTCTCCGAGAGGTGTCCCTCTACCTTCTCTGCTCCTTGGCATCGTCTCCCGAATTGATCTCTGTGTGAACCTTGGGGAGGGGTCTTTAAATAGCCTCAGGGAACCCTAGGTCAAAGGGGAGGTCGAACCGACCTAAAAAAGGGCTGGGCCGGCCGACCCAATGAGCCTAGGCCGGCCGGCCTGGCACTTTCCTTCACCGGCTCGTGCTCATCTTTCTCCCCAAGTCTCCTGGAATCTTCTAGAGTTTATGTCTTTCACGATTGCACTCCTTTAGACGTCGTTATCTTCGAGATTTCTTCGAGTAGAAGGATAGGATGGAAAATCCTTCCTTAAATATCTCTTTGCTTTGCTTAGCCCCGAAGTATCTTGATCTTATCTTGTGGGCTTTGTCTTTTGGGCTTCATTGGAGGGTGGATATGCATGAACGGGCCTCTAATCATCATGGCCTTCGATCCTTTGTTCAGGGCTTTGGCCTTCGTCATTCTTCGTGTCATCGCGTGATCGTAGGCCTCGCCATTTCATGCTCCAAAATTGGTCAAAAACCTGCAAAAACGAAGTACCTCCAAAATATATGTGCAAACGTGAAAACGACCAATAATTGGGCCGAGGTTAGGATGGTTAGTGATTTTGATATTAAATTCATGCCATTATCAAAGTTAAACAGGGGATAAAATGGATACTTAAGGAGTGCCAACAACTAGGCGACAACTGAAACGAAATCTGAGACCTAAACCAAACTACCAACTGAATGAAACTAAACCTAAACCTAGGATGAATTATAATTTCATGCAGTACCCGGATTGAGACTTGGAGCAGTACTAGCTTAAGTAACCCAAACTAGTAGCCGATATATTAGACTGAAAAGGGGAACACGGTGGGACTGAGAAGAAAGGCTTACCGCGGGAAGACATCTCAGCAGACCTCGGCATACCTCGAGCTACACCGCTGCGTGTGGTAACCATGGCGGCAGTGCAGATCCAGTGAGTGGTGTGGAAGTGGACGGAGATCCGGTGAGCAACGTCGGTGAGGTGGCATCGGAGGGGAGAAGCAGGTGGCGTCGATGAGGTGGAGTCAGAGGGGAAGCAAGTTCGGCGAGCAACGTCGTTGAGGTGGCGTCGGAGTGGAGAAGCAGGTGGCGTCGATGTGGTGGCATCGGAGGGGAAGCAGGTTCGGCGACCAACGTCGGTGAGGTGGGGCGATGAGGCGGCGGCTGCGGTGAGGTGGAGTCGGCGACGAGGCGCAGTGGTTTGTCGCTACCGGTGCTCGTCGTCTGCGCCGGTCTGGGCGCCGGTCTCGGCGCCGATGCCGGGCCGGAGGTGGTGGCTGAGCTAGGGATTTGGGGATTTAGGGGTGGCTGCGGGAGGGGTGGGGGATTTGAGGGAAGGGGTGCAGCAAGGAAATGACAAGAATGCCTTCTGTTTAGACAAATAGTAACTAACAAATTCAGTAAACCCACCAATACTCCATTGATGTAGAATTTCAAAAACTATACTGCAGTACTGAAACCAAGCAACAGCACAGGCTGACAAGGCAAATGGTACAATGTAGATATCTAGAAAGATGGGATGCAATGCGATCCATCCCGGAGGAGAGCGCCTCCCGGAGCTCCGCGACGAAGAGCACGAGGAGCCGAATCCGGCGCAACTTGCGCAACCACGAGCGGAGCCCAGCCGTGGGGCTAGCTACAGCAACACGGTTGGCGGCAAAGTGCGACCCGAGGAAGGGCCGGTGGCCGAGGAGGAGGCGCGAGGTGGACGAGGTGGAGAGGACGGCGGCCGGCCGGCACGCGGACTATGCCGCGGCGGAGGCTCGCACGGGCGCCTCGGACTGCGTCGCATTGAGAGCCACCACACGGAGCCGCCGCACGGAGGCGCCACTGCACGGAGAGTCTGGGAGGGGCGAGGGCGCAGCGGGGTGAGGCGAGGACGGTGATGGATCTAAGGTGGAGAGGAGGTGCTGGTGCTGGATCTGAGCAGGAAAAGAGGGGAGGCGGCGGCTGATCTAGGAATGAATGGGATAAAGAAGCTAGGGTTTCTGGCTGGCTAGGTCTTTTATACATCCAACTATCAATTCGAATCGTTGGTTCGGAGATGGACGATCAAGATGAGTTGGGCCTTAGCAGAAAACGGCCCAGGAATGTTTTTTGACCCGTTAAACTAAATCGTTAATTATTTTTAATGCTAATCTAGGTTTAAAATGATCTAAATGTACACCTTATAAGATTCAAATTTTTTGAAAAAAAATTATATTTAGGCTCATATGTTTCTTTGCAGCCCATGTTCTAAAGATAGATGAAAAATTCAATTGTTTGTTATTGGTAATTCAATCATCAATCTCCAAATTATCATAGGATAATTGTAATAATATCTAAATTTGTTCAAAATATTCTACAAATTGACATGGAAACATATTTTAAGTCAATAATATTGCTATAAAAAAACAGATGGTTTTGACAAAGTAAGATTATAGATTGTTCACAAATGGTTACATCTCTCACATAGTTTCTTATAACTTAAGTCAAACTTTGAGATTTGAATACTTCATAATACTTTTGAACTCGTATTAACTTGAAATTTGAACACAACCTTACCTTTACCTTACTAATCATAAGTGTGATTTTACTTTGCCAGTTGTGATGTAGAAAAGTTGGTTTTCTATTTCTACTTTAGAGGAAGAAATCAAGCCATATGCAAAAGAATCATGAAATAGCAATTAACGTACAAATAAATAGATTTAAATGAAGGATCATAATTTTAGAAGAAAGTAGGAACAAAAACCATCAAATTTGGAGTTACTATGAGGGAGAAATACTAGTTAGAAATTTTAATTTCGGATTAAAATGAGAAATATGAACTATTTGTGTGTTCTTCATCTTAGATCTACCATGTGGCATAACCTGATTGGTCTAACCGGCCGCACGCGGATCACCCCCGGCGGGATCTGCGGTCACGTCCCTTAGCCTCTAGCTTGCTGTCACGTGGCAAGAAGTAGCTGGACATGCACCACAACTAACTAGATGCTAAAGAACCAGCAATTATCACAAACAAGTTGTTGTTGCAGTGGTAGTGTGTTGCTCCCTAAAGTTGAGGTCACTGGTTCGAATCTTTGTTGTGCCCTTGTAAGACCCATTTTTTCCTTATTTTCTTATGGTCTGGTGTGACTGATTTAAAATAATAAAAATTAAATAGCAAAGTTTGACACAAATGAGGAGGTGTCCTGGTGGTAGATGAGTTCACTCTAAGTCTCATGCTAGTAGAGCAGGGTTCGAATCCCACCTTTGCACCCTTTCTTGGTCTACAATATTTCAGCAAAACCATTTTTACATTAGTAGTTGAGTGCAATAAATAGTGTTACACCTTTTAAACCCCATTTTTTGCTTATTTTCTCACGGTCTACAATATTTCAGCAAAACCATTTTTACATTAGCAGTTGAGTGCAATAAAATAGTGTCACACCTTTTAAACCCCATTTTTTCGTTATTTTCTCATGGTTTGGTGCGACCGATTTAAAATAATAAAATTAAATAACAAAGTTTGACACAAATGAGGAGGTCGCATGGTGGCAGTTTTCAATTCAAACTTCTATCTCCAAATTACCACATAATAAATATAGTAATTTCTAAATGGGGTCAGAAAATTCTAAAAATCGAGTTGACAATATATTTTTGGTCTATAAGCTTACCGTAACAAAATTTAACTCTGGATTAAAAAGAGAAAGATAAACCATACCTGTGTTCATCATGTAAACCTAATTCACTCTTATGTTTGTTAATTAATTTTATTCGCGTCACTGCTTACCCAAACTAAAGAGTGGTCTGATGGTAAGATAGGTTGTAGCCTCACGTGAGGTCACTGGCTCGATTCCTTCCATTGTTAATTTTTTTTTCTCATTTTAACTCATGGCCCCCGGGCCCCTGCCTCCTCCGCACCTGTGCCTCCCCCGCCGTCGCGCCACTAGGCCACACCAGACCAGACCTACCCCGTCCCCGCCACTGCTGTGCGCCTCGTGGTCTTCCTTTTCACTGCCCGCGTCGAGCTCGTGGCCCTCGCCGCCGCGGTTCTCGCTGTCGAGATCGCCGTGGATGGCTCCACCCCCGCCTCCTCCCCGCTTTGCCGCTTCAGGACACAGCTCCACGGACGCCACGCACCTGCCGGGGACTCCTCCGCAGGCGCCGACCTCGGCCTCTCCAGATTTGGCGTGATCCCCACTGGCGCTACCTCGATCTGGCCAGGCCCGGCCCTCGCCCCCCACCGTCGCCTAGCTCCGGCCTGGCCGGGCCCTCCCACGACAACGCATGCCGCACCGGCCCTCCTTCAACGCCAGGGAGATGGCGCCGTCGATGTTGCCAGTGTCGGCCAGGTCGTCCACCTCCTCCGTTCAACAGGCCACCCCGTCCATGGGCGACGGTATAGGCTCGGTAGAGGTGATCTCAGAGTGCACGTCCACGCCATGCCTCGCCGCCACCTCCCTCGAGCCAGGACGACTTTAAGTTCGCCACCTCCGCACTCCAGACACGCAGCCATCCAGCCCTCCGGTCATGCTGCCGTGGATTGGAGTGTGATGCTGCAAATTGATTTGTTGCAGTCCGTGTATTAGAAAGAAAAAAGATTGCAGGTTGATCATTTTCTTTGTTGGCTATCGTCAGATTGCAGGTTGCTGGATGTCTAGCTCATTGGGAGACAGTCAAGTTGATCATGGCAGATCGCTCATTCACAACAAAAAAAGGACCTCTGCAACTGGTGCCCTGAGGTATAATGGCGAATGGCATCTAAATTGTTCAGAATCATTCTTGCTGTTAGATTAATATTGATGAATTCCATCCCATTGTCCACATGTTGTATGCACAATACACGTAGTTTCCTCATTTTCTTCTCAGTTAATGACTGCGCTGCAAGAGAGATCTCAAACTGTACTACTAACTATCTTCTACCATTTAAGAAAGATCTTGCTGCAGTAAGATTTTGTTTAAGTTGAAATAGAACTGAATTGCAGAGCATAAGTTCAGCTTGGTTTCTGTAATTAATGGCAAGGGATTATCCTGAAATACAGTAGTTGTTTAAGAATATAACCCTACCAGAAGAACCATTTTGTTTATGAATATTTCTAGCTAGCAAGGAGCTACTTGTTCAGGCTACTCTAGGTAGCATGTTCAAGAAGGCAGAATATTAAAAAAATTAAGATGCAAAACAAACACAAAGTAATATTTTCTCTGCCTTTGATTGGATACAAAGATAAATTACAAAATCAACTTTTACAGCTTGCAGACACACATTGACATGAACAAATGTAAGAAGAGAAGAAGGGGGAAATGAAATGAAGCAAGCTGCTTTTGATCTCCCTGACGGCAAAAGGAGTGAGCAGCCGCTTGCAGCTAGCTGGAGTAGTGGTCACTGAACTGCTTCCTCATGGATCTCTACAATGAATATCTGTGTTCTTTACATTTCTCTATTTTTTTTTGTCTTTCCAGATTGGTTTACCAGATTAAGTGTTTGTCACTATGTAATTTGATCAGAAGAAGAAATTCATGTCATCTTGAGTAGAGCAGTAGTGTTACATGACCTGTTTCTCTTTTTTTTTTGTTTTCTAAATCATCATCAGAGACGTGTCTGACTGATATGCATCACTTTTATGGTGCTGTACTGTAATAAAAAAAAGATCATTTGTTGTGATGTTAGGGTCCACGTACTCATGCTTTTGTTCACAAGCTAAATGGCTCGTATGATCTATGACGAATGAATTCGTTGTTTTGTGACGATGCGTTGCCTTTTGTCATAATTTTTTAGTGCCTGAGCTCCGTCACCAATGATTTATGACAAACTCTAAAATTTCGTCATTTGTAGTCTATGTTTTATGACAAAATATGTGAACGTCACGAGGTAATCGTCATAGATAAGCAGATTTCTACTAGTGTTGGGCGGAGCTGACCGGGCCGATGAGCTTCACCAAGCCGAGGGGAAGCTATTTGCAACATTTATTTGGGCCAAGGATGGGTGGACAGGGGTGTTCCACGGAGCATGTTCCGGCGAGGGTGGGTCCGAGTGGCTGGGCCTAAGAGCTTCCTGGGAATGAACTGAACCCAACTGGGGGGTCAATTTGGGTTGAGGGCAGGCTGAAGAGGGAGCTCGGCGTGAGGCTGGGTTCGGCGACAATGGTGGCTGCCATGCGTGGTTCATGTGCGCACGAGGGAATGCTCGGGTAATGACAAGTCTGGGCCTGATTTTGCCAACAAGGTAAATCTAGCCCAAGCTACACTGATTGATTCCTTATCATTCTGAAGGAAAGTCAAAATTTCCATTCGTAAGGCACATATTCGTGAAAGCAGGAAGAATGCAGAACAGAATCTGTCCCAAAGTTCAATCCAACTTCCATTCACGCAGCCTACGACACGAATGTACCATTGCTTCGCCTCCTCCGAAAGGGAGAAAGGAAATAACTTCCATTTAAGAGTTTTGTGTGTCATGCCCGAAATTTTCATGCATGAACACACTTTCTCAAACTCATGCAGATGATGGTAGGAATTTTCATAATCCCTTCATGAAAAGGAATTTCCCTGAACGAAGGCTATATAGCCTGAGCCGAGTTTATAGCTAGTGGAAAGAATTGGGTCAGCAGAGGCTGCTGGCTCATAGAACTCGCTCTTGGGTGAAGAGAGTTGTAAAAGGGATAGCTGCTCCATGGGTAGTGGGGTTGAGGTAGAATCAAGGAAAAAGTAAAAAGAAGATACGAGGACGACTAAGTCCAAAGATAATGTAGCTACCGTTCCCCGGCAGCGGCGCCAAAAAGGTTGTTGGTACTTTGTAACGTCACGAATAAATCCGCAAGCGCATGGATACCGCTGTAGCTTTCACCCAATACTATTCTAGGGTATCGTATCCACTGAGGAACGTGAGTACGCTATCTACGGATTCAGGCTCATTCAAGGACACAGACGCCGATGTGGAGAAGATAGAAGAGAGGGTTTTCCAGATCTAGAATCTATGCCTAGAAGAACATCACCATTATACTTTGAGCTACTGGTTTCAACCAACTTATACAAGCTGATAGCTCTAGTAATAGTGCTCTATCCAATATCCAAACATGAAGGATTATTAGGGCTCGAACATGGCTGTCACCACCTGCCGGCTACCTCTACAAACCGTGGGACTATCGGACAACTGAGTGGTATAGTCCAGCCTAGACACCACGTCTACGCCTTTCCGTACTAACCTTAGCCCTAGCCAAGACTACCCTTTTCTATTCGGGGTCTTAAGTTAAGATCAAATGCTACTCGCTAGCATACACATCAACTAATATAAGACAGAGATGATAACTTGCGATCTAAACTCTAATTCTAAATAAACAAAGAAAGTCTCGAACACTTACAACCGAATAAGCATCCGTCGAGGTACAAACAGAGAAGAGTGCCGACAAGCCCGGCACTTCCCTCGACTCCTCCTCACTCTCCACCTCTTCTTCTACACCTCCTAGTCTACCTAAGCATCTAGGATGAAGGCCTCAAGCTCCAAGGGAGAAAGGTGAGTTGAGTTGGGTGTGTTGTGTGTGTGTCTTCATTTCTTCACCCCTCCCTCAATATATATATATATATATATATATATATATATATGTGTGTGTGTGTGTGTGTGTGTGTGTGTGTGTGTGTGTATTATATGCTTGCATAGGAAACCTCAGCCTATCCATGGGCAACTTTTTAACCTTATTGCATCCACTTAGAGCTTGCATGCGGATGGTGACATGAACCTATCCTGTCCTTGGGGATAGTCTGGTAGATGCAGGATTCATCTCGCGGATCAAGCCCGAAGACGAAGGATGAAGCTAAGGACGGTTCGAGCTACACTCCGAGCTGCCTGTGGAGAGGAGACATCAAGACGGAGAATGCCCAGAAGATTAGCTACTTCTTCCGATGCCTGTTTGTTTTCCTTTAGCCCAAGGGGCTTGTACTCTGATTTTCGTACCACAATTCTCTGAGTTATGTAATAATGAAACCCATGTAATGATTTTCAGCGTTGTATGTCTGTGATATCCATTTGAAATGAGTTCTATATGTGATAGCTACTGATCCAGGGACTATCACGACGATACAGGGATTCGGGTTCCCCTCTCAGAAACCCGGGTTGTTTCACCTACCTCAATAACAACAACAATGTGTATTGTCCAAAGCAAGGAGGCTAGGGGTGGAACCAACCACGTCCACCATTTTAGGGAGGTAACAATTACAACTCTTCTTTTAATTCGAACCAACCTCTCTTGAGAGAACTTGTGTTTGGCCAAGTTAAAATTAATGAAAATATAAATAAAAAGCTGTTGGCCAATGATAAAACCCTAGAAAGTTTAAATGTAAAGCATGAAACTTTGTCTTCAATGCTTAAAAACCAATCAAGTTTCAAATAAAATGATCAAAACCCAACTTGCTCAAATTGCTGCTTCTTTACCTGCTATTGAAAGTGGGAAGATCCCAGGGCAACCTAAGACTCCCATTGAAAATGTCAGCATGGTGTCTACCAGATGGGGTAACCCGTCCCGAAGGCCACCACGCACTAACCATGCAGGTAGGTACAATCCCCCAAAGAACGATTCTTGGGATGGCCTAGTGGCGGCAGTTCAAGAGGATCCAGGGGTCCCCATGATCAGCTGCTCGATCTACGACAAATACTTTGAGCAATGTCTTTGCGATCTGGGGGCAAGCGTAAACATCATGCCCACGGTATTTTATGAAGAACTCTAATACCCTGCTCTATCCCCAACATACATGGTTGTGCAGCTCGCAGATTCAACGATTCGATATCCCGAAGGGATAGTCGAAAACATCTTGGTGCGAGTACGAGAATCCTTTGTCCTTGCCAACTTTGTGGTAATGGATATAGAGGGCAACCTCGGTGTCGACCTCATACTTGGGCGACCATTCCTGAGGGCCGCTAGGGCAAGGATCGACGTCGGAAGAGGAGAAATCCGCTTTCGTGTTGGCAAGGAGGACATGTTTTTCAAGTTCAAGCACAGGGAAGAGCAGCGCATCCTGATACAGCAGGATAGCGAAGGGCAAGCACCATTACCCCAGCCAGATAACCGACCCACCACACCTAGAAGGAAGAGGAAAACAAAGAAGGTGTGGTGGAAGGTCGAGAATGCAGCTTTGTCCAATTCTCCTGGACAAGCCGACCAGTGGTAAGCATGATGGAGAAAAGTCGTGGACGTTGGACTTTAAACAACTCGCCCTTGCCAAAGGTAAATTGGTATTTATCTCATATTTGCTTTGTCACCACCTTGTGTCTGTGACAATCCAAGTTTTAGGGGTTAAAAAATATAATTTTTGTGTTGATTTAAAAAAAATAAACCATGATTTCCAGAGCAAGGGTATTTTTGTTATTTTGGAAAAAATGCAAAGTCCTTTTTACAAAATAGTTTTGCAAAAGGCAAAATTTCAAAAATTATGAGGGGTTAAAATGCATATTTTTTTCACTTTTATCCTCATAAAAAGGTAGTTTTATGCTTAGGGATACCCTTGCAATTTTAAAACATAAGTTATGTTTATTTGCAAATAAAAGTTTTGACAGATTTGAAAATATTTCAAAATCATTTGATCTAGTGAATTTTTGCACAACATGAAAGTTGTAGATCTTGAAAAGTTACACAATTTTCATGTTGAACACTTTTTCATTTGAGCCCTAGATCAACGGAAAATTTTACTTTTCAGTTCAGCCCCTGGAATTTTGGAATATTGCAAAACCACCCTCGCTGCTCTTCTTCTTCCTCTGTCCACTGAAACAGGGCGTCGCTGCCTTTAGCCATGGTTTTACCCTGTCGCCGGATTCCCCCGCCTGCCAACTATCCGCGCCACCCCACGCATCAAGCACAAACCCCGCCGCCACCCCGAACCGTCTCCGCTGACCCCCTTCACGCGCGCCACGTCGTCCCCCTCGCACCACGCCGCCGGGCCGCCCCCTGGAAACAAAGCCGCCGGGCCGCCCCCTGGAAACAAAGCCGCCGGCGCCGCCCTTTCCCTATTAAGCTCATCCCCGAACTTCCTTTCCTCCCCTCTTACTTATCCTCCTTCTCTCGGTGCCATTAAAAGGGGTAGAACCTCCTCCCTTTTATATGCGCCGACCGGTCTACCCGCCATTGTCGCCGATGAGCTTGAGCTCACCGCAGAGCACGCCCTCCACCCCAACCTTGCCCAAATCAAGCAATCCACGAGCTTGTCCTCGCCCTACTGAAGCTTCTCAGCCCGGCCATCTTCTCCTTGCCTCACTGGAACGCCGCCGCCACGGCATAACACCGCCGTAAGCCGCCTGTTCTCGTCGCACCGCCACCTCAGACCCTCCCAGCCTCAACCCAGCCGCTCTACAGGTTCGCGTAGGCCTCGTCTTCCCTTCCCCCAAACTTCCCCTTGCCCTCATGGCCCAGGCTCGCCGGATTTCGGCCGGAGCAGAGCTCCCCACCACCGGCCATGGCTAAGGGCTTGATTGCAAGCCCCAATTTCTTTCTAGGGTCTTCTTTGCAAAAAGTCCAGAACCCTTTGTATGTTTTTCTTGTGAAATTTGAAAAATCCTAGAAAATGGTAGAAAAATCAGAAATATGCCAAATAAATTTTGTTGTGTTCCTCTTAGCTAGCTCTATAACTTTGGCTACTAAAGTTTGTATGAAGCTTTATATTGTGCGCTCTAGTTTAATTGTTAGCAAATGAGTAATTTATTTATATCTTTTTAACCATAGCTTTTCTATACTTGATTTTTGGAACATAGCATCCATTTGCCATGTATAGTATTGTGTGAAATTTGTGGCCCAAATGCTTGACTTTTGCTTATTATTTCATGTATTTGTTTATTTCTAGCTAATGCACTTGTTTATTTTGTTAAAGCATGTTTTTGTTAATTTCTTAGGATCATCTTTTTACCATGAGCTCTACTAATTACAAGTAGCTTATGATATTTTTTGGAAGAATTTTTGCACTATCTAGCTTGAGTTTTTAATTTATTCATGAGTTCTAGAGTTAATTCATACATGCTAGTGTTGTTCTTGTCAAAATAAACTCCATGTTTGGGCTTGATTCATATACATGTTCTTTCCTTTTGAATTTTATGTTTATTTTTGAACCTCACCCATCTAGTCTTATTATTTCATGAAGTTAGAATTAATGAGTTATAGAAATGAGTACTTTTTATGGCTAGTTTTGATTGTTTGTTTTATTGAAATAAAAACCCCTTTTCCATGCTATTTTATGAAAAATTTTGTGTTTACTTTTACTCTATAAACAATTGCCCAGTAAAGTAACATTTTAAGCTTGGTCTTAAATGTTTACTTTATTGGATAACAACTTTTTAGTGAAGGAAAGCTATACTTAAGCACTTCACTAATTTTGAGTACTACATTGCATATAGAAACAATATCGCTAGTCGACAGAATATACGAACTCATCCAGGAACATGACGGAAGATAATGAAGACATGAACGTAAACCCGAAGTCTGAGAGTGAACTGCATGACGTCCAACCAACATTGCGGAATTAACTGAAGTCCCGAACTTCAATTCGGATGAGCTAACGCCTACTGACTCTATAGACACTACTAAAGGCAAGCCCAGGTGCATAATCTAATTATTTTATGCAACTTATTCTTATTTATTTGTGCATTTAAGTTTTTAGAATTGAATGAAAACCTTAGATGCATAATCTCAGGTACCTATTGTTTGAACACTAGAAACAGAGTTCAACTAGATGCTATGCTAATAAGACCGGTAAAAGTCGGGTGATTTTCTGTAACTCGCGAGCTTATAGGAGTTGATTGTTTACTTTTCTGCAATCACAATAAGGATCATGGATGAATTTGGCTACAAACTTCATATTGAAATACGTCTGTGTTGATAAACTTATTAAGGCTGTAGTGTGTGGTAGTGTTGATTAAGCGTTTGAAAGTACTAGCCACATGCCGTAAATATGGTACGCGGCAAGCCTAGTAACTGATCTGCCCGGCAAATGGACATACCCCCACTCTCTCTTAGAGATAAGAACTTAATTTATAACTAAAGTTTAATGTTTGAGGGAGGAGGTTGGTGCCCTATGTTCAAAAAAATACGGGTGCAGAGAAGAGCGGTTCTCTGTAGTCGGGGAGAGTGGCCCTGATCCATGAACCGGAATGAGAAGCAAATGGTTGCTTGGGAGTGACTCGTCAGTGCTCCAAGTGTGTGTGTTAGGTTTACCTTGCAAGGATTGAAATTCGGTTCGAACTGTTCCACCTCTCACGGATATTGAGACTGCTTAATCTCTTTGCCACATAGAGTAAGACGTGAAACCAAGATGATATTCAATCTTGTTGGATGCAAATAATTTCTCTACCATGCTTGTATAGATAGGTGCAAACCTAGAATGTTAATGAAACTAGAACCTGAAAGCTAAAACTTGAAATTAAGGACCTACTCTTATTGCTTTTCAGCAAAATAAACCCTAGAGCCTTCACAAACCTTGCATGTCTAGTTAAAGGGATGTTATATACCCTTAGTCGGGTCAGCCTTGCTGAGTATTAGTATACTCAGTCTTTCTTCTGACTTTGTTTCCAGGTAATCTTTTGAATGCTTGGTGAGATTGATGTCATGTACGGGCTTCATCATGATGTCATATATCGTCGCTAGATATCGTTTTCTTTTTCGTTATTTATAAACTCTGAAGAACTTATCTACTTTCAAATTTCTGAGGTACTCTGTTTGAATTCCCAAACTCAGTTTATAATGACATTTACTATTGAAATTGGTTATTGTAATATCTGGGCTCACCTTCGAGTGAGGTATGTTGTTTCGATCCGAAATACAGGGGTTTTGTCGAGATTTTACCCGACAGACCAAAGATTATACCGTTTGAGGTGCTTTTAGATGTTTGGTGCACTCAAACTGGTGTAAGCTGTGGCAGAACCGCCAAAATTAATCTAGTTTAAATGCGCTAACCATCACCTATTTCTATTAAAATGGTTAACACGCACTTCAAACGGAATAATCTGACAGTCTGTCGGGTAAAATCCCGATAAAACCACTGTATTTCGGATCGAAACAACATACCTCACTCGAAGGTGCGCCCAGAGATTACAATAACCAATTTCAATAGTAAATGTCATTATAAACTGAGTTTGGGAATTCAAACGGAGTACCACAAAAATTTGAAAGTAGATAAGTTCTTTAGAGTTTATAAACAACGGAAAAGAAAACGATATCTAGCGATGATATATGACATCATGATGAAGCCTGTACATGACGTCAATCTCACCAAGCATTCAAAAAGATTACCTGAAAACAAAGTCAGCAGCAAGACTGAGTATACTAATACTCAGCAAGGTTGACCCAACTAGGGGTATATAACATCCCTTTAACTAGACATGCAAGACTTGTGAAGGCTTTGGGGTTTCTTTTGCTGAAAAGCAACGAAGAGTGGGTCCTTAATTTCAAGTTTTAGCTTTCAGTTTCTAATTTCATTAACCATTCTAGGTTTGCACCAATCTATGCAAGCATGGTAGGGAAATTAATTTCATCTAACAAGATTGAGTATCATCTTTGTTCCACTTCTTACTCTATGTGGCAAAGAGATTAAGCAGTCTCAATATCCGTGAGAGGCGGAACAGTTCGAACCGAATTTCAATTCTTACAAGGTAAAACCTAACACACACGCTTGGAACACTGATGAGTCACTCCCAAGCAACTGTTTGCTGCTCATTCCGGTTCATGGATCAGGGCCACTCTCCCCAAGTACAGAGAACCGCTCTTCTCTGCACCCGTAATTGTTTTGCAACATAGGGCACCAACCTCGTCCCTCAAAAATATATAAACTTTAGTTATAAATTAACTTCCAATCTCTAAGAGAGAGTGGGGGGGGGGTATGTCCATTTGCCGGGCCGAGGAGTTACTAGGCTTGCCACATACCATATTTACGGCATGTGGCTAGTACTTTCAAACGCTTAATCAACACTACCACACACTGCGGCCTTAATAAGTTTATCAATACAGACGGATTTCAATATGAAGCTTGTAACCAAATCCGTCCATGATCCTTATAGTGATTGCAGAAAAGTAAACAATCAACTCCTATAAGCTCGAGAGTGACAGGAAATTACTCGACTTTTACCGGTCCTATTAGCATAGCATCTAGTCGAACTCAGTTTTCTAGCATTCAATCAATAGGTACCTATAATTATGCATCTAAGGTTTTTAATCAACTCCAATAACTTAAATGCACAAGTAAATAATAACAATAAGTTGCATAATTTAAAATAATGAGATTATGCACCGGTACTTGCCTTTAGTGATGTCTATAGAGTCAGTAAGCGTTAGCTCTTCTGAATTGAAGTTTGGGACTTCGGTTAATTCTGCGATATTGGTTGAACTTCACGCAGTTCACTTTTGGGCTTCGGGTTCACATTCAGGTCTTCATTATCTTCCATCAAGCTTCTGGATGAGTTCGTATATTCCGTCGACTAGTGATATTATTTCTATATGCAATGCAGTACTCGAAATTAGTGAAGTGCTTAAGTATAGCTTTCCTTCACTAAAAAGTTGTTATCCAATAAAGTAAACATTTAAGACCAAGCTTAAAAGTATTATTTTACTAGGCAATCACTCATAGAGTAAAAGTGAACACAAGGAATTCCATAGTAAAATTAGTTACATTAAGAAACATTGTTTAAAAATCAAAAGAAAGCAAAGGTAGATCTATTTAGGAACATGGGGTGGGTTGAATTCAAATTTAGAATTTGAATTCAAAAGAATTTCAACAATTATGATTCTAACTCAGACATAAACTCAAAATTAAAAAGGAAAGACCATGTATGTGAATCAAGCCCAAACATGGAATTTATTCTAACAAAAACAAAGATAGTACTAGCATATATGAATTAACCCTAAAACTCAAGAATAAATCAAAAAATCAAGCTAGACAGTGCTAAAAATTCTCCCAAAAATTACCATAAGCTATTTGTGATCAGTAGAGCTCATGGTAAAAAGATGATCCAAAGAAATTAACAAAAACATGCTTTAACAAAATAAACAATTGCATTAGCTAGAAATAAACAAACACATGAAATAACAAGCAAAATTCAAGCATTTGGGACACAAATTTCACACAATACTATACATGGCAAAAGGATGCTAAGTTCCTAAAATCAAGCATAACAAAGCTATGGTTAAAAAGATATAATTAAATTACTCATTTGCTAACAATTAAACTAGAGCGCATAATTTAAGTTTTTCAAGTTCAAGCACAGGGAAGAGTAGCGCATCCTGATACAGCAGGATAGCAAAGGGCAATCACCATTACCCCAACCAGAACACCGACCCACCACACCTAGAAGGAAGAGGAAAACAAAGAAGGTGTGGTGGAAGGTCGAGAGTGCGGCTTTGTCCAATTCTCCTGGACAAGCCGACCAGTGGTAAGCATGATGGAGAAAAGTCGTGCACGTTGGACTTTAAACAACTCGCCCTTGCCAAAGGTAAATTGGTATTTATATCATATTTGCTTTGTCACCACCTTGCGTCTGTGACAATCCAGGTTTTAGGGGTTAAAAAATATAATTTTTGTGTTGATTTAAAAAAAATTAAACCGTGATTTCCAGAGCAAGGGTATTTTTGTTATTTTGGAAAAATACAAAGTCCTTTTTACAAAATAGTTTTGCAAAATGCCAAATTTCAAAAATTATGAGGGGTTGAAATGCATATTTTGTTTTTCACTTTTACCCTCATAAAAAGGTAGTTTTATGCTTAGGGATGCCCTTGCAATTTTAAAACTTAAGTTATGTTTATTTGCAAATAAAAGTTTTGACAGATTTGAAAATATTTCAAAATCATTTGATCTAGTGATTTTTTGCACAACATGAAAGTTGCAGATCTTGAAAAGTTACACAACTTTCATGTTGAACACTTTTTCATTTGAGCCCTAGATCAACGGAAAATTTTACTTTTCAGTTCAGCCCCTGGAATTTTGGAATATTGCAAAACCACCATCGCTGCTCTTCTTCTTCCTCTGTCCCCTGAAATTGGGCGCCGCCGCCTCTCGCCGTGGTTTTACCCCGCCGCCAGATTCCCCCGCCGGCCAGCTATCCGCGCCGCCCCACGCGTCAAGCACGAACTCCGCCGCCACCCCGAACCGTCTCCGCTGACCCCCTTCACGCGCGCCACGCCGTCCCCCTCGCGCCACGCCGCCGGGCAGCCCCCTGGAAACAGAGCTACCGGTGCCGCCCTTTCCCTATTAAGCTCGTCCCCGAGCTTCCTTTCCTCCCCTCTTACTTATCCTCCTTCTCTCGGTGCCAATAAAAGGGGTAGAACCCCCCCTTTTGTGTGCGCCGACCGCTCTGCCCGCCATTGTCGCCGACGAGCTTGAGCTCACCGCAGAGCACGCCCTTCCACCCCAGCCTTGCCCAAATCAAGCAATCCACGAGCTTGTCCTCGCCCTACTGAAGCTTCTCAGCCCGGCCATCTTCTCCTTAGCTCACTGGAACGCCGCCGCCACGGCATAACGCCGCCGTAAGCCGCCTGCTCTCGTCGCGCCGCCACCTCAGACCCTCCCAGCCCCAACCCAACCCCTCTACAGGTTCGCGTAGGCCTCCTCTTCACTTCCCCCAATCTTCCCCTTGCCCTCATGGCCCAGGCTCGCCGGATTTCGGCCGGAGCAGAGTTCCCCACTGCCGGCCATGGCCAAGGGCTTGATTCACTACAAGAAACTATTTAATCTGTGACGAATTTTTCATGACGTTTTTAGAGAACGTCATGGATTCACTATTATGGGTACCAAGCCCAAAAACCATGACGTTTTTTCAGTTTCCTCACAGTCCGGCCCAGAACACTGTGACGTTAAAGCAAATTCGTCATGAACAGCAAACTAGAAGCCTTAAACCAAATTTCAACATTCTACTAAGTTTTATTTGCTATATATCCTCCCGTATGTGTATGTGATTGGATAAAAAAAGTGATTGGGAAAAAAAATTGGCGCTAAACCCTATTCTCCCGTAGTATGCACATGTGATTGCGAAAAAAATGGTGTGGAAAAAAGTTGGCGTTGAAAAGAAAAGAAGTGGCAATGGAGAATCGAACTGAGCTCTTAGCGAAATATAAAAGGCAACGTTGCCACTGCACTATTCGTTTGTTTCATTCTTAATTTTTGTACTACACATTCTTATATGGTTATATACTCATGTTTTAGCGACAAAAGAAAAATGTAGCAGGGAAGCGAACCTGGTTCTCGGTACTAAGAAACTAAGACCACACCACTACTATGCTGTGACTGCGAACCTGGGTCTCGGTACTAAGAAACTAAGACCACACCACTATGCTGCGACTGTAGTTGCGTTGTAGTTATTTAATCTATTTTAATTAACAGTCTAAAGTTCTAATTCAAAAAAATAAAAAGACCGTAGCTGTGGTACCGTGGGTTCAAACCTGCGACCTTCGATAATAGACTAAGACACTTACCCCTGCGCTGAGCAACGGTTTATGTCTGGCTTCAGTACTATAATTGTTTAAATACCTGTAGTACAAATAGTAATTACTTTCACCAAACATGCAGAAATTTATTTAAATGGCAAAAAATAACAAATCTGTTCAAAAATTCTTGAAACTCCTAGATGGAAACTTAGATGTTATTTTTTACATGTGAAAAATGTGTTGGTGGTATATAAGATAATAATTTTGCAAGTTACTTTCACCGGGTGCCTTAATTAGTTGTTCAAAAAATAGAAAAGTAAACTTTTTGCACAACAAGTGGCAATGTTAATTCACTAATGTTATTAGGTGTGTAAATGTAAGTATACATCCCAATCCAAGGTGTATATGAGGCAAGAGAAGACTTTATGGTGTATAAACTTCAAAGTTTGACTTGAGCTACATGAAACTATATGAGAGATGTATCCATTTGTTAACAATGTATAGTTTCACTTTACAAAAAATCTTTGAAATTTTTATGACAAGCTTATGGACCTATATCATGCTGTCATGTAAAATTTTAGAATTTTCTGACCAAATTTAGATATTATTATAATTATTATGTTGTAATTTGGATATAGAAGTTGGGATTGTCCATATAAGATAATTGATTTTTTCATTTATCTCAAACATATGGTTTATAATGGAACATATGAGACTAAATATATATTTTGTGAATATTTTTATATATTATTAGAGATACCCATAGTTCAACTTGGAATCACTTTTGATAAACATGCAGAAATTCATTTAAATGATAGAAAATAACAAATCTATTTAACAATTATTTATACTTCTATGATACAACGAATATGTATTTTATTATATATAAAAAATAAATTGATATATATAAGATAATTATTTTCATATATTACTTCAGAATGGTACAAAAAATGAAAAAAAGAAAAAGAAAACAATAAGTTGAGATGAAATGAAACCATGTCAATCCGGACCAAATGACCCAACTACTTTCAGCCATCCATCCGTGATCCAATGGCTCTGATTGCACTCACACAGTATAAAGCAGCCAAAACCCTAACTCCTCCCCCTTCTCACACTCAGATCCCCTCCCCTACCCCCGCGCGCTCCTCACGCCGCGCCGCTCCCATCCCCTCCCAGCGACGCTCCTGGCGCGGCTGCAGCCCCCCTGTCGGCGATGACGAGGAGCACTGGCCCCGAGCGTCCACGGCGCCTCGTGGCGTGCGTTGTCTGTGTCGCCCCGCGACACGGCTGGATCTCGTCTATGTCGCGAGAGATGCCGGTGTGAGCTGCATGCCACTGAGCATGGCGGCCACCAGATCTGTCGCCTTGCCAGCTCGGGAGGGCAGTTCACGGTGCCTTATGATGCTCGGCTGGGGCACGGCTGCTGCACGGCCGCGGCGCCACCGGCACCCCATAGGCGTCGCGGCTTCTGCACGACCCGGGCGTAGCCCCTACCGCACGGCCTCTTGATGGGCTCGGCATAGCGACGCCCTGCTTCCAGCATGGTGGAGATCTGGTGCGAAGCTAGGCGGCGGCCGTCATGCCCGGAGGTGCGTTTGTGGGCTGTGCGCTTGATCTGTTATCATGTGGCCGTGTGTTGAATCTATTAGCTCTGCGACTCTCGATCTTTTACACTACTATAAAAATGTTGATTTGTCCCGGTTGGGAAACCGCTGTTGTCCCGGTTTCCCAACCGGGAACGCCTGTCCGGGACAAAAGGGGGGTGCCCTTTTGTCCCGGGTGTGGCAACCGGGACAAAAGAGGACCTTTTGTCCCGGTTGGTAACACCAACCGGGACAAAAGGTGCAGCCAGCGCCCACGTGGCTGGCACACCCTTTTGTCCCGGTTGGTGTTACCAACCGGGACAAAAGGTCTCTTTTTTTTCATGTTTTTCTTTTCTCAATTCTTTTTCTATTTCAATTATACTTTTGCATTTCAATTAAACTTATGTATTGGAATTCAGTGTGTATGATCTCCACTAATATATACATATATATATAGTTACTTATATAATATTTGTCCTAGATAGTTTTCATATATAAATTAATTCACCTATATATATATGTATACACATATCTATACATGTGAATTCTTTTACATATGAAAATGTTTAGGACCAATATTATATAAATATATATATACACATATATATTATTGGAGTGCTTATATATATAATACATACATACTCCATCATATTTGCATAGGTATATTCGTTCTTAATTACATAGTAGAATTCGCCTTTTGGAAATTTAATACATACATACATACTCATAAATAGAAATTTAATACCTATGAGTCACATATATATTTACATAGTTATATTCGTTCTTAATTACATATATACGCGTATATTGTCATATTTGCTGTGATTGTCAATATTAGATATTCCATCATAGTAGAATTCGCCTTTTGGGTCGAGGATTTGCTCAACAATAAATCCGGAGAATTGTTCTTGAATCGCCATAATCTTTTCCTCCGGTATGAGTTTATCGCGCATCTCCCCGACCTATGGAAAAAGGGGATAATTAATTTCGACTAATTAAAATACGAGTTCAAATATTAACAAGTTTTTTTACTTACTTCCTCCTCCCAATCTGTCCAGCCCTTTGAAGGACCTACCAGACCATGGATATTCTCGCATACATAGTATGCGCACAATACAGTGCCTGGTTTCTGTCTCATACACTTTAAGAGAGAAGAAATTATCAGGTATTTACATGAATATATAATAAAACTAATGAATCATGCAACGAATCATCCAAGCGCGTACCGGAAAATCTGTCTTGATCTTCAATTCCTTGTCAAATTTGCCTGGATGATTTTTAGCGAATTCTTTCCAAACCCTGTGCATGATTAGAACAATTATAGTCAAGTAACAAAGTGATTCAAATTATCGGTCATGGACAGAGTAGTGGTAGAATTACTTTTTCATCATGTTAAGAAGATTTTCGTATTGTTCTGGAGGTCTCCTCAATGAGTCCATAACCACGAGTAGGCTCTTCTCGGGAATTATGACAATTAGGACAAAGTGTTCACTGCAAGATTATACGGAGGCAGTTCTTGGTAGTTAAGGTTTAAACAATTCGATTATAGAATAGAAAGAGTTAGACGGAAGGAATCACTCACGCAAAGTTGTAAGGAAACAATATCATTTGCTTGTTGTGATGAACGCTTATGTACTTGAACAAGTTTTGGAATATGTCATCGGGATCCTCAAGAAATCTCTAATTAATTGAAAGAAATCTCTATAACTTCTAATTACTTTGACACCCTTCAGTTCCAGGAGTACACTCTTTTCAATATCCAGAAACCCTCTAGAAGAAAAATAAACCTTTATTTCTGAAAATGTATATGTCAGTAACCTCAACCCTGCGGTGATGACACTGCCTTTCGGGGGGACACGGTGCGGTACAAGGATGTCACCAATCGGCTAGTCGCAGCACCAACATTTACGATTAATAGGCACAGCACTTGGCACAGGCAGCATGCTCGTTCATATGCTCTCAGTACAACAACGGCATGCTGACTGCGTCAAATGCTGTCTTCTTATCAATCGGAAGTGCTGGTGATGCGACCAACCGATTTGCGACGTCCTTATAGCGCATCGTGTATCCCTGAAAGGTAGTGCCATCACCGTTGGATGGAGATTAACGACGTATACTTGTTTCGAAATAAAGATTTTTTTAGCTTCTAGATGGTTTCAATGTGAGCCTGATTAAATACATCACTAGAGTGTCAAAATAATCCATTCATAATACAAAAAATTCTATAATATACTCATTTCATTAATTCATTCACGAATAAAAAAATCAACTATCCACAATATGGTCATATATACAAGTACATCACATGAAGTATCTACACTCATTCTAAAAATTTCTACTATCCATATACTCATCTAAATCTAAAAGAAAATTACACCTACATATGCAATCTAGCTAGCTAAATGTCCAAGAAATGAGCTAGCTACACATTTTCTCTATTTCTAAAGTATGAAATGAGCTATACAAGCCAAGGAAGAAGAGAAAAACAAGCCCCAAACCTTTAGAGCAGACGGATGGACGGGGAATCAAAGATCTTCACAAATGTGGTGAAGAAATGAGCAAGAACTCCTCTATCCCGAGCCAAGAACAGCAAGAAAACAAGTGAGCTGAATGGCTCGGGCGGGGGGAGAGGGAAGGGGATAAGGGGCGCAAGGCCTTTTGTCCCGGTTGGAGGCACGAACCGGGACAAAAGGGGGGACTTTTGTCCCGGTTGGTGGTTCCAACCGGGACAAAAGGCTACGCGGGCCTTTTGTCCCGGTTGGAACCACCAACCGGGACAAAAGGCTCCCATTTTGTCCCGGTTGGTGTCTCCAACCGGGACAAAAGGCCCCGTCCCCCCCGCTGGCCCGGCTAGCCGTTGGACCCGGGACAAAAGCCACCTATTGTCCCGGGCCCAAAGGCTGCCGGGACAAATGGCCAGGAACAAAGGCCTGTTTTGTAGTAGTGTTAGCTTGTGGCCGTGTGCTCCGTATGTAAGCTTCGATCTTGTGTATTCTGTGACGATGTATGTGGCTCCTCAATCTATGTCTCTTTACTTCTGATTTAACTGTTTTGGACTTCTTCTCATGTGGGAGGGACGCGCACTCTGGACGGCGGCTGCGTGGACGAGGCGAAAGAGTTGATGCAAGGGTACAACTCCAGGCTCACGGCGAGGCTGGACGACCTGCGGCCGGAGCTGCCTGGCGCCGCCGTCGTGTTCTGCAACGTGTACAATGAGATGATGGAGATCCTCTCCAATCCCTGCAGATACCTTAACGATGAGATCTTTCCGCTTTCAGCTATTATTTTTAGCACTTTATTTCAGTGAACAATGGTCGAATTGATATTGAATTGTTCCAGAGCACTAAATTGCATACTCTGCATCATGATGACCATGCACAATTCTCGCTTATGCTGTGTTCTACACATCTAGCCTGATATGCAGAACAATAGTCAGCTGCCAAGCAAGGTGTCTGATCATAACATTTATAACACACTTAAGTATGTACTGCGTAGCATGGTTAGAATCTGAGAAGTATTTCTAGGTATGCTCCTGCATGACTTTGCTATGCCTATTTTTAGAACTTTGAATTAGAGGAGTTCGCAACTGCTATTTTGCTAGACTGAAAGTACTAGTGCTAGGAGGACCAGTTATATCTATCTGAAGTTACACCATTCTAATCTCATTTCATTTTCTTAAATATGCATTTCTGCTGTTTCTTTTAAGTTACATCATATATTATAGACCTACAATTCTGAATGCTTGAACCATGCCAATCTCATTTCATTTTCATGTTATCTACCACATAGTCCACTATTAATCCTGATGAATCTAAAGATGTAGCTGCTAATTCTGAAATCAAGAGATGGAAGGTTGTCACAAGGAAAAAGGTATGTCTTGCTTAAAATCTTAAGCACTAACGTCAACTCAATTTCATTGGATTGGTTTGTATTCTCACTTCTAAGAATTAGTGACATAAGACAAGTTGTTACACCTCCAGATATGTTGATACCAGTTGTAATTTTGTATTCTGTTAGCAGAAAAGTAAGTAGTTGTATTTACCATGTGTGCGTTGTAATTTTGTATTCTGTTAGCAGAAAAGTACGTAGTTGTATTTACCATGTGTGCTATATCATGTGCAGGTCTACACTTGGAAGCTGAGAATGATGCAAAACTTGAGGTCGCGCGTGAAATATGGATTTGCTGGAAGCTACTTTTTTGTTTTTCAAAATTGTGAGATGTACTAGATTAACTAGAGTTACACAGATTTCATGTTTAATTGAAAAACTTTGATGTTGTATCATGTATGTATTTGATGAGATTTTGGATTAGAATGTTTGCTGGTTTATACATTGATGTGGGCTGAAATAATAATGGATTGATTATTGAAGTGGTCTGTATTTTACTGCTTTTTTCGTGAGTAGAAACTTAATTGGGCCATATGCAAATGGGGCCCAAATTGAATCGCTACCACATCATTGTCCACGTCAGCATCCATGTGGTACCCACATGGGCCGCCATGTCAGATGCCATGTCATTGATAGTTGAACACGTGGCATTATTTGTGATTACATCTGTGATGTTTATTTTCGTCATAGATATTGGGTTTGGGCTCGGCTAAGTGGACTTCGGGCCATTTTGTGACATGGATGCCATGTCATTGATAGTTGAACACGTGACATTATTTGTGATTACATCTGTGATGTTTATTTTCGTCATAGATATTGGGTTTGGGCCGAGCTAAGTGGACTTCGGGTCATTTTGTGACGGTTTATAAACATCATAGATCATGTCAATTTGTGACGATTATGAAAAAAACGTTACTCAATTTAATCTGTGACGCTCAATCCATAACATTATTTGAAATCGTTACGAAATCGTCATAAATGGTGTTTTATGACATTTTTTTAGCAATATGTGACGAATTTGTTTCGTCATAAATTAAATGATTTCTTGTAGTGATTGCAAGCCCTAATTTCTTTCTAGGGTTTTCTTTGCAAAAAGTCCAGAACCCTTTGTATGTTTTTCTTGTGAAATTTGAAAAATCCTAGAAAATGGTAGAAAAATCAGAAATATGCCAAATAAATTTTGTTGTGTTCCTCTTAGCTAGCTCTATAACTTTGGCTACTAAAGTTTGTATGAAGCTTTATATTGTGTGCTCTAGTTTAATTGTTAGCAAATGAGTAATTTAATTATATCTTTTTAACCATAGCATGTTGTACTTGATTTTTGGAACATAGCATCCTTTTGCTATGTATAGTATTGTGTGAAATTTGTGGCCCAAATGCTTGACTTTTGCTTATTATTTCATGTGTTTGTTTATTTCTAGCTAATGCACTTTTTTATTTTGTTAAAGCATGTTTTGTTAATTTGTTAGGATCATCTTTTTACCATGAGCTCTACTAATTACAAGTAGCTTATGATATTTTTTGAAAGAATTTTTGCACTATCTAACTTGAGTTTTTAATTTACTCTTGAGTTCTAGAGTTAATTCATACATGCTAGTGTTGTTCTTGTCAAAATAAACTCCATGTTTGGGCTTGATTCATATACATGTTCTTTCCTTTTGAATTTTATGTTTCATTTTGAACATCACCCATCTAGTCTTATTATTTCATGAAGTTAGACTTAATGAGTTATAGAAATGAGTACTTTTTATGGCTAGTTTTGATTGTTTGTTTTATTGAAATAAAAACCCCTTTTTCATGCTATTTTATGAAATTTCTTGTGTTTACTTTTATTCTAAAACAATTGCCCAGTAAAGTAACATTTTAAGCTTGGTCTTAAATGTTTAATTTATTGGATAATAACTTTTTAGTGAAGGAAAGGTATACTTAAGCACTTCACTAATTTCGAGTACTGCATTGCATATAGAAACAATATCGCTAGTCGACGGAATATACGAACTCATCCAAGAACTTGATGGAAGATAATGAAGACCTGAACTTAAACCCGGAGTCCGCTAGTGAACTGCATGATGTCCAACCAACATTGCAGAAATAACTGAACTCCCGAACTTCAATTCGGAAGAGCTAACGCCTACTGACTCTATAGACACTACTAAAGGCAAGTCCCGGTGCATAATCCTATTATTTTATGCAACTTATTCTTATTTATTTGTGCATTTAAGTTATTAGAGTTGAATGAAAACCTTAGATGCATAATCTCAGGTACCTATTGTTTGAACACTAGAAACAGAGTTCGACTAGATGCTATGCTAATAGGACCGGTAAAAGTCGGGTGATTTCCTGTCACTCGCGAGCTTATAGGAGTTGATTGTTTACTTTTCTGCAATCACTATGAGGATCATGGACGGATTTGGTTACAAACTTCATATTGAAATCCGTCTGTGTTGATAAACTTATTAAGGCCGCAGTGTGTGGTAGTCTTGATTAAGCGTTTGAAAGTACTAGCTAGATGCCATAAATATGGTACGCTGCAAGCCTAGTGTAACACCTCAGAAGAAAGACACAACAATCCTCTGGAGAATTACCACACTGCAGCACAAGAACTTAACAGAGTACGCGGAAGCAACATAAATTGTTCAGATAGATTAACAGAATTTCACTAGAGTGAAATAAACATTTCACAAACTCAATCACGCGAGAGAATTTGAAACAACATCAAAATCTCCACATCCAAATATTTTATTATAAAACATTGGTTCAACACAAATTGATAAGTGTGTGCACACGTGCTGCTACTCCCATCCCAAGCATGCAACATCCAAGCTCAAGCACATGTGAGGGGAAAAAAATCAAGTGTGAGGTTTATGGAAAAACCTCAGCAAGCAAACTGCTTTAACCAAGCTATTTAAATCACAATTTGATTAAACATTGGATTAATAATTCATATAAAAGAGCATCATACTGAGATAGTGTAACTTCAGGTAGAGATCTTCATAATGATGCTTCAATGCATATGCAAATTGTGCAATGCATTATGAATGCTTCAATGCACATGTTTATGGTGCAATGCAATGGATGACTTCACTTCTACCCACAAATCCCAAGGAAGGAAGTGAAGGCTGCAACCACATTGCTATATCTCAACGTGTGTTGTTGTACCGGTACTTATCGCACCAATCTGGCTACGGTTTCTTCATATGCATCTTCAATATGAGAGTGCAAAAGTATGATTGCTATGCATGAACTTCATATACCTCCAAAATTTATAACTCCAAGAGAAATGCTACAAGTGGATAAACATATAAATCCATAAATAAAGCAAAATTTAGATCTTATCTGGCTAGTGTGAGCTTCTGAAATTTAATGGAGGAAATTCAAATAACAAAGTTAAAGCGAGTAGACCACATCGCTACGTTTACTTGCCTTCACCGAAGATCAAGAACGTGAGCTAAGCACCGTCCGAAGATGCACCACCTATTCACAAACATAACTCAGCACCAAACAAACACACTTCAAAATAAAAACATTGAGTAAAGCAATCATACGCCCAAACCCCACGTCCTCACGTAAACACATGCTAATATAGTGAAAACAGTAGCATTGTTGCTTCTCTTTTTTGGAGCCTTTAATTCTGATGGCCAAAAATTCTGAACTTTTGCCAAAAGAAAGATAACTTCATGGCCTACAACTTTCTAGTTATCAAAACATATAGGAAAAAATCATTAACTTTGGGTAAAAACGAGGTGAACCTTAATCCGACATTCTGATAGATTCTGCAGGACAGTCCTACTAAAACAGTTATAACTGAAGCTCCAAAATTCGGATGAATATGATCTTTACCAATATGGAAATCTTATGAAATTATATACAACTCTTATAACTATAAGAAAGTTCAAAAACTCCATTAAGATTTCCTAAACTTCAGGTTAACAGACACTGCCCAGAATTACGAGACTGGAAAACAGTCAGATTCTATCCTTAGTTTCTCCCTCATCTTAAATCCGATTGAGGTGTTCTCTGCGGCCATGGAAAGATCTATAATTCTTCTCCAACTCATATAAAGGTTTGATATTTTTTGAGATCATTAAGACCACGAAAAACTGCCACGAACAGAAACTGCGCGGATTGATGGCGTGCTGAGTATAGTGACGAGGGTAAAACCTTAATCCTAGTCCATACCGCGACTACTACAGCTTCTCCCATGTGCTAAAAAACCTCTAAAACTAGAGGGAAAACATGTTCTACAGCAAGAGAAAGTCTCACCTAGGGTTTTCCATTGCAAACAACAAAGGCAACAGTGTCGACGACGATCCCAACAACGATTCCCCACTGTTTTCTTAGCGGCGAGGGTCACCGTAATCCTTTGACTACCTCCAAGCTGCACCACACATGGGCACCACCATGAATAGCAAGGAAAAACCATGGAGATGGGGAAAACGGAAAGAGGAGAGGAATCCCAACAGGTTTTTGGAGAGGAACGACGAGGATCGACGAAGACGTGCCCTAGTTTCCCTTCTCTTCTCTTCTCTCCCTCTCCCTCTTCTCTCCTTTCTTTCCACGGCAAAAGAGGTGGCGGCGCTGGGAGGGGCGATGGCTTAGGGTTTGGAGGGGGTCGGTCCTGTAGCGCAAGTCCTGTAGCATGGGCCCGGGTGTCTAGTAGCTTTAAAAAAAACTATAACTTTTTGATCCAAACTCCAAAAGCGACATGTAGATAGTCAAGTGGTATGTACTCGACGAGCTTTACGCAACCGCAGTGTCCGTTCGTCCATTCGAGCAATGGATCCAAAAAGTTAATTTTATCTATCAATTTTACGCATTCCGATGTAGAAAGCGTACTTTGCCCTTTTTCAATTTGGGTGTTACACCTAGTAACTGACCGGCCCGGCAAATGGACATACCCCCCACTCTCTCTTAGAGATAAGAAGTTAATTTATAACTAAAGTTTAATTTTTGAGCGACGAGGTTGGTGCCCTATGTTCAAAATAAAATACGGGTGTAGAGAAGAGCGGTTCTCTGTAGTCGGGGAGTGTGGCCCTAATCCATGAATCGGAATGAGAAGCAAACGGTTGCTTGGGAGTGACTCGTCAGTGCTCCAAGCGTGTGTGTTAGGTTTACCTTGCAAGGATTGTTTCGAACTGTTCTGCCTCTCACGGATATTGAGACTGCTTAATCTCTTTGCCACATAGAGTAAGAAGTGGAACCAAGATGATATTCAATCTTGTTGGATGCAAATAATTTGATGAGGACATCACTCCTACGGATACAAACGACACTCCTCAAGATGATATACAAGGTCCTATTACTCGCGCACGTGCTCGACAATTGAACTTACAGGTGAGTTCGTTCCTAAGTAATGTTTATTGTGAATCTGAGAATAGATTGCTATCTAATGACTTAATTGTACTTAGGAACAAAGGAGAGGACCAGCAAGGGTGTGGAGAAGGCCTTGGAGGCGTGGAGGACCAGCAAGGACGTCCGGATCAAGATGGAGGCCCAAACCGATTCGACTTCGTTTCAGTTTCGGACTCCAGGAACAGGCCGCACTAAAACGGACGCCCAGGTTGCATACGGAGTTGGATTTGGGCGCACTTGATATGGATGGAAAGATAATTTCAAGACGCTTCCAATGGCTCTGGTTTCAGGCTCAAATTCATCCGGAGTCGACAGGAATCGTCTGTGGAAGTTGGCGTCCAGAATCTGTTCCGGTGCTGCGTCACTGTTTTTGGGCCGATGGCCCGTGTATCGTGTTGGAGCCCAATAGGGGCGCATCCAGGGGGTTTTGCACGACCTAAACCCTTATTAATAGCCGCCGCCGCCATCGTGAGACTTGGGTTTTGCTTAGATTCATTCTGTCAAGAACAGTTGTCGCCGTTCATCGGTTTGTGAAACCCCAACTTGTGAGATTAATCATTCATCTGCAGAGTCACTCTATTTGAGCTGCGTTTCTTTCGAGTTCTTGCTTGTGTTCTTCGTTGCGCTTGCAGGGATTAGCCTTCTTGGCGAGGTCAACCGGGTTGTGACACGGTTGATAACCAGAGGAGTTGTGGTGCTAAGATTGCTGGATTCGGGTCTTAGGATCTGAAGCCGGATCGGTGTGTCTCGCTCCGCCTACAACGAGAGTTATCCAGAACCTGACGGAAGATCGGGAACCCACGTCCCCATTATAATTTCTCTACCATGCTTGTATAGATAGGTGCAAACCTAGAATGGTTAATGAAACTAGAACCTGAAAGCTAAAACTTGAAATTAAGGACCTACTCTTATTGCTTTTCAGCAAAATAAACCCCAGAGCCTTCACAAACCTTGCATGTCTAGTTAAAGGGATGTTATATACCCTTAGTCGGGTCAGCCTTGCTGAGTATTAGTATACTCAGTCTTGCTTCTGACTTTGTTTTCAGGTAATCTTTTGGAATGCTTGGTGAGATTGACGTCATGTACGGGCTTCATCATGATGTCATATATCGTCGCTAGATATCGTTTTCTTTTCCGTTGTTTATAAACTCTGAAGAACTTATCTACTTTCAAATTTCTGAGGTACTCCATTTGAATTCCCAAACTCACTTTATAATGACATTTACTATTGAAATTGGTTATTGTAATCTCTAGGCTCAACTTCGAGTGAGGTATGTTGTTTCCATCCGAAATACAATGGTTTTATCAGGATTTTACCCGACAGACTGTCAGATTATTCCGTTTGAAGTGTGTGCTAACCATTTTAGCGGAAATAGGTGATGGTTAGCACATTTAAACCGGATTAATTTTGGCGGTTCTGCCACAGGGTTGCTTTTCTTTTTCAATTTCTTTCACCTCTTTTGTTTTTCCCACTGCATATTTAAAATTTTGAAAATTGTTCCCTACATGATGGAATTTTTCTAGCACTTTTCCCTTTTACAAAAATACCAATTTTTTTTTGAGTTTCAAAATCCTTTAGAAAATAAATTTGAACATCTTTTCGAGCAAATTCTGGCTGAGCACCCCATGGTCATCTTCCATATGACTGTTTGAGCTCAACGGCCAAAGGGGAGCACCAACGGGTCCACCCCAGGGAGCCATTGGGCGGGGCCCACTTGCTCCAATGGTCACCTAACCGTTGTGGCCAGCCTCTCTTCTTGTTCTTTCGCTCATTCTCCTTTGAATAGAGGCCGGGAGAGTGGTGTGTTTCACTCACACTCACTATGTAAGAAGAGGCCTATAGTGACCGGCATCATCTCCCTAAGGTGATGGGCATCACGCCCGTCACCTGTACATTGTCACTGATTAGAACAGAAAAGTGACGGGCAAAAGCCCATCACCTATGTACGTAAAAGGTGATGGGCATTAGTATGAGCCGTCACCTATGGTATTCTTAATCCGTCACCTATGTCAACACATAGTGATGGGCATCATTCTTTTGCGTGCTAAAATAAATATTTGCAGTGTGAATAAAAATCAAAAAAATATTTTGCGCGAATATAAATTTGCAAGTCGCGCGATTTTTTGCGCGAACATGCGCGCGTGCGATTTTTTTCGGCGTTACTAGGATTCGAACCCACAACCTCAGCCTTACCCTCCCCTACCACTGGGCTACACCATCACATGTGACCAACAATGAGATATTTTTCTTTTATCATCACTTTCTAATGTCTTATATAAGCTATTTCATAGCTTTAACGATCTCAAATGAAAAACTTTTCAATTACAAAGTTGTAGATCTGGTGGCAAGCTACAACTTTCGTATATACTTTTTTTTTTGCCATCTGAGGTCATTTGAAAATTTGAAATTCAAAATTTAAACCATATATTTGGGTGCCAAAACAACCTCAATTGAAAAAATTTTGAACTACAAAGTTGTAGATCTAGTTGAGGCCTACAACTTTTTTATAGACCAATTTTTTGATTTGAGACAATTTGAATTTTTCAAAAATCGCATGTTCAAATATTAATAAAAGTCACAAAGTTGACACGCCTTGATATTGCACGTCACCTATGTCATCACAAAGGTGACGTGCTTTGATGTTGCCCGTCACCTTTAACTTATCAAAGTCCGTCACCTATACTAACCTTATAGGTGACGTGCTTTAATGTTGCCCGTCACCTATATCAAACTTATAGGTGATGGGCCATAGATGTGGCCCGTCACCTATATCAAAGATGACGTGCTTTGATGTTACACGTCACCTATGTCATAACAAAGGTGGCGAGCAATATTTTAGAGAGGCCATCAAGAGGTAAAAGGTGAGGTGCACACCCAGATAACAAAGGTGACGTACAACAACATGTCACCTTTGTGCACGTCACAATAGGTCATTTTTTACATAGTGACCCACTCTTTCATTCCCTCTTTCACTCACACTCCCTCTCACAAACTTTGCTGGGGTTTTCATTGGTTTTGGCTCAAGTTTGGTTCCAAGAAATCTCTCTCATTTCTTTGCTGCAAGATTGTCTACACACTTGGAGGAGCAACTTTCGGGTAAGAGTTTCTTTTTTATTTCACTAACGTGACCCGAACTGAGTTGTTCTCATTCGTTCTTGTTTGTTCTTGTTGCGAGCATGAAAGGTGTAGGTTGGAAACTGTCCGGAGTTCTCAAAAGCATGACGAGGTCAAGCTCATCCCGTTTACGGGGTGAGTCGAGCTCTTGTCATTCTCCCGAACATACACCGACACCGACCACAATGGACTATGAACAAGGCGAACAAGAAGAACGAGATGAGGAGCAAGCTAAAGAACCGCAAGTCGAGGACATGGAAATAGATGAAGATGATGCACCATACCTTGACTTGCGAGATGCCTGTGAGCGTCAAGCCTACACCATGATCAAGCATCAAAGCTTTGGTCACAATAGAGCCTTCGATCCGGATCTCCTCGAGAAAACAGGGTCATAATAAGCAGGACCAGAAGGGAAAGACTTCAGCAGCCACAACCTCAGCCTCAACCTCAATATGAGGCTGGTGATTCGTCGTGGCAGACTGCCAGCTCTGCTAAGTTGGCACGGCAGGCCCCAGGGCGCAGGTCCACTAGTTCTAGCTACAGTGGACCCTGATCTCCGCTAGATGTTCAGCTTCGTCCAGAGGTTTCGCTACTCTGACTCAGCAGATGGGTGAGCTGAACATGCGCACCAAAAATATCGATGAGTTGCTAGGCCAGCACATCCAGTCAACCCAGAACTGGCAGCGACACATAGTCGAGAGGATCCACAACATGGAGCAGCAACAGCAGCAGATGCAGGAGGAGTGGAGGGCTTACTAACTTTGGGCTGGGTTCAACCCCAACCAATAGGAGTGAGCCTGAAGCTAGCTTGGGGGAGGACCCCCATGAGAGGTAACTTGTATCAAACTCCTCCCTTTACCGCTTTCAAAACCTTTGCATGAAACCAAACAAAAATTCGCAAAACTCAAAAAATCCATAAAATTGGCATAACTAAAATCAAATAAAAATTGTCAAAACTTAGAAAAACCCAAAAATATTTACTTGCTTTCCAATATGTGTAGTAAGCATATGTAGTTTTTCCTTGTTGAGATGATGAATAGTTGCTCTGTTAGTTCCTTTCTTATGCCTAGTTACAACCTTGTGCTCTACCTAAGTTTTGAGTTTGGTGGCTAATTGTTCAAACCTTGAAACTTGTGGGTAGAGAAAAGCAGAATTCAAATCTAGGTTGTTGTGGGTTATGATACGGCTGAAAAGAATTGCTATGATCTTCTCCTATGTGATGCTTGATATTCGGAGTTTTTCTTTTCAAAAGTACAAAAATAAATAAAGCTCCTCAGTGATATGAAATTCCTATCCAGAGCCATATGAGTTACAAGTTTGAAAAGCCCTTCCACTTATGCAACTTGTTTTCTCATTAAGCTTTGTCAAATTGTTTGTGACCCTTAGAGAGAATTATTTCATACGCCCATGATCAAGATCACATACACGTCCATTCACATGCTATACTTTTACACTGGGAGATAGCAAGCACATCCACCCATCCATCCACAAATAAAACTCCATGACATATCATGACTATCTCTCTCCAAAGTTACCATAAAAAAGTATGGGCTATACAAAAAGAAATAAAAGATGTATACCCAAAGAAGGTATGCCACATGCCCACAAGGCATGTCAAAAAAAAAGAAGCATGCCCAAAGAAGGTATGCTACATGCCCCCAAGGCATGTCAAAAAAAAGAGAGAAGAAAAAGAAAATATAGCCCCTACCAAAAAAAGAGAGGGTATACAAGGGAGAGAGAAATTATATAAAGGAGTTCCACCACCATCCACCAAAAATATCCACTTCCACATCTTGATCAAGATTTGTGACTTGTTTCTCCTTTGGATCCGGTCTTTGACTCAGCAAAATATGAGAAGCAGATTTGCCATCATATCCTCCATACCTACAGCTCCACCAAAAAAGAAACCATTAGGAGTAGGATGGAAAAGAAAGGCGCATAAAATGACCTTGGTGAGGAATGAAACACTTTTGAGCGATCCGAGAGTTCACCCGAGGAACTTACAAAATTCTTCCAAAAAACTTTTAAACCCTCCGGATTGACGGTTGAGCAAAGGAGTGGGTAAATAGTACTCTACAAGCTATTTTGACCCTATTGACGCTCACTAACGACCATTTTCAGGCATCAACTTGATCAGAAAATTATAAGAGTTTGTATTTCTTACACGCATCTTTATCCAATAAAGTCCCTAAACCACACTTCACCTTCTAGAAAATGCAAGTTGTGTTTTTGAGCTAATATACAGGTTACAAGCACACTTTGGCCCGACATAAAATCACAGAAAATATTAGAGCAACAATTCAGGCTCAAATGGACCAAGTATAGCCCAAGAACCTAGTTCGAACCACTCAAGACAGGCCAAGACCAACGGGGTTAGGACAAGGAGACCCTGGACAGCCTGCTGGACGAAGCTGGGGGTGGTTGGCGCCTCAAGCAGGCCAACTGACCTAGCTGGTCGGCCGACCTAGCCTGTGAGCTCCACCGCCTCATCCAAGCCATGTGTCGCCTCCTCATAGGTCCCCTAGGTCGGTTCTATAGGTTTCACCCCATGGCTGCCTGCTATAAATACAAGGGGGGGGGGTGGAGAATAGGACACACACACACCACACTTCACTCACCTTTTGCTTAGTATTTAGGCTTAGTGGAGTTTAGGAGAAGTCTAGGAGTCTTCAAGTCACCAGAGTTGCTCGAGAGTTCTGGTATGGGTTCACCTCTAGCTCTCTCTTGTAATATTTGGTTGTTTGTAATAGAATTAGACTATGGTTATCGATATCTGCTTGAAGTATGTTCTGAGTTATCGGATATATGCTTCTTGATATGGTTGCGTTATTGTTCAATGCTTGCATTGCATAATCACCCTGTGCTTGCAATGGTTAACATATCGGCCTTAGAACTCTATCAACTGCTCCAATATTTGTATGTTTGCTCTAGTGTGATGTCTGTCCATCCGAAGGGTGGGGACTCCACGCGGGACACTAGAGTATCCCTTACTAGTGTAGACATGGTGTCTCGATTAGCTAAGAGTTGCTGGATGTCAACTATACCCACGGTTTGTAGAGGTAGCCGGCTGGAAGTGATAGCCCTGTTCGAGCCCTAGTAATCTTCCACGTTCGGTATGGGGGGTAGGAGGTGCATAAAACCGCCGGGGTGTACGGGCTTCTCCCGTTGCTTCGATAGCGGTCTCCCTGTTGTGTAGTTTAATCTCTGACGATCTAACCATAAGATGGCATAGATATAGCTAGCCTAGCACAGTTGACTCGAGCTCTAACTTCTACCTTGCTCCCGGCCTAGAGCATCTTTTATCTTTTCTTTTATTTATTTATCTAGAGGGTAGTTTTGTGTGTGTGTCACACTACCTCCTACCATGTTATATATCTTACCCCTGTTTATGCATGAGAATATCCAATCTAGATAAAATTCATCAACTAGTATATATCTCTTCACTCACCGCCTTCCCTGCGGAAATATAAATGACACCCCGGTATACTCCCGGGTAAAATGCTACAGCAGTATTCCGTGCTCTTGCGGATTTATTTGTGGTTCTTGAAATACTGCCACCCCAAATTGGCGTCTATGGGCGTCATCGCTGCTTTCCCGGTGGTGACGTTGGTAGGCGCCAATAGGCATTTTTGGCGCCGTTGCCAGGGAAGGCACAGATTGAAGTATATAGACAAAGTTATGAACAAAATTTAAATTGGTATTCACTTGCTAAAGAGGCTAACTTGGCTTTATTTTCTTGTCTTTGTTGATATGAAAATAGGGAAGTGTATGACCGGTTTTGACTTGCCGCAAAACTTTCATTCCGATCTAGAGTCACTTTTGAGGAGGACGCGAGCTTGTCTCGTATCACCTTGGAGACCACTCTCGGCAGCCAAACTAGTCATTGCATCATCGTCAGCTTCTCAAGCTATGGCCCAGAAGACACTCCATGATTACTCTGCTCCGTCTGCTAATCAGGTCCCTACCGGTCCCGAGGTTAACACCGGAGGGGAAAATTTCGAGATCAAGACGGGTCTCATTACGATGGTGCAGGCCAGCCCTTTCTGTGGCAAGGCCAATGAGGATGCCAGCGCTCATCTCCAGCAGTTCCTGGAGCTCTGCAGTACTTTTGTTATCAAGGGTGTATTGTAAGATGCAATCCGGCTCCGTCTGTTTCCGTTCTCTCTCTTGGGGAGAGCAAAACAATGGTTTTATGCTAACAAGGTTGCTGTGGACACTTGGGACAAATGTGCCAAGGCGTTCCTCTCGAAGTTCTTCCCGATGGGCAAAACCAATGCTCTTCATGGACGGATTTCATATTTCCAGCAGGCATCAAATGAGTCAATTCCTGAAGCTTGAGAGAGACTTCAGGAGTACATTCTGGCGTGTCCGCACCACAGAATGGACAATTGGCTCATTCTTCAGAACTCTACAATGGGTTGACTCAATCATCCCGTGATCATGTGGATGCCACTGCGGGTGGAGCTTTCTTCTCGCTGACCATTGAAAGAGCTGCATCATTGATCGAGAAGATGGTGTCCATCCAAGGTTGGAGCGATGATCACCTCTAACCATGCCAGCGAGGCATGCACTCCGTCAAGGAAGCCGATATGCTCGCTATGAAGATTGATCTCCTCCTCAAGAAATTTGAGGATTATTCCCAAGATAAGGCTCAATTGCAAACATTTCAAGCCTTGGAAACTCGCATGATGTGCGAGGTCGGCGGGAATGTTGGACATTCGGGCGACAATTGCTCAGAAACCCAAGAAGAAGCATTGTATCTCAATGGCAACAATGGGTTTCATCCACAAAGGAGGTTAGGGGTGGAATCAACCACGCCCATACTACCAAGGAGGTAATGGCAATTCGAATTCTTTCAATCCTAACTAGCCTACCTTGAGAGATCTTGTCTATGGCCAAGCGAAGATCAATGAGTCCCTTTAGAAGAAGTTGGCCGCTACAGACAAATCTATGGAGACCATGCCAAGATGGATGGATTCTCCACTGCCATGAAGAACCAGCTGAGTTTCAACAAGGTGCTAGAAACTCAATTGGCTCAGCTAGCTGCTACTACACCTGCTGCTGAACTAGGGAAGATTCCGGGGCAACCCGAATCAACTCTAGAGAGCACCAATGTCATAAATGCTATGTGGAAAGAGCCACTTAGCAGGATACCCCTAAGCTATGCAGAGAAGCTCACACGCCCAAGAAGATGTGTGTGGGGTGAGTTAGCAGCTATAGTACGAGAAGATCCTAGAACCCTAGTGATCAGTTGCTCAATCTTCGATTGTGAATTTGATCACGCCCTGTGTGACCTTGGAGCCAGCGTCAACATCATGCCCAAGGTAATATTTGAAAAGCTAGGCTATCCATCAATTTCCCCTACCACTGTGTGTGTTCAGCTGGCGGATTCTACCGTGAGATATCCCGAAGGAGTTGTGGAAAGGCTTATGGTAAAAGTCAAGAATACCTATATATTGGTGGACTTCATAGTCCTCGATATGGAAGGAGATCTTGGGATCCCGCTCATACTTGGGTGCCCGTTCCTCAAGGATACAAACGCCCAAATTGATGTAGGGACAGGAAGAATCAGTCTCTGCATCATGGGAAAGACCATGAAGTTCAAATTCCAAAACAAGAGGGAGGTATTCCTAATTCATGAGGATAGTGAGAAACAGGGGTTATGGGAAGATCTGGAAATCGTCTATCCTACATCCGAGGATCCTATTCCCGCGACGTCTACGCCATCAAAGAAGAACAAGAAGGTATGGCGCAAGAAGAATAAGACATCATCGACCGCTACTACTTCTCCAAGTACGGACGAAACGACATCAACCTGATCAGGTATGGAGAAAGGTCCTGCTTTTCGGACCCTAAACCAAGAGCTAGCTTGGGGGAAGTTCCCTCCCCTAAGTCAATTGTATCCTTTACTTGCTTTTGAATAAAATTTGATAAAAACTTTCAAAAATAAAATAAATATTTACTGCTTTATTTCCCATTTTATCATGCGCGATAAGAATGTTTTAACTCCTTATGATAAGTTGAAAGGATGAGTTTTGCTTTGCTCTATCATGTCTGTTGTGCTTAGTTTGGAAATGAGAGTTCTCTTGAGTTTTAACCTGTTGGTTATGTAAATACCTTGCCAATGAACCTGAAAGTTCCGTGGGTTGCATATGCTTGATCCATGTCTAAGTTGTTGTGAGCATAGATATGGTAAATAAGGTTGTGCAAGTTTGTTCTAGTGATGCTTGAAATCTGGAGTTGTTTTCGAAAATCTAAAAAGGCAAGTTCCCAGTAATATGCAAAGTCCTACCAGAGCCATATGTCATATTCTATGAAAAACCTTACACATATGCTGCTTGATGTTCTGTTGAGTTTTGTCAAATTGTGTGACCCTAGTGAGATGCTTTCCATGCTTTCTCGATCATAAGCACGTACACGACCCATCCATTTGCTACATTCCTACACCAGGAATTGAGCACCACCATTATCTATCTTTCATTAATAAATGCTTCAAGTCTTGGTGATCTCTCTCATAGAACATCCCTGAAATAAAATAAAGTCAGATTGTGGTTGCCCCAAAAAGAAAAAAGATGGCATGCCAAAGAAGCATGACCCAAAAAATAAAGAAAGAAAGGGGTAGCCATGTCTCAAAAAAAAGAGACATGGATGATTCGATAGAGAGAACCACTACTTTAAGGAGTAAGCCACATCCATCCACATCCATCCATCCATCCACTCATACACTTGCACCTTTTGATCGAGATTGCATGACTTGTTTCTCCATGGATCATCTCTATGACTTTACAATATATGGAATGCAAGTATGCCCTGTTCTTATCCTACCTTGAGCTCCACAAAGGCTTTTAAGCAATAGGAAAGACCGAAGGCAGATACTGCCCTGGTGAGGATAATAAAAGATGAGTGCCTCGAGAGAGTCATCCTGGGAACTTTGCCATGTTTTCAAAAATCTTTCAAAAAGTAACTCCAGATGGATTGCAGATCTATGAGCAATCAAGTACTACTCTATGCACCGTTATAACTCTCAACAGCCCAAGACAAGGAGACATCTAAGAAGCCCCATGAAGGAGTAAGGTAATTGCGCAAAGGTATGACAGCCAACTTATTTAAGCTTATAGATGAACATCTTTGCTTCAGACTATGACATGACAGGTAAGGTACGAGTCAAAGTGATTTTCTGATCAACAATCAGACTACTTTGCTTGGGACGAGCAAAGGACAGCTTGGGGGATCTTGTTGACGCTCACTAACGACCATTTCCAGGCGTCGACTTGATCAGAAAATCATGAGAGTTTGCATTTCTTACACGCATCTTTATCCAATAAAGTCCCTAAACCACACTTCACCTTCTAGAAAATGCAAGTTGTATTTTTGAGCTAATATGCAGGTTACAAGCACACTTTGGCCCGACATAAATCACAGAAAATATCAGAGCGACGATTCAGGCTCAAATGGACCAAGTGTAGCCCAAGAACCCAGTTCAGACCACTCAAGACAGGCCAAGACCAACGGGGTTAGGACAAGGAGGCCCAAGATAGCCTGCTGGACGAAGCTGGGGACGGTCAGCGCCTCGGGCAGGGCGACTGACCTACTGGTCGGCTGACTTGGCCCGTGGGCCCCACAGCCTCATCCAAGCCATGTTTCACCGGGGTGTATGGGTTACTTCGATAGTGGTCTTCCTGTTGTGTAGTTATAGCTAGCCTAGCACAGTTGACTCGAGCTCTAACTTCTGCCTTGCTCCCGGCCTAGAGCATCTTTTATCTTTTATTTTATTTATTTATCTAGAGGGTAGTTTTGTGTGTGTGTGACACTACCTCCTACCTTGTTATATATCTTACTCCTATTTATGCATGAGAATATCCAATCTTGATAAAGTTTATCAACTAGTCTATATCTCTTCACTCACCGCCTTCCCTGTGGAAATATAAATGATACCACGGTATACTGCCGTGTAAAATGCTACAACGGTATTTCGTGCGCTTGCGGATTTATTCATGGTTCATGAAATACTACCACCCCAAATTGGCGTCTGTGGGCATCATCGCTGCTTTCCCGGTGGTGACGTTGGTAGGCGCTAACAGACCCTCAACCGCAAAAGATGAGGATTTTGTTATAAGCCCCACAGGAGTAAGGTAAAAGGTGCGAACATGGCCAACTTATTCAAAATCAAGGTGAGAACACTCGGTTGTGCCTTGTGCATAAGTCAGGAATGCGACATCGTAGCAACTCTTGATCAACGACCTAAGTCTAAAACTTTGCTCGGGACGAGCAAAAGGCTAGCTTGGGGGGGTTGTTGACGGTCGTTAAGTGCCAAATTCGACCATCAACTAGACTCAATAATAAAGGTAAACTATACACCTTACTCACACATTTGTATCACTAACCTTGTTCCGCAGTTGTTCCCGAGTTTTATGCATTTCAGATGAGCAAGAGTGAAATAAGATGAAAACACGTAGTAGACACCACACAGCTACGCAGAATATCGTATCCGATGTCACACACTTACAAGGAAGGCCCATCTGGCAGAGCAAACGGGCACGCCACGCAAAATACATACAAGGAAAGAGATCAGGGCCCACATGTCAGCCTTCCATATGTGCATTTGGCGGGAACTAACCTCCACTAGTATAAATAGGGCCCCCTCTCACCCGTCTCAACATACACACACACACACACACACACACACACACACACACACACACACACCCCTCATTCCATTTATCCAAGGAGGCTCTCTCTCTTGCTCTCTTAGCTGGGTAGTTGAGCTAGGCTAGTTCTTCCATAGCGAAGCAAGTCGTCCTCGGGGTCACTGAGCAATCCTCAGCTCCTGGTATGGCTTCGTATTCGACTTGTCAGCTTCTTATTCATAATATAGAGTTGTACTATGGTTGCTTTACTATCTTGATAGTTTATCAATCCAAGCTTAGTTTGTTCATGAGTCGTGCTATGGATTTGGTTAGGCTAGATGATCTGGGTAAGGATAGAGGTTCGTTGTGCTTTCGGGCTTGCTCTAGCATTTTACTTGTCCATCCGAAGGGTGGGAGACCCGGGGACGCTAGGGTAGTGACTTCATACACGAGCGTGGTGCTCGGGTATGTGGGATCCTTCAGATTTGATCATGCTCCATGGTGTGACTAGGGTAGACGGCAGGTGGTGATAGCCCTGTCTGTCCGGTGTAACAGCTGTGTTGCGTTTAGTGACGTTCGGGTTCGGTGTAGGAGTTCATGCAAAGAGGTAACGTGACTGGATGTACTATAGTGTGGGACCTTCTCCCCACTATCCCATTTTCCTGGCACCTGCAGCCCTAACCCTGTCCTAACCTGACTTCAGCTTTGGATAGAAGCTCTAGGACACCTAACCTAGCCTAAGCTCCAACTGACTTAACATAGGATAGATTAGTCTTTCTTTTGTTCTTTCTTTCTTTTATTCCTTTCTCATTTGGTGTGGTTGTGTGCACCCTTGCTTATTCTTCATCATGGCTTACCCCTGTCAGAGCTGTGCTTATTGCTTGAGGCACAATGTTATGATTAATGTTAAGTACAATACCTTTGCCACCGCCATCCTTTGGGAAAATATAAATAATGATACCCTTACTCTCGGGGTGAAATGCTACAATGGTATATCCATGCGCTTGTGGATCCTTCTGTAATCGTATAGACTATACCACGAGTGGCGTTCCTTGGGTGCAGTTGCTAGAATGGGTCAGCACCCTCGTTTCTAGTGATTACACTAAGGAAAGCCAACAAGAATTTTTGAGGCCGTTGCCGGGAACATTAAAACCTGGTAGAGACTTAAGAAATGCCAACATATATCTAGTAGCACCGGATGATCCTACACTTATGACGAAGGCGTTCGTGCAATTTAAAATTGCTCTGACTATTTGCATAGGACATCCAAAAGGTTTTGGGCAAAGCATATATCAGCACCCGGTGATCCGATGGTACTTGGAAAGGCATCTATGCAATCGTACCTTGATTACTCAAAGAGCATACAAGCATCAGAAGGTTTCAGAGGATAAATTCTTCAGCACTAGATGATATGACGGTGCACCGGATGAAGGTGTCGGTGCAATGACACAACCAAAAGCTAGCATAGTAGAAATGGGGCCAACGACTATGTAGCAGAAATGTAGGGATTGAATAATTCGACACCCACCTAAACAGAGCCTCAGTTCATCCAACACTATTGCACTTTTCGTGGCTGTTGGGGAGCAACAACTCCTTTTAGTTGTTGCGCTATAAATACCTCTTCACTCACCCATTTGAGATTGCTAGAGTCTAGAGGAACCCTATACACATTGAAGAAGACATCGAAGCCATCCATAGTGCTAGTTGATCACATCCATATATAGGATTCAACGCATGTTTTGAGAGTGTTAGTGCTAGGTTAGGCCTACCTCTATCTTGTGTGGTGTCTATAACCAACCTTAACCATAGATAATACACTCATGTTTTCTAGTGGATACAATATCCTGTACTACTCTCGGGTAAAAGCTACAACAGTATCTATATGCTTGCAGATTTATCTATGATCGTTAAAAATACGAACACATACCAATTGTCATCTTAATCTAGTCTAAGAACTAAGTCACAAACATGTGTGTATGTGTGTGTATAGTATAAGTTGTGTAAGCTAGTATAGAAGTACATAAGGACCCTGCCGTTACCTTTTGCCTTTCTCTCTGCCTAGTTCTCTATCCGAGATTGATCTTCTTGTGTATCACACTACCTCTATCACATTATCACTTACACCTGCTCGAGCTTTGGATATTCCATTAAGATATAATCATAAACTTTAGTGATTCTTTTAACTACTACCTTCCCTTCATAAAAGCTAAATAACGGTACCTTGAATACTCAAGGGTAAAATATTACAATGGTATCTATGCGCTTGTAGATTTATCTATGACCGTAACAAATATCAACAATAGTCATAAACATGTGGAGGTAGTAGGCACATGCAACCCACACAAAGCACGAGGCCGAGTCATGAAGTGAGAATAGCTAGAGGAGCACAACATCACTGTGTGAGCCCGATCTACCTGTTCTGTCCTTGCCACTATTTCAAGTGAACTTTGAACAAGTTGCACAAATTGAAATTGATTACATTTTTATATTTATGCCACTTCTTGTACGCTTCCTGATCAATTTTACTAGAATTTGAAGAGTACCAATTATCACTTTTCACAGTCTAAATTGTATTTTACTAATTGCAACCTAGATTTCTATAGAAAGTCCAACTTGTTTATATAGGTTCAGGTTTATGTGCAATTGTTGATCAAGGAGCAAGGACTAGAACATAAATGGCTAACATCTAAGTTGGTTTTATCTAAGTATCGCATCAAATTTCATGCATGGTCCTTTTTTCTGTACAAATGTAGACAATCACAAAAATGCATTCACACTTAGCTCTATGAATTCACACACACAACCCTATGTGATGAAGCACTAGCCCAATTCGTGGTATGGGTAATTCGATTGGTGCAGAACTCGAGGTGACGATCCTAGTAACTGTTAAACCGCTGCTCCATTGGTTATCAACATAGCACAACTTGATTAACCTCGCTAAGAAGGCATTTTCTTTCAAACATTCGAAGAACATAATCAAGAAAGTATAAACACACAATCTAAAATTGCAGATGTATATGAAATAGATCTGGACAAAAAGGTTCAAGCTCTCAATTTGAAAGGATTAATCGACATAATGGAGGAGAACGAGAACAAGGGCTCTGGATCATGGTAAAAGGGCATGTCACCACAATTATAATGAATCAATCTCAGTTTCTCAATTGAATCTAGAACTAAACAAGAGCTAAGTTTCTATGAGGGCTCTGGATCATGGTAAAAGGGCATGCTTGGCCGGGGCTCCAGTGCGGCGGGGCAGGGTGGCCGCGGTGGCGCCGAGCTCTTCTCCGCTCGGAACTTGAAGGGCGGCTTAGGTAGGGTTTGCGGCGGCTGCCGTGTGGAGGATAGGGTTCCTGGGGGTCTGCGGCGTACTTATAGAGGGGATGAACCTGGACATGCGTGCCCCGGGGTGGAAGGCGCGGCGCGGAAACACGGCCGAGGATCACGGCCGGTTTCTATTGCGTGAGCGGAGGACGCGGGAGGAGGGAGATGGGGCCGACAGGTGGGGCCGCGGTGTCGGTGACAGCGACGCGCGAGCGGGCGACGCGTGTAACACCCGGTTTATAAAAGGACATAAACCGAGCAATCATATACGTGCCAGGATCAAGTCACACGTATATACAACAAAATGAACAGTATATCACAGCACATATCACGTAAAAGATATAATAAAGCGAATACGAATGTTATTTATTACATTAATGAAAAAAATGTATGATACAGCTGAAGCGAAGTACAAATACGATAAAACTCTCCGAAGCTGAGCAGGGCGCCACAGGGAAGTCGACTGGGAGACGAACACCTAGAAGTCCTCGTAGTCCTGGAAGCGCTGAGCGAACTCCCTCGCGTCGGCAGGAATTGAGCAGCAGTAGCATATCCAAGAGGAAAAAGTAGAGAAGAGGCAAGGGTGAGTACACAACTTGTACTCAACAAGGATAACACAAACTATGAGGCTCTAAGGTTGGCTGACTCAACTGCATTAGCTTTTAAGTCTTGGCAAAATTTTATTAAAGCTATTTACTACAAGTTGATGAATTACCATTAACCCAGTTACATAGTAATTAGTCAAATTTAATCATGATACTACTGAGAACCATACCAAACCAAGCCACCCGGGGGAAACCTGCCTCGTCAAAGGAAGATAACCCCACTAATCAAAAGGAGGATCTGGGCCGCTCATGACCGTGAGCACGGCTAGTATACCAGTTTTACACTCTGCAGAGGTTGCACATCTTTACCCACAAGTCATGAGCTACGCTAGTTGTTCATCACACTTCCTTAGGTGGGATGACTAGCAAACTCACTACGAGGCCGTTACAAAGAATCTCGTTGGTAAGGCGTAACCGCGAAGAGTTGGATCGGCGACGATGGGGCCCACCTCACGGGGGTACAAGCACAGGTGCGCAAACCAAGCACAGATCAAGCCGGAGGAGCAGGGACCATTGAAGCTTACCACCCTTTGCCCCGTAGGTGAGTTACTCCAAACCAAAAAGACCTAATTAGTAAGCCAAGACCGTCCCATTCCAGTCTTGTGGTAGCGCTATTGTCCCAGGTTGTCGCTCTATGAACCGGTCCTTATGGAGAGTGGCCAACCAGGCAGTAAGCACCGTGCTGCCCCCCCTAAACCATGTTTCTAACAAAAACCAATTTTAACGAGAGTGAACCACTCAAGCCAACACAGAGGGCCACTCTCAGAATTAAGTTGCACAAACCATTAATCAAATTAATTAAAAAGGACCATTATGTGTTATAGCGCGGCACCTAGCACAACTAACCAAAATGCAACCCAAAGGATATGTATAAAGGATATAAAGTGGCTAGGAAATCCTTATAGGCATACAGTATTAAAATGCAGTATGAAAGTGTATTTAAAAGTGATAGGTTGTTCATGTTATACTTGCCTTCCTCGTACTGCTCCTGCTACTGCTCAAAGTGGTCAGAAGACGGCTGCTCCGGGTACTAGTACTGGGGCTCCTCAACTGGATCAGCGTCTATTCACGAACACATGGCCAAAACAATGCACAACAATAAGCATACAAGCAAACACTAACAAAAACTAAGAAACAGTACATCAATACATGGAAACAGCACACTAAACTAGTCTAAAACTATTCTGCGCGTTACAACGATCACGTGGATATAAAGAACGCCTAAAACGGAGCTAAAACGCAAAATCTAGGCCTAAAACAAGTTCCAGGGACCTATTTGTAAGAAAACTGGAGTTCCAGGGGGTTTCTGTGCAAAATCGAGGACTAAAACATAATTAAAGGTTAGTTCTGGGGTTTAACTCGTGAAAAGGACAGGTCTGGACGGTGGGTTTGAATTCTAGAAAACTCAGGGGGGTCCGTGCAAAAATATGGGCCGATCTGTAATTATTTCTGAACATGAGTGGACTGCGAGTTGATTTCAAAAAAAGGCGAGGGCTCTTTAGCAAAAGTGACAGGCCGCAGGGGTACGGTTGGATCTCAGCCACTAGATCACCAGCTGGTGGCTCAGATCTGCTATGGATGCGATGTAATCGTGGGCGTCCAAAACAGATCGGATGGCCAGGGTGGTTTGCGGGCGACGGCGGCGGCGGAACTCACGGAGCGAGGCGGCGCGCGGCCGCGGAGTCACCGGAGTTCGCCCATCCGGCGCTCTGGGGGTCGGTTTGAGCTGGGGATGGGCCGGGGAGCGTGTCCGCGGTATGCGTAAGGCACTGGTGGCGATGGGGTGGCTGCTCGGGGCTCGGACGGGGTTTGTGGTGGAGCGAGGCGGCGCTAGCTCGCCGGCGAGCGGCGTTGTGCAGGCGGGGATGTGCTACGGGCTACGCTATCTTGCGCAAAAGGACCAGGAGGCTGAGGAGGTGCTCACCGGGCTCTATATTGGAAGGAGACGCGGCGCAGGGTGTTAGCGTCGAGGTCCGGCGATGGTCGCGGCGGCGCAGGGACGAAACTCGGCGGCGTGGTCGATGCAGACCGTCTCCGAGCCTGCTGAACCGTAGAGGGAGTCCGGGAAGGGCCTGTGGAGGTGTGTAGAGGGTTAGGGAGGTCGGGGGTCACCGACGGCGAGAAGATTGAGCGGGCAGCGCAACTCACCATCGAGGGTCTCGGGTCGACAATTCCGGCCGTGGCACGGGCGGATTTGAGGCAATCGGGCTCGGAGCGCTTCCTGGCGGCACGGCGGAGATTGCGGCGGGGCGCAGCAGGATAAGGATCCCGGCGGCCTCACCAGTGATCTCGGGCGGCCGTTGCGCGGAGCCGAAAAGGAAAGGGAGAGGAAGGTACTGACGCGCGGGCCCGGCATGGCAGCGGGTGAGGTGAGCGCGTGCGTGCGGCGTGCGCTCCGCGCGGAGAGGGGCTGGTAGGTGGGCCTGGAGCACGACGCGGGGTGACGCGCGCGACGCGGAAGAGGAGGGGGAAGCGGGCCGGTGCGCTGCGGGGTTGGAGCGGCCCAGGAGAGAGGGAGCGCTGTGCGGGCTGAGCGGGAGAGTGCGGGCCGGTGCGTGGGAGCAGGCCCGGGAAGAGGGAGAAACGGGCTGCGTGGGAGAAGGGGAAGAGGAGAAGGGTTGGGCCGCTAGCTGGGCTGCCTGGGCTGAGGTGGGCCGCAGTGGGTTGGCTTTCTATTTCCCCTTTTCTATTTCTAAAACAAACTGTCACACAATTAGGTGAATTCAAATTCAAATTTGAATTCACAACTAGCACTCAAACAAATAAATTAATGCACCAGCATGAATGCAACAACAAAGTTTAATCTATGATAAAATTTAAAAATATTTGAGGAACAAAAATTAGGTTAAATGCCATACTAAACACAATAAATCTTAGAAAATTAAATAAAGCCAATTAAATTTATTATTAAATGCTGGAATTTAAATTAGGGTGTTACAAACCCTACCCCCTTAAAGAAATCTCGTCCCCGAGATTTAGCTGGGCTGTCTAGCAAAGAGATCTGGATATGTCTTCTTCAACTCATCTTCTCGCTCCCAAGTAGCCTCAGCTTCACTGTGGTGACTCCACTGAACTCTGCACATCTTGATGCGCTTGTTCCGAGTAACCCTTTCTAATGTCTCCAGAATTTTCACCGGATGCTCAGTATAAGTCAGATCTTCCTGAACTTCTAACCCATCCAGTGGTGCCTGCTCCTCGGGTACTCGCAGACACCTTTTCAGCTGAGATATATGGAAGACATCATGAACTCCAGAGAGGCTGGGAGGTAACTCCAGGTGATAAGTAACTTTGCCTTTCCGCTCTAGCACCTTTAATGGCCTCACATACCGAGGTGCTAACTTCCCCTTGACATTGAATCTGCGGATTCCTCTCATTGGAGACACCTTCAGATACACATAATCACCGACACAGAAGGTCAGATCTCTCCGTTTGCCATCAGCATAGCTCTTCTGTCTGCTCCGTGCGATCCTCAGATTTTCTCGCATAGCCTGAACCATCTGCTCTGCATCATCTATGATCTCAGGGCCAAAGAGCTGCTTCTCACCAATCTAATCCCAATAGAGAGGAGTCATGCACTTTCTGCCATACAATGCCTCGAAGGGGGACTTCTTCAGACTGGCCTGATAGCTGTTGTTATATGAGAACTCAGCATAAGACAGGCACTTATCCCAACTAGTACCGTACTGAATGGCACAAGCTCTCAGCATATCTTCCAACACTTGGTTGGTTTTTTCTGTCTGCCCATCTGTCTGAGGGTGATAAGCCGTACTGAAATGCAGCTTCGTATCCAACGAATCATGGAGCTGCTCCTAGAACCGAGAAGTGAACTGAAACCCTCTGTCAGATATGATCTTCTTGGGCACACCATGTAAGCAGACAATCCGAGAGATGTACAACTCTGCAAGTCTAGCACCGGAGTAAGTAGTGTTCACTGGAATGAAGTGAGCAACCTTCGTCAGACGATCCACTACTACCCATATGGAGTTGTACCCTTTCTGAGTACGAGGCAATCCAACAATGAAGTCCATAGTGATTTCCTCCCATTTCCACTCTGGAATCTTCAAAGGTTGTAACAGACCTGCTGGCCTCTGATGCTCAGCCTTGACACGATGGCAGGTGTCACAAATAGCCACATACTCTGCCACAGAACGCTTCATCCCATACCACCAGAAACGTTCCTTCAGATCATAGTACATCTTCGTGCTGCCTGGATGAATAGAATAAGTTGTACCATGGGCCTCACTCAGAATCAACTTCCGGAGATCCTTCACATCTGGCACACAGATCCGGATCTTGTACCACAAGGTACCCTGATCATCCTCTCAGAAGTGAGGAGCCTTGCCCTTCTTGAGCAACTCACGAATCTCCTGCAGCTTCTCATCATCTTTCTGATGCTGCCTAATCTCTGCCTCTAAAGTGGGTACTGCCTCGAATGCTGCACTCGAAGTATGATGCAAGAAACCCAGACTCAACTGCTCAAACTCCTCGCATAACTCTGGAGGCATCTGGAAAGCCACGGCCATGTTGACATAGCTTCTCCTGCTCAAAGCATCTGCTACAACATTGGCCTTACCCGAATGATAGTGAATCTCCAAGTCATAGTCCTTGACCAACTCTAGCCATCTTCTCTGCCGCATGTTCAGCTCATTCTGCGTGAAAATGTACTTGAGGCTCTTGTGATCAGTGTAGATATCGCACCGCTACCCATACAAGTAATGCCTCCTAATCTTCAGAGCATGCACGACTGCGGCTAACTCAAGATCATGAGTGGGATAATTCAGCTCATGCCGACATAACTGCCGTGAAGCATAAGCTATCACTCTACCCTCCTGCATCAGAACACACCCAAGACCATCCTTCGAAGCATCACAATATACCTGTGAACCTCTTGCTCTGGTCTAGCAGAGTAAGGACTGGCGCCGTAGTCAACCTCTTCTTCAGCTCATCAAAGACCATCTGACGTTCATCTGTCCATATGAATGCCGCATTCTTCTCTAGCAAAGAAGTCAAAGGCTTCGCAGTCTTGGAGAAATTCTCGATGAACCTCCGATAATATCTAGCTAAGCCCAAGAATGACCTGACTTCCTTTATTGTCTGCGGTGTCTCCCACTCGAGCACATCCTTTACCTTGCTCGGGTCAACAGCAATGCCTCCCTGAGAGATAACATGTCTGAGGAATGGAACCTCGTCAATCCAGAACTCGCACTTGCTGAACTTGGCGTACAACTGATGCCCTCTCAATCTCTGCAACACGAGTCTCAGATGCTCTTCATGCTCTTCCTCTGTCTTGGAGAAGATCAAAATATCATCAATGAAGATCACCACGAAGACATCCAGATAATCCATGAAAACCATGTTCATCAAGTGCATGAAGAAAGCCGGGGTATTAGTCAAGCCGAAGGACATGACCGTGTACTCATATAGCAAGTACTTGCAAGTGAATGCCGTCTTCGGAATATCCCCGGGACGGATCCTCAGCTGAAAATAACCCGAGCGAAGATCAATCTTCGAGAATATATGAGCACCTCAAAACAAATCAAATAGATCCTCAATATGGGGCAGTGGATGCTTGTTCTTGATAGTGACTGCATTCAACTCCCGATATTCCACACACATCCTCTTCGAGCCATCCTTCTTATCTACCAGCAATAATGGAAAAGCCCAAGGAGAGAAGCTGCGACGGATATAGCCCTTGGCTAGCAACTCATCTATAGTTTTCTTGACTTCTTCATGCTCTATAGGTGCCATACGGTAGGGCCGCTTTGCAATAGGAGCTGTGCCAGGCAAGAGATCAATACAAAACTCAATGGCGCGTTCAGACGGCATACCTGGCAGATCATCCGGAAAGACATCCGAGAATTCAGACACCACGCGAATACCGTCCGTGGGTCTAACATCCATCTGATGAAGAAATCCAGAAGGTTCCACTGCACTGATAGTAACCTCCTGACCACTGGAAGCCGACAATAAGACTGTCCTCTGAGCACAATCTATCCAGACTCCCCACTTAGCAAGAGTCTCCATCCCCAGAATGACATCGATGCCCTCGGTGTCTAGCACCATCAGATCTGTACTGAACTCTACTCCCCTCAAGGATACACTAACTCTGGGGAAGAAAGTATGAGATCTCATCTGTCCTCCCGGCGAAGATACTAACAGGCACCTCTTTAATGTGCTAGTACGAATACCATGTTGCTCGACAAAAGACTGAGTAATGAAGGAATGCGTAGCACCAGTATCGAAAAGCACTGTAGCTGGATATGAATTGACCATGAACGTACCAATAACCACGTTGGGAGCATCGGCTGCTGACTCGGCCGTCACATGGTTCACCCGACCCTGTGCTGGCTCCCTGGCTGAGCTGGGCGCCTCTGCTGTCCCTCCTGCGCCTTCCAGGGGCAAGTGTTGGCGTAGTGCCCCGGCTGGCCGCAGTGATAGCAAGTGCGAGGGGGTCCCTGAGCCTACTGTCCGGCAGGAGGAGCTGCCTGCCGTGGAGCCTGAGGTGCTGGCGGAGCTGGTGGAGCACGAGCTGGAGGTGCCGGTAACCTCGGGCCCTAACCTGCCTGCTGCTGCTGTCGAGGTGGGTACTGCTGCAGCCTCTACTGGTACTGCTGGGGTGGCCAGTACTGCTGCTGCTGGTACTGCTGGGGCGGCTGGAGGCGAGGACGAGTGTTGCTGCCGGAAGCAACGGGGACAATCTTCCTCTTCTTGTCCTCCATCTCCAGGTGCTTGCGCTCAGTGTTGAGTGCGCTGTCAACTAGATGGTTGAAGTCGTCGAAGTGGAGGTTGAGCAGCGCGTACTGGAGGTAGTCCTCAAGACCCTCCATGAAGTGCTCCTGCTTCTTGCGGTCATCCGCAACATCGGCAGGGGCGTAGCGAGCAAGCTGCAGAAAACGATCACGATACTCCGTGACCGTCATAGTCCCCTGAAGTGAAAAAGACAGATAGGATATCGAAAGATTAATTCATGACTCAGAAAGATAGCTCAAGGGGGTATTAGCTCAAAAGGAAATGCTGAATGATTATATCCGAGATTACCTACTTCAGTGCAAGGAACTCCTTCTGCTTCATCTTCATAACGCCCGCGGGGACGTTGTGGCTGCGGAACCGCTACCGGAACAGGAGCCAGGTGAGAGCCTCGCGGACCTGAACTGGGTGGGACTCCCACCAGTCCAAAGCTGCACCTCGCAGCTATCCTACTGCGTACAAGACACGCTCCCGATCATCGTACTGGGTTGTAACTCCCGGTTTATAAAAGGACATAAACCGAGCAATCATATACGTGCTAGGATCAAGTCACACGTATATACAACAGAATGAATAGTATATCACAGCACATATCACGTAAAAAGATATAATAAAGTGAATACGAATGTTATTTATTACATTAATGACAAAAATGTCTGAAACAGCGGAAGCGAAGTACAAATACGATAAAAACTCTCCGAAGCTGAGCAGGGCGCCACAGGGACGTCGACTAGGAGACGAATGCCTAGAAGTACTCGTAGTCCTGGTAGCGCTGAGCGAACTCCCTCGTGTCAGTAGGAACTGAGCAGCAGTAGAGTATCCAAGAGGAAAAAGTAGAGAAGAGGCAAGAGTGAGTACACAACTTGTACTCAACAAGTATAACACAAACTATGAGGCTCTAAGGTTGGCTAACTGACTGCATTAGCTTTTAAGTCTTGGCAAAATTTTATTAAAGCTAATTACTACCAGTTGATGAATTACCATAAACCCAGTTACATAATAATTAATCAGGATTAAATCAGGTTACTACGGAGTGCCAAACCGAAACCACCAAGGTAACCCCGAGAGGCACCCCCCTCGTCGGACGGAGATATCCCCACTAATCAAAAGGAGGATCTGGGACGCTCATAACCGTGAGCATGGCTAGTATACCAGTTTTACACTCTGCAGAGGTTGCACATCTTTACCCACAAGTCGTGAGCTACGCCAGTTGTTCATCACACTTCCTTAGGTGAGATGGCTAGCGACTCACTACGAGGCCGTTACAAAGGACACGTTGGTAAGGTGTAACCGCTAAGGATTCAGTCAATGCAACGATGGTGCCCACCTCGAGGGGGTACAAGACAACACAGACCAGCCCCATAGCCTGACCACCATTGAAGCTCGACTCCCCTCTTGCCCCGTCGATAAGTTACTCCCGAACCAAAATGACCTAATTAGTAAGCCAAGACCAGTCCCATTCCAGTCTTGTGGTAGCGCTGTTGTCCTAGGTTGTCGCTCTATGAACCGGTCCTTATGGAGAGTGACCAACCCAGCAGTAAGGACCGTGCTGGCCCCCTAAACCATGTTTCTAACAAAACCAATTTTAACGAGACGTGAGCCACTCAAGCCACACAGAGGGCCACTTTCAGAATTAAGTTGCATATACCATTAATCAATTTAATTAAAAAGGACCAAGTGTGTTATAGCAGCGGCACCTAGCACAACTAATCAAAATGCAACCCAAAGGATATATATAAAGGATATAAAGTGGCTAGGAAAGTCCTTATAGGCATACAATATTAAAATGCAGTATGAAAATGTATTTAAAAGTGATAGGTTGTTCATGTTATACTTGCCTTCCTCAAAAGTTCTCCTGCTGCTCAAACTGCTCTGAAGATGGCTCTTGGCACTGGTACTAATGCTCCTCCGGTAGCTCAACGTCTACTCACGAACACATGGCCAAAACAAGGCACGATAGTAAACATACATGCAAACACTAGCAAAAACAAAGAAACAGTACAATAATACATGAAAATAGCACACAAAACTACTCTAGAACTATTCTACGCGTTACAATGATCGCGTGGACATAAAGAACGCTTAAAACGGAGCTAAAACGCAAAAACTACGCTTAAAACAAGGTCCAGGGGCTTATCTGCGAGAAAAACTAGGTTCCAGGGGGTTTTCTGCAAAAACTGAGGACTAAAACGTAATAACCAGAAAGATCCGAGGGCTAACGAGCAAAAAGGCCCTAACTAGACGGCGGGTTCTATATCTAAAAAGCTCAGGGGTTAAAACATTAAAAACAGGACTTATCCGCTATTATACTTGAACTAAGTGGATGGCGGGTTCATTTTAGCAAAGTGCAGGGGTCTGTCTGCAAAACCACCAGCGCTGACAGCCCCTGGTTTCTTTTGACCCTGGCTAAATTGGATCTGGACCGTGGGATGTGGAACGAACGGCTCAGAGCACGGCGGGGGTCTGCGTCGCTGGTCTGCGGGCCCAGGACGGGTAAGAATGCGATACGAGCAGGGACTGGCCAGTGGGTCCGGGCGTGGGGAAAGGGAAGCGCTGTCTGGGGACGACTGGTAAGTGGGCCTGGATCGGAGAATGGGGGCACACGTCCGCGTGAGGAAGCGAACGCTGCGGCTGCCAGGTGGGACCACCGGGTCGGAGCGGTATGCGTGCGGGCGTCTGCTGGCGTGTGCGTGCAGGGGTTCGACTGTGTCCGGGGCGCGGGTCACCGGCGTCGACTCGCGGCGGCGAGTTCAACAGGATGTTGCGAACCCAGCCACCTAGGGCTCTACTGGGTCGGGATTCGGGTGATTCAGCACCGGGGAAACACACGGAGTCCACCGGGACCGAGTGCGTGGGCTCGCTGCGGCCGGAGAAAGGGGTAGGCTGCACGGTGGCGTCGGGCTCGCCGGCGCAGCGGCGTTCCACCTACTGGGTCAAGCTTCTCGCTTCGATTTCTGGTCCAAAATGAAAGGCAAGGGGAGGCGAAGCTCACCGGGGCTTGGATTTCACGTAGGGAGGCCGTGCGGGGCGCTGACGTCGAGGTCCGGCGGCGGGGTCGACGCTGCTCACGCGGAGGTGGTTGTTGCAGGTGTCGGGGTCGGCGGCTACGAGCTCGGAGAAGTCCCGGGACACGGTCCGGAGCTGCTGTACGGCTCTGGGAACACGGAGGTGCGGCAGGGCGACTGGTCCATGGCGGCGCGGAGCTCGGCTCCGGCGCAGAGGATTCGGCGGCACTGGTAGGGTTTGAGGGCGGCGCTGCAGATGGGATTCCTGGGAGGGGTCGCGGACTACGCTCAAATAGGGCCGGGAGCGATCCTCGGTGTGCAAGCCGGCGGAAATCACGGCACGCGCGGAGTCGCGCAACCGACTCCCGGGCGGATCCGAAATCGGTGCGGGGCGCCCGGTGTCCGTGTTGCGTGCGCAAGGAGCGGAGGCGGGCGGTCCTGCAGTGGGTCTCTTGACCGAGCGGCTCGGGCAGGACGGTCCGCAGGGCAGCGGGCGAGCGCGGTGGAAACGAAATAGAGGAGCATGCGCGAAGATTGCGGTCGGAGGAAAGGGAAGGAACTGACCGGTGGGTCCGGGTAGTCGGAGGGGGAACGCGCGTGACGCGGGCTGGAGAGCGAGTGGGCCGGTGCTGAGAAGTGGGCCGCGGGGATGGAAGGCGCTGGGCTGCCGTGTCGCGCGGGCTGGGCTGGGAGAGGGAGGTCGCGGCTGGGCCCGGGGAAAAGGGCTCTGGCCCGTGGTTTGCTGGGCTGAGCGGAAGAGGTGGGCCGCAGTGGAGGTTTATGGGCCGAACTGGGTTTGGGCTGGAAACTGGGTTGGGCTGCCGGTGTTGGGTTAGGTTAGGTTTGGGTTTGAGTTTGGGATTTTGGTTTCTAATTCTTAATTCTTATTTCCTATTTCAAACTAACTCAACCAAATCTATTTGAATTCAAACAAAATTTGAATTCAACAACCTTATGCACACAAGCAAATAAAATAAATGCTCCAGCATGATGCAACAACAAAATTGAACCTTAGACAAAATTTTAATTACTTGAGGAACAAAAATTAGATTAAATGCAAGTCTAAACACAATAAACCTTAGAAATTTAATTAAAGCCAATTAAATTTATTATTAAATACTGAAATTTGAATTAGGGTGTTACAAATCCTACCCCCTTACAGGAATCTCATCCCGAGATTCTGCGCTGGCTAGCAAAGAGATTAGGATATGTCTTCATCAACTCCTCTTCCTTCTTCTGGCAAGTCTTCCAGAAAGACATCCGGGAATTCAGACACCACTCGAATACCATCCGTGGGTCTAGCCTCCATCTAATGAAGAAAACCAGAAGGCTCTGTAGCACTGACTGTCACCTCTTGGCCTTTAGATGCTAACAAGTGAACTGACCGCTGAGCACAATCAATTCTGACTCCCCACTTGGCAAGAGTATCCATTCCCAGAATCACATCAATACCCTTGGTGTCTATCACCATCAGATTTGTACTGAACTTTACTCTCCCTATGGAAACACTGACTCTGGGGCAGGAGATATGAGACCTCAATTGTCCTCTGGGTGAAGATACTAACATGCACTTCTTTAATGTGTTAGTACGAATACCATGATGCTCGACAAAAGACTGTGAAATAAAGGAATGCGTAGCACCAATATCAAACAGCACTGTAGCTGGATATGAGTTGACCATGGACGTACCAATAACCACGTTCGGAGACTCGGCTACTGACTCGGCCGTCACATGGTTCACCTTCCCCTGTCGTGGCGCTCTGGGTTGGGCTGGGTGCCCCTGCTGTCCTGCCTGCCGTGGAGCCGGTGAAAGGCGCTTCTGTGGACAACTTTTGGCATAATGACCTTTTTGCCCGCATTGGTAGCACATGCGGTGGTGGTGAATGGTGCTACTTGGTTGACCTCCATGTGAACTTAGCATCACATCTTGCATTATTTCTGCTGCTTGCTCTTTGGACTCCTTGCGACCGCGTGGGTGAATCACATTCATAGTGATAATCAACCCATCCACATAATCATGGAGAGTTTGATTCTCGACCTGTGTATCTCTAGAGCACTTAGGATCCTTTCTCTTCCAGATGTTCTGTAGCTCTTCGACTGATGGAGAATCAAGGAAAAGGGAATCCTCTGCTAGCTGCTCTTGATGAGACATCTTTCTCTTTGTACTGGAGAACAACCTCTGGTTCCTCCTAGTCGTGGCTTCATCTTCGGTCGCACAAACTTGACGACAAGGAACGCCATAGAATTGGCAACACGGGCAAGCCTTCTCACCATTCTTCGGGTGGTATGTTGTTTGTGAAGACTGATCTTGTACCGGTATCGGTTGCTCCACCGGAACTGTTGCGTGGACACCATTACCCATTGCACTGTCTTCAAGGCCTTTTTGTTCTGCCGACATCTGAGCTGGGGCAAAGAGGAAAGACAGATTGGTAAGGTCAAAGAAGAGAGAAAAACTCCACTATTCAAAGTTCTATCTTATTTAGTCATCACTGCTACTAACTCCAGATAGGTATCACTTAAAACCAAAAAAGAGAACTATAGAATAACTCTTCTGCCTCATCTAAGAGATTTTCAAATTCTCTAGTGCTATCTGTAGGCCGGGGTGTCACATCCCTACCCCCTTACAGAAACCGACGTCCTCGTCGGTGACGTCCTTGTCATTGAATCCCTGGATATCATATCCTCTTCGTACCGTCCTTCTTCTCACAAACAAAACCGGGGAAACCCAAGGCATGATAAGGTAGAGAGGATAGAGTGGATGGTTTTACCCCCAACGATCTAACTTGTTTTATTATTTAATTAACTTTAACATAAGACTGATTTTCATTAAACAAATTTTAACTACTAAACTATGCAATCAACCAAAGATCCAAATCAAACATTTGCATAATAACAAGCAGACAATTTTTCACAACTTAGCCGAGTTTAACATCCGACTCGACTAACACAACGCGTCGCAGAACGTACTACCATATTATTATAAAGGGTCATTTAGTTTACACCTATGATGGTCAGTCGACTTACTTCAGGCCAAAATCTACGAAAACAATTCTATAGAGATAAATCAAGGCAAGACGAGTAAGAATCTTGGAATTTCAAGGAATATAATAGCAAAATAGTTTCAGCAGACAAGGATTGGAGAGAAGAAGTCCTAAAACTCGACCAGTTCTATCTAGGCTTCGTCCTACAGTCGATACGGCTCTGATACCACTCTGTAACACCTGGTTTATAAAAGGACATAAACTGAGCAATCATATACGTGCCAGGATCAAGTCACACGTATATACAACAGAATGAACAGTATATCACAGCACATATCACGTAAAAAGATATAATAAAGCGAATACGAATGTTATTTATTACATTAATGACAAAAATGTCTGATACAGTGGAAGCGAAGTACAAATATGATAAAAACTCTCCGAAGCTGAGCAGGGCGCCACAGGGACGTCGACTAGGAGACGAACGCCTAGAAGTACTCGTAGTCCTGGTAGCGCTGAGCGAACTCCCTAATGTCAGTAGGAACTGAGCAGCAGTAGAGTATCCAAGAGGAAAAAGTAGAGAAGAGGCAAGAGTGAGTACACAACTTGTACTCAACAAGTATAACACAAACTATGAGGCTCTAAGGTTGGCTAACTGACTGTATTAGCTTTTAAGTCTTGGCAAAATTTTATTAAAGCTAATTACTACAAGTTGATGAATTACCATAAAACCAGTTACATAATAATTAATCAGGATTAAATCAGGTTACTACTGAGTACCAAACCGAAACCACCAAGGTAACCCCGAGAGGCACCCCCCTCGTCGGAAGGAGATAACCCCACTAATCAAAAGGAGGATCTGGGCCGCTCATAACTGTGAGCACGGCTAGTATACCAGTTTTACACTCTGCAGAGGTTGTACATCTTTACCCACAAGTCGTGTGCTACGCCAGTTGTACATCACACTTCCTTAGGTGAGATGGCTAGCGACTCACTACGAGGCCGTTACAAAGGACACGTTGGTAAGGTGTAACCGCTAAGGATTTAGTCAATGCAACGATGGTGCCCACCTCGAGGGGGTACAAGACAACACAGACCAGCCCCGTAGCCTGATCACCATTGAAGCTCGACTCCCCTTTTGCCCCGTCGGTAAGTTACTCCCGAACCAAAATGACCTAATTAGTAAGCCAAGACCATCCCATTCCAGTCTTGTGGTAGCGCTGTTGTCCCAGGTTGTCGCTCTATGAACCGGTCCTTATGGAGAGTGGCCAACCCAGCAGTAAGCACCGTGCTGGCCCCCTAACCATGTTTCTAACAAAACCAATTTTAACGAGACGTGAGCCACTCAAGCCACACAGAGGGCCACTTTCAGAATTAAGTTGCATATACCATTAATCAATTTAATTAAAAAGGACCAAGTGTGTTATAGCGCGGCACCTAGCACAACTAACCAAAATGCAACCCAAAGGATATATATAAAGGATATAAAATGGCTAGGAAAGTCCTTATAGGTATACAGTATTAAAATGCAGTATGAAAAAGTATTTAAACGTGATAGGTTGTTCATGTTATACTTGCCTTCCTCAAAAGTTCTCCTGCTGCTCAAACTGCTCTGAAGATGTCCAACTGGGCGATGTCCAACTGGCGCTCCACTGCACGGAGCCAGTCGTCAGCCTGAAGAGGGTCGGACGTGTGAGAGAACGTCGGCGGGTGGCCCCTCAGAAACTCGGCACGCCTGTCGCGGGGCTGCGGCGGTGGAGGAGGCGGAGGCTGAGTGTGAGCCTGCTGAAGAACCTGAACAGTGTTGTTCAGGGTGGCCATCATCTGCATCTGGAGCTGGAAGTACTGCTCCGGAGTCAAAGGCGGAGGCATCGGGATCCCGGTCCCCTGGGTGTTCTGCCCCTGGTTGTTCTGCCCCTGCTGGTCAGAACCACGCCTGGTGTTCACCATCTGATTTTGGACAAACGATTTCACGAGTAAGGATATTGCATGAATAAATTCAGATGGATATGATAACTCTTTGCGGAAAAAGACTCAGCCATGATAAAGTAGACAGGATAGAGTGGACTATTTTACCCTCCAACGATCTAACTCATTTTATTAATTAGTTAACTTTAACATCAGAGTGATTTTCTTTAAACAAATTTAAACTGCTAAGCTATGCAATCATTCAAAAATCCAAATCAAACATGTAGCATAATAACAAGCATACAAATTTCATAACTTAGCCGAGTTTAACATCCAACTCGACTAACACAACGCGTCGCAGAACGTACTACCGTATTATTATAAAGGGTCACCTAGCTGATACTCATGGTGGTCAGATGACTGATTCAGGCCAAATTCTACGAAAACTATTCTTTAGAGAGAAATCAAGGCAAGATGGGTAAAAGTCATAGAATTCAAGGGGTATAATAGTAAAATAGTTTCAGCAGGCAAAAATGAGAGAGAAGAAGACTTAGAACTCGACCAGTTCTATCTAGGCTTTCGTCCTACAGTCGATACGGCTTTGGTACCACTCTGTAACACCCGGTTTATAAAAGGACATAAACCGAGCAATCATATACGTGCCAGGATCAAGTCACACGTATATACAACAGAATGAACAATATATCACAGCACATATCACGTAAAAGATATAATAAAGCGAATACGAATGTTATTTATTACATTAATGACAAAAATGTCTGATATAGCGGAAGCGAAGTACAAATATGATAAAACTCTCCGAAGCTGAGCAGGGCACCACAGGGACGTCGACTGGGAGACGAACGCCTAGAAGTCCTCGTAGTCCTGGAAGCGCTGAGCGAACTCCCTTGCGTCGGCAGGAACTGAGCAACAGTAGCATATCCAAGAGGAAAAAGTAGAGAAGAGGCAAGGGTGAGTACACAACTTGTACTCAACAAGTATAACACAAACTATGAGGCTCTAAGGTTGGCTGACTCAACTGCATTAGCTTTTAAGTCTTGGCAAAATTTTATTAAAGCTATTTACTATGAGTTGATGAATTACCATTAACCCAGTTACATAGTAATTAGTCAAATTTAATCATGATACTATTGAGAACCATACCAAACCAAGCCACTCGGGGGAAACCTGCCTCGTCAAAGGAAGATAACCCCACTAATCAAAAGGAGGATCTAGGCCGCTCATGACCGTGAGCACGGCTAGTATACCAGTTTTACACTCTGCAGAGGTTGCACATCTTTACCCACAAGTCATGAGCTACGCTAGTTGTTCATCACACTTCCTTAGGTGGGATGACTAGCAAACTCACTACGAGGCCGTTACAAAAAATCTCGTTGGTAAGGCGTAACCGCGAAGAGTTGGATCGGCGACGATGGGGCCCACCTCACAGGGGTACAAGCACAGGTGCGCAAACCAAGCACAGACCAAGCCGGAGGAGCAGGGACCATTGAAGCTTACCACCCTTTGCCCCGCAGGTAAGTTACTCCAAACCAAAAAGACCTAATTAGTAAGCCAAGACCGTCCCATTCCAGTCTTGTGGTAGCGCTGTTGTCCCAGGTTGTCGCTCTATGAACCGATCCTTATGGAGAGTAGCCAACCAGGCAGTAAGCACCGTGCTGGCCCCCTAAACCATGTTTCTAACAAAAACCAATTTTAACGAGACGTGAACCACTCAAGCCAACACAGAGGGCCAGTCTTAGAATTAAGTTGCATAAACCATTAATCAAATTAATTAAAAATGACCATTATGTGTTATAGCGCGACACCTAGCACAACTAACCAAAATGCAACCCAAAGGATATGTATAAAGGATATAAAGTGGCTAGGAAATCCTTATAGGCATACAGTATTAAAATGTAGTATGAAAGTGTATTTAAAAGTGATAGGTTGTTCATGTTATACTTGCCTTCCTCGAACTACTCCTGCTGCTGCTCAAAGTGGTCAGAAGACGGCTGCTCTGGGTATTGGTACTGGAGCTCCTCAACTGGATCAGCGTCTACTCACGAACACATGGCCAAAACAATGCACAACAATAAGCATACAAGCAAACACTAACAAAAACTAAGAAACAGTACATCAATACATGGAAACAGCACACTAAACTAGTCTAAAACTATTCTACGCGTTACAACGATCACGTGGATATAAAGAACACCTAAAACGGAGCTAAAACGCAAAATCTAGGCCTAAAACAAGTTCCAGGGACCTATTTGTAAGAAAACTAGAGTTCCAGGGGGTTTCTCGGCAAAACCGAGGACTAAAACGTAATTAAAGGTTAGTTCTGGGGTTTAACTTGTGAAAAGGACAGGTCTGGACGGCGGGTTTGAATTCTAGAAAACTCAGGGGGGTCCATGCAAAAATATGGGCCGATCTGTAATTATTTCTGAGCATGAGTGGACTGCGGGTTGATTTCAAAAAAAGGGGAGGGCTCTTTAGCAAAAGTGACAAGCCGAAGGGGTACGGTTGTATCTCAGCCGCTGGATCACCATCCGGTGGCTCAGATCTGCTATGGATGCGATCTAATCGTGGGCATCCAAAACAGATCGGATGGCCAGGGTGGTTTGCGGGCGACGGCGGCGGCGGAACTCACGGAGCGCGGCGGCGCGCGGCCGTGGAGTCACCGGAGTTCGCCCATCCGACGCTCCGGGGGTCGGTTTGAGCTGGGGATCGGCCGGGGAGCATGCCCGCGGTATGCGTAAGGCACTGGTGGCGATGGGGTGGCTGCTCGGGGCTCGGACGGGGTTTGTGGCGGAGCGAGGCGGCGCTAGCTCGCCGACGAGCGGCGTTGTGCGGGCGGGGATGTGCTACGGGCTACTCTATCTTGCGCAAAAGGACCAGGAGGCTGAGGAGGTGCTCACCGGGCTCTATATTGGAAGGAGACGCGGCGTAGGGTGTTAGCGTCGAGGTCTGGCGATGGTCGCGGCGGCGCAGGGATGAAACTCGGCGGCGTGGTCGATGCAGACCATCTCCGAGCCTGCTGAACCATAGAGGGAGTCCGGGAAGGGCCTGTGGAGGTGTGTAGGGGGTTAGGGAGGTCGGGGGTCACCGACGGCGAGAAGATAGAGCGGGCGGGGCAACTCACCGTCGAGGGTCTCGGGTCGACAATTCCGGCCGTGGCACGGGCGGATTTGAGGCAATCGGGCTCGGAGCGCTTCCTGGCGGCACGACGGAGATTGCGGCGGGGCGCAGCGGGATAAGGATCCCGGTGACCTCGCCGGTGATCTCGGGCGGCCGTTGCGCGGAGCCGGAAAGGAAGGGGAGAGGAAGGCGCTGATGCACGGGCCCGGCGTGGTAGCGGGTGAGGTGATCGCGTGCGTGCGGCGTGCGCTCCGCGCGGAGAGGGGCTGGCAGGTGGGCCTGGGGCGCGACGCGGGGTGACGCGCGCGACGCGGAAGAGGAGGGGGAAGCGGGCCGGTGCGCTACGGGGTTGGAGCGGCCCAGGAGAGAGGGAGCGCTGCGCGGGCTGAGCCGGAGAGTGCGGGCCGGTGCGTGGGAGCAGGCCCAGGAAGAGGGAGAAACGGGCTGCGCGGGAGAAGGGGAAGAGGAGAAGGGTTGGGCCGCTAGCTGGGCTGCCTGGGCTGAGGTCGGCCGTAGTGGGTTGGTTTGGTTAGGGTGATGGGCTGGGTTGGCTTTCTATTTCCCCTTTTCTATTTCTAAAACAAACTATCACACAATTAGGTGAATTCAAATTCAAATTTGAATTCACAACTAGCACTCAAACAAATAAATTAATGCACCAGCATGAATGCAACAACAAAGTTTAATCTATGATAAAATTTTAAATACTTGAGGAACAAAAATTAGGTTAAATGCCATACTAAACACAATAAATCTTAGAAAATTAAATAAAGCCAATTAAATTTATTATTAAATGCTGGAATTTAAATTAGGGTGTTACAACGCGGGAGGTGGGCTGCTGCGCGCGAGCTGGGCCAGAGTGGGAGCGGCGCTAGCTGGGCCGCTGGGATGAGCGGGGCGCGGAGCAGGCCGAGCGTGAGATTGGGCCAGGAGGTGGGGAGGGGACTGACGCGGCTGGGCCTGCTGGGTTGGGTTGAAGGGAGAGAGAGGCCACGGACTTGAGGGAAGGAGGGGGCGGGTCAGGCCGATTTCTGGGTTTGGGCTGGATGGCTTTTGGGTTTGGGCTGAGTTTTGGTTTTGGGTTTCCGGTTTCCTTTCCTATTTACTATTTCAAGCCAAACTCAAACTTAATTGAATTCAAATTCAAATTCAAATTCAACCCTAGCACTCAAACAAATAAAAGAGATGCTCCAGCATGAATGCAACAACACAATTTAAACTTAGACAAATTTTAATTACTTGAGGAACAAAAATTAGATTAAATGCAAGACTAAACAAATTAAATCCTTAGAAAATTAAATAATCCAATTAAATTTATTATTAAAGCTGAAATTTAAATTAGGGTGTTACAAATCCTACCCCCTTACAGGAATCTCGTCCCAAGATTCTAGGCGGGCTAGTAAAGAGATCCGGATATGTCTTCATCAATTCCTCTTCCTTCTTCTGGCAAGTCCTCCAAAAGACATCCGAGAATTCAGACACCACGCGAATACCATCCGTGGGTCTAGCCTCCATCTGATGAAGAAAACTAGAAGGCTCTGTAGCACAGACTGTTACCTCTTGGCCATCAGATGCTGACAAGTGAACTGACCGCTGAGCACAATCAATTCTGACTCCCCACTTGGCAAGAGTATCCATTCCCAGAATCACATCTATACCATTGGTGTCTATCACCATCAGATTTGCACTGAACATTACCCTCCCTATGGAAACACTGACTCTGGGGCAAAAGATATGAGATCTCAATCGTCCTCCAGGTGAAGATACTAACATGCACCTCTTTAATGTGCTTGTACGAATACCATGGTGCTCGACAAAAGACTGTGAAATAAAGGAATGCGTAGCTCCAGTATCAAAAAGCACCGTAGCTGGATATGAGTTGACCATGGACGTACCAATAACAACGTTCGGAGACTCGGCCGCTGACTCGGCCGTCACATGGTTCACCTTCCCCTGTCGTGGCGCCCTGGGTTGGGCTGGGCGCCCCTGCTGTCCTGCCTGCCGTGGTGTAACACCCGGTTTATAAAAGGACATAAACTGAGCAATCATATACGTGCCAGGATCAAGTCACACGTATATACAACAGAATGAACAATATATCATAGCACATATCACGTAAAAGATATAATAAAACGAGTACGAATGTTATTTATTACATTAATGACAAAAATGTCTGATACAGCGGAAGCGAAGTACAAATACGATAAAACTCTCCGAAGCTGAGCAGGGCACCACAGGGACGTCGACTGGGAGACGAACGCCTAGAAGTCCTCGTAGTCCTGGTAGCACTGAGCGAACTCCCTCGCGTCGGCAGGAACTGAGCAGCAGTAGAGTATCCTAGAGGAAAAAGTAGAGAAGAGGCAAGAGTGAGTACACAACTTGTACTCAACAACAGCTATCAGGCCAGTCTGAAGAATTCCCCCTTCGAGGCATTGTATGGCAGAAAGTGCAGGACTCCTCTCTATTGGGATCAGATTGGTGAGAAGCAGCTCTTTGGCCCTGATATCATAGATGATGCAGAGCAGATGGTTCAGGCTGTGCGAGAAAATCTGAGGATTGAACAGAGCAGACAGAAGAGCTATGCTGATGGCAAACGGAGTGATCGGACCTTCAGTGTCGGTGGTTATGTGTATCTGAAGGTGTCTCCGATGAGAGGAATCCGCAGATTCAATGTCAAGGGGAAGTTAGCACCTTGGTATGTGGGGCCATTCAAGGTGCTAGAGTAGAAAGGCGAAGTTGCTTATCGCCTGGAGTTACCTCCCAGCCTCTCTGGAGTTCATGATGTCTTCCATATATCTCAGCTGAAAAGGTGTCTGCGAGTACCCGAGGAGCAGGCACCACTGGATGGGTTAGAAGTTCAGGAAGATCTGACTTATACTGAGCATCCGGTGAAAATTCTGGAGACATCAGAAAGGGTACTCAGAACAAGCACATCAAGATGTGCAGAGTTCAGTGGAGTCACCACAGTGAAGTTGAGGCTACTTGGGAGCGAGAAGATGAGCTGAGGAAGACATATCCAGATCTCTTTGCTAGCCAGCCCAGCTAAATCTCGGGGACGAGATTTCTTTAAGGGGGTAGGGTTTGTAACACCCTAATTTAAATTCCAGCATTTAATAATAAATTTAATTGGCTTTATTTAATTTTCTAAGGATTATTGTGTTAGTCTGGCATTTAATCTAAAATTTTGTCCCTTAAGTAATTAAAATTTTAACATAGGTTTAATTTTGTTGTTGCATCATGCTGGAGCATTTCTTTATTTGTTTGAGTGAATAAGGTTTTGGATTCAAATTTTGTTTGAATTCAAATAGGTTTGTTTGAGCTAGAGTAGAAAAGAGAAGGAAAAGAAATAGAAAGGAAAACCCTTACCCAAACTCAACCCAACCCAAAACCCAAAACCAGCCCAGCCAGCTTTTCCCTTCTCTCCCTCAGCGCTGCAGCGGCCCAGCGCACTCACGTCCCCAGGGCCCAGCACCGCGGACTGCCCCGTCCGCGTAGCGCGCACCCCGACTGACTGCCCTGGCCCACCTGCAGGTCGTCTTCTTCCTCGCGCCACGCCTCCCTGCCGCTGGACCAGCCTTGCCGAGTCCCTCTTCTCTGCGCCGTGGACCGCCCGACCTCCGCAGGCCCACCGACTAGCCAAACCAGCGCCTTCCTCCTTCTAGAACCAACACCCGAGCTCGGGATCACGCGGAGCAACGGCTCGATCCGTTTTCCCCGCGCGGAGCCCGTCTCGCCCGTGATCCTCGCCAACCTTCCTTCCCTCACCCACGCGCCATGATCGTCGGCCCCGTTTCCTTTTAGCGCGCCCCTGGCCATCCTTTGCGCCACACCCGCACAAACCAGCAGCCCCGGGCCCGAGTTTCGCCCGCCACTCTGCTCCGCTGCATAGAGCTCGTGCTCTGCCATCGCGGCCACATCGCCCTGCCGCGCCACCACCCCTGCCAAGCTCCTCCAGAGCTCTGCCCCGAGCCCAGGCTTCACCTCGAGCCCGATTGCCCCGACCCGACCCGCGTCCTCGCCTTAATTTGGCTGAGATCTGACGCATGTGAGCTCGGCCGCCATCTTGGTTTTCTCGCTACCGGTGGCCCTTTGGCCCGTCCTGACCACGTGGAACCATCGCAGGAGCCCCCCCGAGCCGAACCGCGGAGTCTAGGCATCCGGAGAACCGCCACAGAACCCCCTCCGCGAGCGCGGCCCCCGTTTCGCCGCCGGTCAGCGACGCCATCAACTTCACCCGGCCTTCTTCTTCGATCCAAACCTTGGTGAGCACCGCTGGAACCTCCCCGTCCTTTTGCTCTGGTTAATTTCGACCATGGCGCATCCTAGTTCCCGGTACATCGCACGCCGGCGATGCACCGCCGCCGCCGCCGCGCCATAGCGGAGGCCCTGTCCCGTGGCGCCATAGCCATGCTGGAGCCTCCAGTAGCCGCGCCATGCTCTGCGCGTGTGCCCTACTTCCTTAGCACCCCAAATCGAGCCGGTAGCGTGCGCAAATGCGAACACAGATGGGTCTCGCCGCCGCCAAACCCGCCCCCTCCGCTGCGCGCACCACCATACCCTCCGTAGACCCGCACAACCCACATAGGTGGATTACACGTGCCACTAGCTCTCTCCCAGGCCAAACTGCACCCCATTTCGAGCCCGGAAACGCCAGTTAGGCGAGCTCCATCGAGCTCCCAGCCGCGCGCCGCCGCGGGAGCTCTGTCTCCGGCGTCAGCGCCGCCACCCGCGCGCACCATCCATCCTGGGCCGCCCGATCTTGATTCAACGCGCTAGATTAGATCAACTTACCCCTTCGCCCGGAACCGACGGATCGCGATCCAACGGCCCAAATATAAACTTACCGCTTCGGCCTGTAACTTTTGCTAAAGAGACCCTGCCCTTTCTGGATATCAACCCGCCATCCATCTGTATGCAAAACTAATTACAATTGGGCCCAGCTTTTAGCAGATAACCCCCTGGCTTTTCACAAAATAGAACCCGCCGTCCAGGTTAGGTCTTTTTGCGAGTTAGACCCCAGATTTATAGTTTAATTGTGTTTAGGTCCCCAGTTTTTGCCCAGAACCCCCCTGGAACTCCAGTTTTCTTACAAATAGGTCCCTGAACCTTGTTTTTAGCCTAGATTTTGTGTTTTATCTCCGTTTTAAGCGTTCTTTATGTCCACGCGATCGTTGTAACACATAGAATAGTTTTAGACTAGTTTAGTGTGCTGTTTTTGTGTATTGATGTACTGTTTTGTAGCTTTTGTTAGTGTTTGCTTGTATGCGTATAGTTGTGCTTTGTTTTGGCCATGTGCTCGTGAGTAGATGCTGATCCATCTGAGGAGCCCCAGTACCAGTACCCGGAGCACCCGTCTTCTGACTAGTTTGAGCAGCAGCAGGAGCAGTACAAGGAAGGCAAGTATAACATGAATACCCTATCACTTTTAAATACATTTTCATACTGCATTTTAATACTGTATGCCTATAAGGACTTTCCTAGCCACTTTATTTCCTTTATATATACATCCTTTGGGTTGCATTTTGGTTAGTTGTGCTAGGTTCCGTGCTATAACACACTTGGTCCTTTTTAATTAATTTGATTAATGGTATATGCACTTAATTCTGAGCGTGGCCCTCTGCGTGGCTTGAGTGGCTCACGTCTCGTTAAAATTGATTTTGTTAGAAACAAGGTTTAGGGGGCCAGCACGGTGCTTACTGCCTGGTTGGCCACTCTCCATAAGGACCGGTTCATAAAGCGACAACCTGGGACAACAGCGCTACCACAAGACTGGAATGGGACGGTCTTGGCTTACTAATTAGGTCTTTTTGGTTTGGAGTAACTTACCTGCGGGGCAAAGGGTGGTAAGCTTCAATGGACCCTGCTCCTCCGGCTGGTCTGTGCTTGGTTTGCGCACCTGTGCTTGTACCCCCGTGAGGTGGGCCCCATCGTCGCCGATCCAACTCTTCGCGGTTACGCCTTACCAACGAGATTCTTTGTAACGGCCTCGTAGTGAGTTTGCTAGTCATCTCACCTAAGGAAGTGTGATGAACAACTAGCGTAGCTCACGACTTGTGGGTAAAGATGTGCAACCTCTACAGAGTGTAAAACTAGTATACTAGCCGTACTCACGGTCATGAGCGGTCCAGATCCTCCTTTTGATTAGTGGGGTTATCTTCCTTTGACGAGGCAGGTTTCCCCGGGTGGCTTGGTTCGGTTTGGTTCTCAGTAGTATCATGATTAAATTTGACTAATTACTATGTAACTGGGTTAATGGTAATTCATCAACCCATAGTAAATAGCTTTAATAAAAATTTGCAACACTTAAAAGCTAATGCAGTTGAGTCAGCCAACCTAGAGCCTCATAGTTTGTGTTATACTTGTTGAGTACAAGTTGTGTACTCACTCTTGCCTCTTCTCTACTTTTTCCTCTTGGATACTCTACTGCTGCTCAGTTCCTGCCGACGTGAGGGAGTTCGCTCAGCGCTACCAGGACTACGAGGACTTCTAGGCGTTCGTCTCCCAGTCGACGTCCCTATGGCGCCCTGCTCAGCTTCCGTCGAGAGTTATCGTTTATGTATTACGCTTCCGCATACTATGTATCAGACATTTTGTCATTATTGTAATAAATAACATTCGTATTCGCTTTATTATATCTTTTTACGTGATATGTGCTGTGATATATTGTTCATTCTATTGTATATACGTGTGACTTGATCCTGGCACGTATATGATTGCTCGGTTTATGTCCTTTTATAAACCGGGTGTTACAGAGTGGTATCAAAGCCGTATCGACTGTAGGATGAAAGCCTAGATAGAACTGGTCAAGTTCTAAGTCTTCTTCTCTCTCATTTTTGCCTGCTTAAACTATTTTACTATTATACCCCTTGAATTCTATGACTTTTACCCATCTTGCCTTGATTTCTCTCTCTAAAGAATAGTTTTCGTAGAATTTGGCCTGAATCAGTCATCTGACCACCATGAGTATCAGCTAGGTGACCCTTTATAATAATACGGTAGTACGTTCTGCGACACGTTGTGTTAGTCGAGTCGGATGTTAAACTCGGCTAAGTTGTGAAATTTGTATGCTTGTTATTATGCTACATGTTTGATTTGGAATTTTGAATGATTGCATAGCTTAGCAGTTTAAATTTGTTTAAAGAAAATCACTCTGATGTTAAAGTTAACTAATTAATAAAATGATTTAGATCGTTGGGGGGTAAAACAGTCCAATCTATCCTGTCTACTTTATCATGGCTGAGTCTTTTTCCGCAAAGAGTTATCATATCCATCTGAATTTATTCCTGCAATATCCTTACTCGTGAAATCTTTTGTCCAAAATCAGATGATGAACACCAGGCGTGGTTCTGACCAGCAGGGGCAGAACAACCAGGGGCAGAACACCTAGGGGACCGGGATCCCGATGCCTCCGCCTTTGACTCCTGAGCAGTACTTCCAGCTCCAGATGCAGATGATGGCCACCCTGAACAACACTATTCAGGCTCTTCAGCAGTCTCACACTCAGCCTCCGCCTCCTCCACCGCCGCAGCCCTGCGACAGGCGTGCCGAGTTTCTGAGGGGCCACCCGCCGACGTTCTCTCACACGTCCGACCCTCTTCAGGCTGACGACTAGCTCCGTGCAGTGGAGCGCCAGTTGGACATCGCCCAGTGCGATGATCGGGAGCGTGTCTTGTACGCAGCAGGACAGCTGCGAGGTGCAGCTTTGGACTGGTGGGAGTCCCACCCAGTTCAGGACCGCGAGGCTCTCACCTGGCTCCAGTTCCGGGAGCGGTTTCGCAGCCACAACGTCCCCGTGGGCGTTATGAAGATGAAGCAGAAGGAGTTCCTTGCACTGAAGCAGGTAATCTCAGAAATAATTATTCAGCATTTCCTTTTGAGCTAATACCCCCTTGTTCTATCTTTCTGAGTTATGAATTAATCCTTCGATATATATATCTGTCTTTTTCACTTCAGGGGACTATGACGGTCACGGAGTATCGTGATCGTTTTCTGCAGCTTGCTCGCTACGCCCCTGCCGATGTTGCGGATGACCGCAAGAAGCAGGAGCACTTCATGGAGGGCCTTGAGGACTACATCCAGTACGCGCTGCTCAACCTTCTCTTTGACGACTTCAACCATCTGGTTGACAGCGCGCAAGCACCTGGAGATGGAGGACAAGAAGAAGAAGATTGTCCCCGTTACTTCCGGCAGCAACACTCGTCCTCGCCTCCAGCCGCCCCAGCAGTACCAGCAGAGGCCGCAGCAGTACCCACCTCGACAGCAGCAGCAGGCAGGTCAGGGTCCGAGGTTACCGGCACCTCCGGCTCGTATTGCTCCACCAGCTCCGCCAGCACCTCAGGCTCCACGGCAGGCAGCTCCTCCTGCCGGACAGCAGGCTCAGGGACCCCCTCGCACTTGCTATCACTGCGGCCAGCCGGGGCACTATGCCAACTCTTGCCCCCAGAAGGCGCAGGCGGGACAGCAGGGGCGCCCAGCTCAGCCCAGGGCGCCAGCACAGGGTCGGGTGAACCACGTGACGGCCGAGTCAGCGGCCTAGGCTCCCAACGTGGTTATTGGTACGTTCATGGTCAATTCATATCCAGCTACAGTGCTTTTCGATACTGGTGCTACGCATTCCTTCATTACTCAGTCTTTTGTCGAGCAACATGGTATTCGTACTAGCACATTAAAGAGGTGCCTGTTAGTATCTTCGCCGGGAGGACAGATGAGATCTCATACATTCTGCCCCAGAGTTAGTGTATCCTTGAGGGGAGTAGAGTTCAGTACAGATCTGATGGTGCTAGACACCAAGGGCATCGATGTCATTCTAGGGATGGAGACTCTTGCTAAGTGGGGAGTCCGGATAGATTGTGCTCAGAGGACAGTCTTATTATCGGCTTCCAGTGGTTAGGAGGTTACTATCAGTGCAGTGGAACCTTCTGGATTTCTTCATCAGATGGAAGCTAGACCCACGGACAGTATTCACGTGGTGTCTGAATTCCTGGATGTGGATCCGTCCTGGGGATATTCCGAAGATGGCATTCACTTGCAAGTACGGGCTATATGAGTACACGGTCATGTCCTTCGGCTTGACTAATGCCCCGGCTTTCTTCATGCATCTGATGAACATGGTTTTCATGGATTATCTGGATGTCTTCGTGGTGATCTTCATTGATGATATTCTGATCTTCTCCAAGACAGAGGAAGAGCATGAAGAGCATCTGAGGCTCGTGTTGCAGAGATTGAGAGAGCATCAGCTGTATGCTAAGTTCAGCAAGTGCGAGTTCTGGATTGACGAGGTTCCATTCCTCGATCATGTTATCTCTCAGGGAGGCATTGCTGTTGATCCGAGCAAGGTGAAGGATGTGCTCGAGTGGGAGACACCGCAGACAGTAAAGGAAGTCAGGTCATTCTTGGGCTTAGCAGGATATTATCGGAGGTTCATCGAGAATTTCTACAAGATCGCGAAGCCTTTGACTTCTTTGCTGGAGAAGAATGTGGCTTTCGTATGGACTGATGAGCGTCAGATGGCCTTCGATGAGCTGAAGAAACGGTTGACTACGGCGCCAGTCCTGACTCTGCCAGACCAGACCAAGAGGTTCACAGTATATTGTGATGCTTCGAAGCATGGTATTGGGTGTGTTCTGATGCAGGAAGGCAGAGTGATAGCTTATGCCTCACGGCAGCTACGCCGGCATGAGCTGAACTATCACACTCATGATCTTGAGTTATCCGCAGTTGTGCATGCTCTGAAGATTTGGAGGCACTACTTGTATGGGCACCAGTGTGATATCTACACTGATCACAAGAGCCTCAAGTATATATTCACGAAGAATGAGCTGAACATGCGGCAGAGGAGATGGTTAGAGTTGGTCAAGGACTATGACCTGGAGATTCACTATCATCCGGGTAAGACCAATGTTGTAGTAGATGCTTTGAGCAGGAGAAGCTATGTCAACATGGCCGTGGCTTTCCAGATGCCTCCAGAGTTATGCGAGGAGTTCGAGCAGTTGAGTCTGGGCTTCTTGCATCATACCTCCAGTGCAGCGTTTGAGGCAGTACGGACTCTAGAGTTAGAGATCAGGCAGCATCAAAAGGAAGATGAGAAGCTGCAGGAGATCCGTGAGTTGCTCAAGAAGGGCAAGGCTCCACACTTCAGAGAGGATGATCAGGGTACCTTGTGGTACAAGAACCGGATCTGTGTGCCAGATGTGAAGGATCTCTGGAAGTTGATTCTGAGTGAGGCCTATGATATAACTTACTCTATTCATCCGGGCAGCACGAAGATGTACTATGATCTGAAGGAACATTTCTGGTGGTATGGGATGAAGCATTCAGTGGCAAAGTACGTGGCTATTTGTGACACCTGTCAGCGTGTCAAGGCTGAGCATCAGAGGCCAGCAGGTCTGTTACAGCCTTTGAAGATTCCAGAGTGGAAATGGGAGGAAATCACTATGGATTTCATTGTTGGATTGCCTTGTACTCAGAAAGGGTACAACTCCATTTGGGTAGTAGTGGATCATCTGACGAAGGTTGCTCACTTCATTCCAGTGAACACTACTTACTCCGGTGCTAGACTTGCAGAGTTGTACATCTCTCGGATTGTCTGCTTACATGGTGTGCCCAAGAAGATCATATCTGACAGAGGGTCTCAGTTCACTTCTCGGTTCTGGGAGCAGCTCCATGATTCGTTGGATACGAAGCTGCATTTCAGTACGGCTTATCACCCTCAGACAGATGGGCAGACAGAGAGAACCAACCAAGTGTTGGAAGATATGCTGAGAGCTTATGCCATTCAGTATGGTACTAGTTGGGATAAGTGCTTGTCTTATGCTGAGTTCTCATATAACAACAGCTATCAGGCCAGTCTGAAAAAGTCCCCCTTCGAGGTATTGTATGGCAGAAAGTGCAGGACTCCTCTCTATTGGGATCAGATTGGTGAGAAGCAGCTCTTAGGCCCTGAGATCATAGATGATGCAGAGCAGATGGTTCAGGCTGTGCGAGAAAATCTGAGGATTGAACAGAGCAGACAGAAGAGCTATGCTGATGGCAAACGGAGAGATCTGACCTTCAGTGTCGGTGGTTATGTGTATCTGAAGGTGTCTCCGATGAGAGGAATCCGCAGATTCAATGTCAAGGGGAAGTTAGCACCTTGGTATGTGGGGCCATTCAAGGTGCTAGAGTAGAAAGGCGAAGTTGCTTATCGCCTGGAGTTACCTCCCAGCCTCTCTGGAGTTCATGATGTCTTCCATATATCTCAGCTGAAAAGGTGTCTGCGAGTACCCGAGGAGCAGGCACCACTGGATGGGTTAGAAGTTCAGGAAGATCTGACTTATACTGAGCATCCGGTGAAAATTCTGGAGACATCAGAAAGGGTTACTCGGAACAAGCGCATCAAGATGTGCAGAGTTCAGTGGTGTCACCACAGTGAAGCTGAGGCTACTTGGGAGCGAGAAGATGAGTTGAAGAAGACATATCCAGATCTCTTTGCTAGCCAGCCCAGCTAAATCTCGGGGACGGGATTTCTTTAAGGGGGTAGGGTCTGTAACACCCTAATTTAAATTCTAGAATTTAATAATAAATTTAATTGGCTTTATTTAAATTTCTAAGGCTTATGGTGTTTAGAATGGCATTTAATCCAATTTTTGTTCCTCAAGTAATTAAAATTTATCATAGGGTTAAAAATATTTGTTGCATTCATGCTGGAGCATCTCTTTTATTGGTTTGAGTGCTAAGGTTTGAATTCAAATTTGAATTTGAATTCAAATAGTTTGAGTGGTTAGAAATAAAAATAGAAAGGAGAGAGAAAATAGAAAAGAACCCAGCCCAAAACCCCAAACCTGAAACCCAGCCCAGAGAACAACCCAGCCCAACTTCCTCTACTCAGCCAGGCCGCCTCCTCTTCCTTTCCTCAGCCCATGGCCTGTTTCCTTCCACCCCGCGGCCCAGCTTCCCGGCCCGGTCCGCGACCTCCCTCCCCTCCCGCGGCCCAGCTCACTGCGCCAGCCCAATACATGCCACTCAGCCCGCTAACGCCACGTCCCGCTCAGCCCACACGCGAGCGCGTCGCTCACCCCACATGCGTTCGCCCGGCCCAGCTCACCCCTCGCCCTCAACCCGCACGGAGCGCTCGCCCGCACCGCATGCTCTCGCCTCACCGGCTTAAAGGCCGGACCCGCAGGTCAGATCCTTCCCCTTCCTCTCTCCGCGATCCTCGCCGAGAACTCTGTTCCGCCCCGCTGGATCATCCCGCTGCCCTGTGGACCGCCCCAACCCCGTAGCCCCACCGGCCATCCGCCCTAGCACGCTCCAGCCTTCTAGACGCAGCAGCCAGAGCCCGGGATCGCGAGATCCGTTGCCCGTGATCTGCTTTCCCCGCGCAGAACCCCGCCGATATCACCGGGGCTCGCATGTGAAAGACCCTTGTTTGGTTTTTGGTAATTGAGTGACAACTTAGGTGGACTAATAAGTGTTTATGTCAAGATACACAGGATATTAGTCCACACAAAGACACTAGTATGAGCAACATGTGCCATGGAGGAGAAATGGCTAAGGGTTGATGCTATGCTCATATAGTGTGATCGAGAAGCTCATTGCATATGAGACATGACATGGAGTTATGTGACCAAAGTGGAGAAGATAAAGGCAAGGCTTGGCTTGATGGACCGGTTGCAATGGAGAATGGCAAGTCAAGGCTTTGAAGCGAGGGACCGCGAGGCGGCGAAGCTTGGGCAAGATTTGGCGCCGATGGACCGAGGCAACGATGAAGAGCGAGCAAGGTCAAGATTGATGGACCAAAGAGGTCATGTGATGATATGGAGTGGATCATATCATTTAAGAAAGATCAAGCCAAGTGTTGACTCATGATGATGATCTAAAGGCTTGATGGAGTTTGGTGCTTGTATGGCATCAACATTTGGGAAGATGAAATGGAATGCGCAAGGCAAAGATATGACTTGTAGGGCATTTCATTTCACCGGTCAAAGGTTGTGTAGAGAAGTGCATGACCGGATTTAGGATAGATGGCCGTACTATCAAGAGGGGCAAACTTGTTTGCATATCGGTCATCTAGTGCCACTTGAGCGATCTAACATTGCGATGTTGCCAAGATCGAGTGGCGTGGTGAGATCAAGTGAAAATCCTTTGAAAATGATTGTGAAATGCTAACACACATGCACATGGTGTTGTTCACGTGGTTGTGTTGGCACATTTGCAAAGGAGAAAGAGTTGGAGTTGTTGTTGATCCACTTTGGGAAGCAAGAAAGGTTTTTCGGTTTTCTCCGGAAATTAGGTTGTCTCTTGGAGTGGAATACTGCTTTGATCCATTGTGTTTTAGATCAAATATTCAGTTGGGTTGTGTAGCCCTCTGAATAAGCTTTCCATAGAGTCCAAGATCACCTAGTTTGGACATCGGAGCTAGGAGTTATGGCCGTTTTACCAAGGTACATTTCTGCTGGAAATATACCTACGGACGGTCCGCTAAAGGGGGGCGGACGGTCCGCCGTTATCTCGGATGAGCTCGAACAGAACCATCTTTTGGCTCTGTTGGTGGTCCAAAATGAACTGCGGACCGTCCGGTCCATGGGGGCGGACGGTCCGCCTTTAAAAGCTGAAACGGGCGCAGAAACTTGGTAGTTCTGTCTTGGGTGTCCAAATTGAACTGCGGACCGTCCGGTCCTTGGGGGCGGACGGTCCGCCTCCTACTGAAAATTCTTGGACAGAAACACTGCGGGTTCTGTGTGTGCTCACCTTTTGAACTGCGGACTGTCCGCCCCTGGGGAGCGGACAGTCCGCCGGTCACTTCTAGTTTTAGTCAGAGACGTTTGCAAATCGGTTGGTTCGAAGTTTTGAACCGCGGACGGTCCGCCCCAGGGGCGCGGACAGTCCGCCCGGGGCTCTAACGGTCGACTCTGACACATAATCATTGCAGTTCTAGCCGTTGGTTTTGAATGGCGGACGGTCCAGTCTCTGTGAGGCGGACAGTCCGCGAAAACTCTGTTTTCACGGGATTTGAGTGTAACGGCTAGTTTGGGGCCTCCCTCTATAAATAGAGGGTGTGGCCGGCCTTTTGAGCTTGCTTAGCACCTTGTGGACTTGGTGTCCATGTGTGAGAGTGCTTGAGAGCCCTCTACTCACTCTAACTTGATAGTAATCATCCAATCGAGTGAGAGAGCGATTCTAGTGCGATTGCTTTGAGAGATTGCATCGAGTGGCACTAGGTGATCCTGTTGCAAGCCGGTGTGCTTGTTACTCTTGGAGGTTGCCACCTCCTAGACGGCTTGGTGGCAAGAGGCTCTGTTGAAGCCCACAAGAAGATTGCGCGGTGCTCCGGAGAAGAGATTGTGAGGGGTATTGTGCTCACCCCGCGGGAGCCGCGAAGAGCAACTCTAGTGGAGCGAGACGTGAAGAGCAACAAGTGGTCCGGCCGGATCATGTGCTAGAGCTCGGTGTGAGCACTCCACGTGGGAGAGTGTGACTTGAGAGTCACCACTAGCAAGAGGATCGGCGGCAACCTTGGAGCTTGTCTCAACGGGGATTAGCTTGGTGGCAACCAAGTGAACCTCGGGATAAAAATCACCGTGTCAATCTTGTCTACTCTTCTCGGTGGTTTGCATTCTCCAAATCACAAGCCTTGTATTTACATTCATCTATATCTTGTGCTTGTGTAGTTGCTCTCTATTGATTAGTTAGCTTGTGTAGCTTGCTAATCATCTTCTTGCTTGTGTAGCAAGAAGTAGAGATCCTAGTGTAACTAGTTAGCTTGTGTAGCTAGTTGCTCTTGCTTAGATTGTGTAGCTAAGCAAGTTGAGCTCTTGGATTTGGATTGTGTATCCTTGTCCTTGAGCATCTAGTGAGCTTAGGTTTGGCTTTGTGCTTTTGCTCTTTAGAATTGTGTAGGAGCTCCCCCGGTTTGTGAAGTACTAGTGTGTTAGGCTTGTATGACTTGGCATTAGAATTGTTAGGAGAGCTCTTACTAGCTTGGCACTCCATTTGCTTTGTGTAGGATCTTTTTGAAGGTGCCTTAGAGTCATAGTTAGAGGGGTGAAGTCTTGGCTAAGCGAATAGTTTCAATTCCGCATAAGTTTCGGTTAGCCGGCGCAATTAGTTTTAGAAAGGACTATTCACCCCCCTCTAGTCCGCCATCTCGACCCTACAGCCTGCCATCGTCCTGCGCCGAAGATCACGGCCTCCTTCTATTTCTTGGCCCCGAGACCCTCCCGAGCGCACCACACCACCACGGCCACCGCCCAGAACACCAGCGCCACTGCTCTGTTCCGCCCCGCCGTGGACTAGCCGCTACGCCACTTCTCCCTTCCCGCAAGGTTCCACAGCTGCTTCGCCCGTGTACCAAGAACGTCTACGGCCCCTTTTCCCGGTGCTGTGTGCTCTGCACGAACGGGAATTCCTTCGAGACCCAACTCCGGTGAGTTTCTGGTCCACCGTGCGATTCCAGCACGCTGGCATTTCCCGTACATCCCTCACCCCCTCCGCACCTCCGTAGGACCGGCGTGGACCTTCCCATTGGATCATCAGGGCCGGACCCCCTCTGCACCGACCTCCTCCACGAACCCCGTGTCGACCTCGCCGCCGGTCTCCGCGGACGACCACCCTGCACGGCCTCCCCACTCCAATCCTAGCCTCGGTAAGATTCCACTCTCTGCTCTGGTTGTTTTGCACTAGATGATTTAGGCCTCGGTTTCCTCAGTGGGCCGGGCACCGTTCGCCTCCGAAGCGCCCTGGCGCAGAGTCGCCCCCGCCGCCGCGCATGGCATCCCGCGCTCTAACTCCCTCCCCTGAGTGGCCAGTTGGATTTCGCGTGTTGCATTGTCCATCCTCGACCCAAAACTCCAGCCGAATTAGCCCCAGAGCACCGGGATTGAGATAGTCCGGCGAAGTTCGGCCGCGCGCCACCTCGGAGAGTAGTCGCCAGCGTGTTCCGCCGCCGCCGTCAACCGCGAACCACTCCAGCCGCTCGATCTGAATTTGACGTCTGTGATTAGAACCCAAGCCCATCAGATCTGAGCCGCCGGATCGAGATTCAGCGGATCAGATATAAACTTACCCCTTTGCCTGGCCACTTTGCAAAAGAGACCCTGCCTTTCATCGAAATCAACCCGCAGTCCTGCTCAGTGTTAAAGTATTTCCCAAAAAGGCCCATAACTTTACACGAAGCCCCCTGGTTTTTCTAGAAATAGAACCCGCCGTCCATAGCTGCTGTTTTTATGCGTTAGACCCTAGATTTATCCTTTAATTATGGTTAGACCCTCGGTTTTTGCAGAAAACCCCCTGGAACCTAGTTTTTCTCGCAGATAAGCCCCTAGAACTTGTTTTAGGCCTAGATTTTGCGTTTTAGCTCCGTTTTAGGCGTTCTTTATGTCCACGCGATCATTGTAATACATAGAATAGTTTTAGACTAGTTTAGTGTGCTGTTTTTATGTATTGATGTACTGTTTTGTAGCTTTTGTTTGTGTTTGCTTGTATGCTTATAGTTGTGCTTTGTTTTGGCCATGTGCTCGTGAGTAGACGCTGATCGATCTGAGGAGCCCCAGTACCAGTACCCGAAGCAGCCGTCTTCTGACCAGTTTGAGCAGTAGTAGGAGCAGTACGAGGAAGGCAAGTATAACATGAACACCCTATCACTTTTAAATACATTTTCATACTGCATTTTAATACTGTATGCCTATAAGGACTTTCCTAGCCACTTTATTTCCTTTATATATACATCCTTTGGGTTGCATTTTGGTTAGTTGTGCTAGGTGCCGCGCTATAACACACTTGGTCCTTTTTAATTAATTTGATTAATGGTATATGCAACTTAATTCTGAGCGTGGCCCTCTGTGTGGCTTGAGTGGCTCACGTCTCGTTAAAATTGGTTTTGTTAGAAACAAGGTTTAGGGGGCCAGCACGGTGCTTAGTGCTTGGTTGGCCACTCTCCATAATGACCGATTCATAGAGCGACAACCTGGGACAACAGCGCTACCACAAGACTGGAATGGGACGGTCTTGGCTTACTAATTAGGTCTTTTTGGTTTGGAGTAACTTACCTGCGGGGCAAAGGGTGGTAAGCTTCAATGGTCCCTGCTCCTCCGGCTGGTCTGTGCTTGGTTTGCGCACCTGTGCTTGTACCCCCGTGAGGTGGGCCCCATCGTCGCCGATCCAACTCTTCGCGGTTACGCCTTACAAACGAGATTCTTTGTAACGGCCTCGTAGTGAGTTTGCTAGTCATCTCACCTAAGGAAGTGTGATGAACAACTAGCGCAGCTCACGACTTGTGGGTAAAGATGTGCAACCTCTGCAGAGTGTAAAACTGGTATACTAGCCATGCTCACGGTCATGAGCGGCCCAGATCCTCCTTTTGATTAGTGGGGTTATCTTCCTTTGACGAGGCAGGTTTCCCTGGGTGGCTTGGTTCGGTTTGGTTCTCAGTAGTATCATGATTAAATTTGACTAATTACTATGTAACTGGGTTAATGGTAATTCATCAACTCGTAGTAAATAGCTTTAATAAAATTTTGCCAACACTTAAAAGCTAATGCAGTTGAGTCAGCCAACCTAGAGCCTCATAGTTTGTATTATACTTGTTCAGTACAAGTTGTGTACTCACTCTTGCCTCTTCTCTACTTTTTCCTCTTGGATACTCTACTGCTGCTCAGTTCCTGCCGACGCGAGGGAGTTCGCTCAGCGCTACCAGGACTACGAGGACTTCTAGGCGTTCGTCTCCCAGTCGACGTCCCTGTGGCGCCCTGCTCAGCTTCTGTCGAGAGTTATCGTATATGTATTACGCTTTCGCATACTCTGTATCAGACATTTTGTCATTATTGTAATAAATAACATTCGTATTCACTTTAGTATATCTTTTTACGTGATATGTGCTGTGATATTATGAAACCGAGCAATCATATACATGCCAGGATCAAGTCACACGTATATACAATAGAATGAACAATTTATCACAGCACATATCACGTAAAAAGATATAATAAAACGAATACGAATGTTATTTATTATATTAATGACAAAATGTCTGATACAGAGTATGCGGAAGCGTAGTACATAAACGATAACACTCGTCGGAAGCTGAGCAGAGCGCCACAGGACGTCGACTGGGAGACGAATGCCTAGAAGTCCTCATAGTCCTGGTAGCGCTGAGCGAACTCCCTCGCGTCGGCAGGAAATGAGCAGCAGTGGAGTGTCCCAAGAGGAACAAGAGTAGAGTAGGCAAGAGTGAGTACACAACTTGTACTCAACAAGTATAACATAAACTATGAGGCTCTAAGGTTGGCTGACTCAACTGCATTAGCTTTTAATCTAGGCAAAATTTTATTAAAGCTAATTACTACAAGTGGATGAGTTACCATACCCCAGTTACATAGTGATTAATCAGAATTAAATTATGAAACTACTGAGATCCAAACCAAACCAAGCCACCCGGGGAAAACTGCCTCGTCGGAGGAAGATAACCCCACTAATCAAAAGGAGGATCTGGGCCGCTCATAACCGTGAGCACGGCTAGTATACCAGTTTTACACTCTGCAGATGTTGCACATCTTTACCCACAAGTCGTGAGCTATGCTAGTTGTTCATCGCACTTCCTTAGGTGAGATGACTAGCAAACTCACTACGAGGCCGTTACAAAGGACACGTTGGTAAGGTGTAACCGCTAAGGGATCAAGCTCCGCAATGATGGCGACCACCTCGAGGGGTACGCAAACCAAGCCTCGTAGCCTGGGGACCATTGAAGCTCACCACCCCTCCTGCCCCGTCGGTAAGTTACTCCCGAACCAAAATGACCTAATTAGTAAGCCAAGACCGTCCCATTCCAGTCTTGTGGTAGCGCTATTGTCCCAGGTTGTCGCTCTATGAACCGGTCCTTATGGAGAGTGGCCAACCAGGCAGTAAGCACCATGCTGGCCCCCTAAACCATGTTTCTAACAAAACCAATTTTAACGAGACGTGAGCCCCTCAAACGGGCCACTCTCAGAATTAAGTTGCATATACCATTAATCAAATTAATTAAAAGGACCAAGTGTGTTATAGCGCGGAACCTAGCACAACTAACCAAAATGCAACCCAAAGGATATATATAAATGATATAAAGTGGCTAGGAAAGTCCTTATAGGCATACAATATTAAAATGTAGTATGGAAATATAATTAAAGGTGATAGGTGGTGTTCATGTTATACTTGCCTTCCTCAAACTGTTCCTGCTACTCAAACTGCTCAGAAGATGGCTCTTGGCACTGGTACTGATGCTTCTCCGGTAGCTCAATGTCTACTCACGATCGCAACGCCAAAACAAGTCCAGCACATACACATACATGCAAATAAAGGCAGACACTAACAAACAGTACAACAATACATAAAAACAGCAAACAAAACTAAGCTAGAACTAATCTACGCGTTACAACGATCGCGTGGACATAAAGAACGCCTAAAACGGAGCTAGAACGCGAAAACTACAGCAAAAACAAGGTCCAGGGGCTTATTTGCAAGAAAACTTGAGCTCCAGGGGGGTTCTGGGCAAAAACCAAGGGCCTAAATGTAATTAAGGATTAGATCTGGGGTCTAACTCGCAAAATTACCAAGCTAGGATGGCGGGTTCTATATTTAAAAAGCTCAGGGGGCTGCTTGCTAAATTCTGGGCCAAACTGCAATTATTTTTGAAAAGAGATGGACTGCGGGTTGATATCCAGAAAGATGGGGGTTTCTTTAACAAAAATCCAGGCCGAAATGGTATCTTCAGATCGGGACCGTCGGATCTCGATCTGATGGCTCAGGGTGGCTCGGGTCTAGGTCTAATCTAGGCCGTGGATTCGAGATCGAGCGGCCGCAGGCAGTTGGGGGCGCGGGCGGCGGCGGACTCGCCGGAGCGCGGCGGCGCACGGCCGCGGAGTCGCTGGAGTTCGCCAATCCGGCGCTCTCGGAGTCCGTTCGGGCTGCGGTTTGGCCGAGGGTGGAGTGCGGCCAGCACGCATACGACTGCGGGCATGGCTGCGGGTGCGGCGACGGCCGGCACGCACGCGGCTGCGGGTGCAGCTGCGGCGACGGTGGCCACCAGGCACGCCTGCAGCGGCGTCTTCGAGCAGGCACACGAAGGGCAAGGCAGCGCCCCGGTGAGATTCTCCAAATTTATGGTTACCTCAATGTAGATTGTTGTCTGAGATTTATGCCTTCATTTATTCCTAGCATAGCCATTAAACTCTTGCCATGGATAATGGATTGCACATCTGGATTGTTAAAGGGGCTTGGCATGATTTTGAGGGTTAGTAATTTGGTTGCTATGAGGAGATGTTGAACTGGCACTACCTTTCTACTCTGATGTGCAACAGAGTAAATCATGCTACCTTTCTACTCTATGTGCAGTGGAGTAAAATAATGTACCTAGGAAAGCATATGAAATCAGGAGCATATATAAAATTGTGCACTTATTTATTCCTTTTGAAATTGAGTTGCATATACAGTTGCTTGAATTTGTAGTGTAATTGTTTGATAAATTTGCTCTGAAATTAATATTATTACGTTCAACACAGATGGATAGAAGATGGATACATGGAAGACAATTCACAGCCGAGTATATGGCAGGAGTTGATCAGTTCATGGAATTTGTGGGCCAAAAATTTGGGAAGGATGTTCAGATACGTTGCCCATGCCGTAGATGCCTGGATCTGAAGTCATGGCCTCAGCAAGCAGTCTATAACCATATACATATTTTTGGGATTTCATGTATGTACACTCAGTGGATTCATCATGGAGAATCTATGGATGGTGTACAGGTTGAGGTTGTAGAGGATGAGGCTCATGAAACTGGCAATGATGGTTTTGAGATGGATGCGGACAAGCATGATGATGAGGACGATCATGGAGTGCTAGAGTTAATAGGAGACCTATATAGAGTAGCAGAGGCAGATGGAAAAGAACCTAATTTCTTCAAAGTCCTTGAAGATGCGAAGCGGTCACTTATTCCTGGATCTAAGCATTCAAGGTTTTCCTTTATGGTGAGGTTGCTCCATATCAAATCATTTTATCGGATCAGCAATACGGCATTTGATGCATTGTTGAATCTATTGTCAGCCGCTATTCCAGAATGTGACCTACCAAAATCATATGATGATGCTAAGAAGTATCTGCGTGAGTTGGGCCTTGGATATAACTCGATCCACGTGTGCAAGAATAATTGTGTGTTATTTCGAAAGGACTATGCAGAGCTCGATGCATGCCCAAAATGCAAGGAATCTAGATGGGAGGATGCAGGTGGCAACAAACGGGGTCCTCATAAGGTGTTGAGGCATTTTCCTATTATACCAAGATTGAAGAGGATATTTGCCACCAAAGCTACAGCCGAGAGTACCCAGTGGCACAAGAAACAACGTAGGCAGGTGGATAATGAAATGAGTCATCCAGCAGATGGCAAGGCTTGGAAGCACTTTGATAGGAAGTATCCATCTTTTGTTGCAGAAGCTAGGAACTTGAGGCTTGCCATAGCTACTGATGGGTTCAATCCATTTGGGAAGATTAGCACCACTTATAGCATGTGGCCTGTCCTTGTGAAGCCTTTGAGTTTGCCACCATGGGAATGCGTGGATGAATCAAATTGCTTCATGTCCTTACTCATCCCGGGTCCAACATCTCCAGGGAAAGATTTTGATCTATTTCTTGAGCCTCTTATAGAGGAGTTGCTTGAACTATGGGGTGGTGTCAAAACATTGGATGCAAGTAGCGGAAAGGAGTTCAAGCTTCGAGCTGTGGTACTATGGTGCATACATGATTACCCTGCTTTTGACACATTGTCTGGGTGGACGACAAAAGGATATTATGCATGCATTCATTGTGAAAAAAATCCACTCTCACGGCCACTGAGGAATAAGATTGGCTACCTTGGGCATCGTCGGTACCTCCCATTGAGCCACCAATGGTGAAGAAGCTTCCTATTTGATGGGCACCATGAGAAACGGACTGAGCTAGGAAAGTTTAGTGCCAAGGAGGTGCTACAGGAACTAGAGAAGGTTGAAGATGTTAGGCCAGTTAAATAGGATGCAAGTAAGAAAAGAAAGCATGGAGGGAATGAAGAACCCATAATATTCAGTCGTTGGAGTAGTTTTTGGAGGCTCCCTTACTGGAAAGACTTACTGGTGCCACATGTTCTTGATGTGATGCACATTGAGAAAAATATTTGTGACAGCATTCTAGGAACATTGCTCGACATCGAGGGCAAAACAAAGGACACTGTTAATGCTAGGTTGGATTTGCTTGACATGCACATAAGACCTAACCAACTCTTGAAGGAGGATGTGAATACGGTTCGAAAACCAAAAGCTTGCTATGTGTTGGCAAAGGAAAAAAGGATTGAGTTATGTAACTTCCTAAAGAGTATAAAGTTTCCACATGGTTACGCAGCCAACCTAGCAAAACACATAAGTTCTGATGGTAGCAAGGTGCAGGCACTGAAAACTCATGATTGTCATGTCCTTCTACAGAGAATTCTACCCGCTGGCCTTCGGGGATTTGTGGAGAAGAAACCTGTGTTGGGGATTTGTGGAGAACTATACGAAACCATTGCAGAACTTGGCAAATTCTTCCAGGAATTGTGTAGTAGAAATCTGAGAATAGATGTCATAAATAGATTGAAAAGAGATATTGTATTGATCTTATGCAAGCTCGAGAAGATTTACACCCCCAGCATTCTTTGATGTTATGGTGCACTTGGTGGTCCACCTGGCTGATCAGATATTGCTTACAGGACCTGTTCAGTATGGATGGATGTACCCTATTGAGCGGCGAATGGGTACTTTCAAGAATTCAATGAGGAACAGGGCTAGACCAGAGGGATCAATAGCTGAGGCCTATGCTGCTACTGACACTTTGACATTTTGTTCAAGGTACATTGAGGATGTGGACACTCGATTTAATCGGGATACCCAAGGCACTAGTGGGGATGAACCTGTTGAGGATGATATCTCTGTGTTTATGCATGGTGTTAAACTCATGGGAGGCGGTAGTGTTGATCGCGCCTCCGATGAAGACTTGGAGAAGTTGGTCTGGTACGTGCTGAATAACTGCGATGAGGTTTATCCATATGTGGAGTAAGTATCAAATGAAAGGTTCTTTTTATAGTTGTCTATATATGGTACTACGCTACTATGTCCTAATACAACAATTGTGTCCTACTTTGTTATGCAGGTTGTTCAAGGAGGAGTTGGAGAGAGCTGGAATTCGTGATGTTGACAAAAGGCTTCAAAAAGAATTTCCTAAGTGGTCCAGGAGGCATGTAAGTATTCTCATGTATGTTCTCATGGCTGTAGGAATAATGATAAGATTTCATTTTTGTGGTCCTTAGTTTTTCTATTGCACATGGTTTGCAAATTTCAGATCAGGGAGCTTCAAAAAGAGAAACCAGAAGACGTTAGCGAAGGGTTGTTTGCGTTGTCATGTGGACCTGATCCTCGAGTCAAGACTTGTAAAGCTTGCAGTGTAAATGGAATCCGGTATAGCACCCTTGATCGTGAAAAGTTCTTACAGACCCAAAATAGTGGAGTCATGACTGAAGGCACACATGAAGACGCGACAATTGATTATTATGGTGTCCTGAGGGAGGTAATACAGCTGCAATATAATTCCAATGTGGATGTCCATCGGTCAGTGGTTTTGTTCAGATGTGATTGGTACAATCAAGTTGGGAAGACAAGAGGAGTCATAGATGATGGACATTTCAAGTCCATCAACATCGAATCATTTTGGTATAAATCTGACCCTTTCATTTTAGCCACTCAGTCGAAGAAGATATTTTACCTGCCTGATATAGCTCTAGGCAAAGATTGGCGGATTGTGCAGAAACTTGAACACAGGGCTATGTATAATGTTAGTGAAAAAGATGATCACTGTGCTTTTGTACACCAAGATGATAGTTGCTCGGATACAGAGCATGATGTCCAAGAAGGTGATGCTGATGAAGGCATGCACAATTTGCAAGATGATGGAGAAGTCACTATTGTTGAAGGTAAATTGGTAGACCTGATAGCAAGGAACAAGAAAGCGGCCTTGCAAGACAGTGATGATGAAATGGAGGACGATGACACGATATTGCAGTACTGCAGTGACAATGGCAACATGGAAGTCGATGATATGGATAGTGGAGACAGCGATGATGATTGATCCACTATGTGCTGTTGTGCTGGTCCGTGTCACTGAGGTAATTTCCTATTTACTTAATTAGTAGCAACTGCATTAAATATTTATGCTTTTCTTCGCCAAACATCTATTAGTTACGAAGTTACCAAACATCTCTTTTTCCTGCTTTAGCTCTGTTAAAGCATATCTTATTAAACTCAGAAAATAGAGTTATTTGCATGCTCTATACAAATATGGCTTATAGAATAATCTGTTCATTTGGAGTGGACACAGCATGTTTAATGTACCTACTTTTTTTAAATGAAATGTTTAATGTAGCTATTCCAGACTTTGTTAAAGTATAGTGGTTCCAGACAAGAACTAGAGTAAGCTCTTATCTTTTATGTAGAACTCATTAATATTGCATTACATTGAACCAACAGATTGTGCTCAGTAACATTTATCTTTGTTACCAGCTTCTTTTCATGTTAAGCAGAAGGAATATTTCATCAAAACAAGCAGTGTTAACTATTTTATGCATTGTAGGACTCCAACTCAGTGGAATTGACATGATGCCACCTCCACCCTCAGCGAGACCCTTCAGTGAAATCAACCGAAAAGGAACAGGAGCTGTTCCAAATGGTTGTGTTACAAACCTGCATGATGAGACGGAGGATAGTGACCACAAAATGTGATGCTTTCCTTGTACTTGTGGAAATTACCTGTAGTTTTTGCTTTCCTTGTACTGTTGATGTTTTAGCTCCGTCATTGTGCTGATCACTTGCCTAATAAAATGGGAAGGATAAGTTTGGTTTCAGATTATGTGCTTATGCTCAGTTCTTTCTGCAGCTCGTCTCTGTTATCTGAACAAAGTTATGTGACCGAGCGAGGCTTGTTCTGAAGATTTTGCTTGGCTATCTTTTTTCTATTTTTTCTTGCTATAACAACAAAACATGCAAAGTCATGTGCTCTTGAGCCAGGAAAAAAAGCCCCGTGATCTCCATAACATCAAGTTGCAATCTGTTACTTTGTGATAATTGGGATATCAGGCCGCGTTTAGTTTCCAAAAAAAAATTGGGAAAAAATTTGTAGGGACATTTACAACACTAATTAGGAGTATTAAACATAGATTAATAATCCATCGTCAATAATATGCGCTATTTCAGATTCAGCCAGTGAAAGTGGACACATCACTTTGGTGCTGAGTGGAGTGGCATGGGACCTGCAATTGCCCACAACTATCTATAAGTACATTTACACACTCTACTATGCTGCACTAATAAGCTATTATATGACCTACTCTAACTATTGATATGTGCAACTCACCTCACTAGATTCGATTGGCTGTTAACAATGATGATGCAACAAAGGCAGCTTGCGCTGATGTAATGCAGTCTGCGATACGAAACAAGCATTATAGGTTGAAGAAGAAATACTTCAATGGTGTCCCAGCAATTGAGGTCAGAACTACTTCTCCTATGCAAAACACGACTGATGAAGAATGGATTGCACTAGTTGCCCACTGGTCTGACCCTAAAAATAAGGTATGTTCCATCTCAATTATTTTTCAAGCTGTACTTGGAAGCTGATCTAATAAGTGCATGTGTTTGCAGCAAGCCTCTGAAAAGTACAAACAAAACCAGCAGAAAGTGAAGTTTCATCAGACAACAGGTTCTCGCGCCTATGTTCCCCACTTGCATGCCTATGTAAGTCAATCTCCTTTTATAGTCAGCACCCACTTTTCCCTTCAATGTACTATGTGAAATAACTATTCTAATGTTCCATCTATTTATACCAGAGGCAGAAGAGAAAGGAGGTTGAGCCCAGCACAGAAGATGAAGAGATTGATGCAGTGGAGGCCTTCAAGTCCTGCCATACAAGCTCCAAAACAGGACTGATAGATGAGGCACAACGCGCTATTGTAAGTGCCATTTTGATCTATGATTTATTTATTGTTCATGACCTTATGTATCAAATACTGTTGACAGTTAGAAAAGTATCAATTATGGCTTGGCTGGCATGTAAAATATGTGCATTAGGTGCAGTTTTTATCATAAACATGATTTGAGATAATGTGTTGAGAAAATATGTGCAATTTTTATCAAAAACTTTTGCACTAATGTACTATATGCTTGCATTGACTTATATTCTGCTGGTTTGCATTGAAGCTAAGTACATACATGCATAGTATTTATTCATGTTGGCTTCTACCCACCGAATATTCTGTCGTTTGATTTTTTTTTCAGTCTGAAATGGAGGCTTTGAAGGCAGAAGCTGTACCTGATGGTGAAGAGCAAATGTGTAGTGCACAAGTTGTTGCCAAGGTGCTCACTGAGGACAGCTCCATGACAAACACATTTCTGAAGAATGCTGGTCTACAGTCTGGGTGCTCCTCAAGATCAGCTTCATCAACTGAAAGGGATCTTCGAGAACAACTTGAAGCTGAACAACAAGCCAAAGCTGCCCTCGAGGAACAACTTGCAACCTTGAAGAAGAAGAGTGAGGTTATAGAGGAAAATCTTGCCAAGGCCCAAAGGCAGTTGGATGAAACCACAAAGACAGCAGAAGAGACCCAAAGGCGTTTGGAGCAAACCGAAAAGACAGCACAAGAGAACAATATCATCCTCTGCCGTTTCTTGAGCTTCAATGGTAACTCATCCTAGACTTGTGAGCTGTTCCCTTGTCCCAATCTAATGTTAGTCAAGTTCTGTGTTAAACTTGTGTCAGTCCATGGTGTGTTGAACTTATGTCAGTCCAGTGATCATGGTGTGTTGAACTTGTGTCAGTCCATGGTGTGTTGAACTTATGTCAGTCCAGTGATCATGTGGTGAACTTATGTCAGTCCAGTGGTCTGTGTTGAACTTATGCCAGTCCAGAGATAATGTGGTGAACTTGTTGAATTTATGTGTGGTGAACTAAGATGTAAGTTCTATGACCTACTGTGTGATATGAGCTGTGTGTGATCTGAGTTGTTGTACTTCTGTGATGAAAGAAGACCAAAAACAGTGACATTTTTTTATGCCTTTTGTGATGATAAGGATGTTTTCCATGATGAAAATGGACATGTTTTGTGACGAAAAAACATTTCAGTGGCAGACACATGGCGCGATTTGAAATGATCCACGTGGTAGGGCCAGTGAAGGACACATGGCAGATACCACATCATCAGCCAGCGTGGCAGATGCCACGTCATCCACTATGTGGCAAAAGCCACGTCATCTACCAGAGTGGCCGACGCCACGTCACATGCCACCTGGCACACGCCACGTCATCTGCCAGCGTGTCACCCCAAGCCACGCCAGCCGCCAGCATGGTCCATGCCACGTGGCATTTCCCTTAGTGACGAATTTGGTGATGTCCTGTGACGTGTATACTTTTGTCACTGAAGATCGTCTGTTCGATAACAAAGGCCATTTCGTCATTGAAAAGTTCACTTCTATGACGAATTTGTCGATTTTGTCACGGTGGGATAAATGTGACGGCATATGCATGACGAATGAGTTTTTGTCACTAATTCGTCACAAAACATCTTCAGTGACGTTTTGATGGCATACTGTGACAAAAATGAATCGTCATTTTTGTGAGATTCCCTACTAGTGTGCACTTCATTTTCACCTGCCATGGTTAGCGCAAGAAAAGACACCAATTCAAGTTATGTGGCTTTGTGAAGACACTCAATCTCACCTTCTCTTACCACCAAAGTTCTTATGTGTCCTTGCTGAATTGTGAGCTGCACACACCTTGGTGATAGTAGACACGATAAAAGTGATGGATCAAGCGAAATCAAAGTCACAGCGTATCCTAAACTTAGGCTTTTTGTGGAGCTTGGAAGGTTATGTATGTGGTGGTGCAATCTGAAATTTCAAGCTATTGTAAAGTTAAGTATGAATCCAACCAAGAAGATGTCTAGTTGCTGAACTGAAAACAGAGGAATTGTAGAACGTGTTTAGGAACTCACACACAAGGATGGAAAAACTTGTTGCAGCCAAGAAAAGAGCTAAACTGAAGTTTTGATTGAAGACAAAACTCAGTGCTACAAAAGTTATGGAGAGATGCTAGCTAGTTGCTCACAAGATCAATAGGGCTACAAGTTTTGCACAAATGATAGATATATGTAAGCTGAACATTATCAAGCAAGGTCAATCATTGTGGTGACCTCAGCGCTTAACCTCTTGTTTTTGCCTCTTTTTTTTGCTACAAAGATCAGCCACCAGATTATAAACAAATTAGCACTTGCTCTTGAGATAAATTTTAGAAAGAGCAGAGTGCAAAGCCCACAAGCAACAACCTACAGCTAGTCTCAATAGGTTCAAAGTTTCCACAAAGGATGAATTTGGTTCACTACTGAAATTTTCGTGGATAAAGCATGGAACAACTCTAATATTTAGAAACCAAGCATAAGTTGTTCTTATAGGATTTCAAATAAGCTTTCCAACAAGCACAAGAACACTCAAATCGGACTTGAGATGCAGAAGTTATGCTGATTTTTGTGTGCCCTTCTCAAACTTCAGATCTGAGCGCGAAACGACTTCAGGATGAAAATAGATCTGAACAAGAACACAAGAACAAAGGGGGAAATACAGATCTTGATGGGGAACTAATGGGGAAAACAAATTAGAGGCGAAAAAATGAGGGGAAACACAAAGATTCGGCAACCAAACTCGATCTATTGGACTAGAACTTAACCAAACTCACTGAAATTTCAGATCGGTTTATGGGTAGTGGAAATTTTTGGTATTGTCGAGTTTAGGACAGTAAACCAAAGGGAAACTATGGGGTAAAGATCCTAGCAAGTAAACTGTAGCTCTGAATACCAAGATGATGCGGGGGCTTTCCCGATCTTCTCGCTATAGGATCTGTGGATAACTTGACCCGTGCAACCTGACGAACCGATGGCACCAACAGCTACTCGAATAGCTACCTGTGACAAATGATTTCGCCCAACCACACAATTTGGTTGACGCCTAACCTGAACCACGCAAGGTAGAGGCAATGCTCTTGCAAATCACAAGGAAACACAAGAACAAATGGTAGAGAAAACTCCCAATCCTCAAGGGGGCAGCTATGGCACAACCCTAAGGATAAGAGCACTTGGCTTCTCTATTTTATGAGTTCAATTTGTGGTTAGAGTTTCCACTTGGTGTACAGGGGATACTTATACTAGGAACATCCCTCCTAGTTGGGCTGGAGGCCTTACTAACAAGCCCATTTCGAAAATACAGGAGTGGAACACTTCACGGGGTGTTCAGATCAGACTAGTCTGAACTACTCAGTCTTGGAGCAGTCTTTATAAAAATACTCGAATCTCATTGCTGGGTTACCAAAGTACTCGAAATAGATGCCATTGGAAAGTAGACTTCATGATGCTTCCAATGGTATAGGATACCCATGGTGAAACCTTCAGGATTGGTACAGTTCTTGCCCTGAACTGTTATCACAAAATATGGAGCAGTTCTGGAGCAATCTTTACAAAAAGTACTCGAATCTCTTTGCTAGGTTATCGAAAGTACACGAATTAAGTGCCATTGGAAAGTAGACTTCAAGACGCTTCCAACAGTATAGGATACTCATGGTGAAACCTTTGGGATTGGTATAGTTCTTGCCTTGAACTTCTGTTACAATATCTGGTGCCATCATCGGGACTGCAACTTGCTCTCTATCACTTGGACAGACTTCCCATGGCCTCCTCTTGGAACCTAAGGACAAGAAATTGTTGGCGCCCACCAACATCACCACCGAGAAACAGCAATGACGTCCACAGACGCCAATTGGGGTGGCAGTATTTCATGAACCATGAATAAATCCGCAAGCTATATCTACACTTTCTCATTGGTTAGCTCATCAGAGATTAAACTACACAACAGGGAGATCGCTATCGAAGCAACGGGAGGAGCCCGTACACCCTGGCGAATTTATATACCTCCTACCCCCCATACCGAACGTGGAGGATTACTCGGGCTCGGACAGGGCTATCACCAGCTGCCGGCTACCTCTACAAACCGTGGGTATATTTGACATCCAGCAACTCTTAACTAATTTAGACACCATGTCTACACTAGTAAGGGATACTCTAGCATCCCGCGCGGAGCCCCCACCCTTCGAATGGACAGACATTAGACTAGAGCAATTATACGAATACTAGAGCAGTTGATAGAGTTCTAAGAACAAAAGACTATCCATCTCAAGCACAGGGCGATCAAGCAATGCAAGCATTGAATAATAACGCAACCATGACAAGAAACATATACCCGATAACTCAGAACATACTTCAAGCAGATATCGGTAACCATAGTCTAATTCTATTACAAACGACCGAATATTACAAGAGAGAGCTAGAGATGAACCTATACCAGACTCTCGAGCAACTCCGGCGACTCGATGACTCCTAGACTTCTCCTAAACTCCACTAAGCCTAAAGACTATGCAAGATGAGCAAGAGAGGAGAGGTGTGAGGTGTGTGTGTGTGTGTGTTCTCTAATCTCTATCCCCCTTTGTATTTATAGCAGGAAGCCACGGGGTGAGACTGCAGCAACCGACTTCAGCAACCAGTGGAGAGGCGACACGTGGCGAAGTTGAGGCGGTGGGGCCCATGGGCCAAGTCGCCGACCTGTAGGTCAGTCGACTTGCCAGGTGGGCCAACCGACCCCAGCTTCGTTCAGCAGGCTGTCTTGGGCCTCCTTGTCTGGTCCACGGTGGTCTAGGCCTGTTTTGGCTTGTCTGAATTGGGTTCTTGCATCACTTTTGGTCCATCTGAGGCTAAATCGGTGCTTTGATAATTTTTGTGCTTTTATGTCAGGCCAAAGTGTGTTTGTAACCTGCATATTAGCTCTAAAATGCAACTTGCATTTTCTAAAAGGTAAAGTGTGGTTTAGGGACTTTATTGAATAAGGATGCGTGTAAGAAATAGAAACTCTTATGATTTTCCGATCAAGTTGACGCCTGGAAATGATCGTTAGTAAGCGTCAACAAGATCCCCCAAGGTGTCCTTTGCCCGTCCCGGGCAAAGTAGGACAAATCAGGTTGTTGATCAGAAAATCACTTTGACTCGTACCTTACCTGTCATGTCATAGTCTGAAGCAAAGAGATTCATCTATAAGCTTAAAAGAGTTGGCTACCATACCTTTGCACAATTACCTTACTCCTTCATGGGGCTTTTTAGTTGTCTCCTTGTCTTGGGCTGTTGAGAGTTAGAATGGTGCATAGAGTAGTACTTACTTGCTCATAGATCTGCAATCCATCTGGAGATACTTTTTTGAAATATTTTTGAAAACATGGCAAAGTTTCCAGGATAACTCTCTCGAGGCACTCAACTTGTATTTCCTTACCAGGGCAGTATCTGCCTTTGATCTTTCCTACTACTACAAGCCTTTATGGACCTCAAGGTAGGATAAGAACGGGCACACTTGTGTTCTATATGTTGTAAAGTCAAAGAGATGATCCATGGAGAAACAAGTCATGCAATCTCGATCAAAAGGTGCAAGTGTATGAGTGGATGGATGGATGGATAGATGTGGCTTACTCCTTGAGGTAATGGCTTTCTCTCTCGAGTCATCCCTGTGTCTCTTTTTTTTCTCTTTTGAGACATGGTTTCCCCTTTTTTTTTGGGTCATGTTTCCTTGGCATGCCATCTTTTCTCTTTTTGGGGCAACCATAGTCTGACTTTATTTTATTTCAGGGATGTTCTACGAGAGATATCACCAAGACATGGAGCATTTATTGATGTGGAATAGATAGATGGTGGTGCCAATTCCCAGTGTAGGAATGTAGCAAATGGATGGGACGGGTACATGCTTATGATCGAGAAAGCATGAAAAGTATCTCACTAGGGTCACACAATTTGACAAAATTCAATAGAACGACAAGCAGCATATGTGTAATGTTTTTCATGGAATATGACATATGGCTCTGGTAGGACATTGCATATCACTGGGGAACTTGCCTTTTTAATTTTTTCAAAAACAACTCCAAACTTCAAGAATCACTAGAACAAACTTGCACAACCTTATTTATCATATCTGAACTCACAACAACTTAGACTTGGATCAAGCATACGCAACCCACGGAACTTTCAGGTTCATTGGCAAGATATTTGCATAACCAACAGATTTAAACTCGAGAGAACTCTCATTTTCAAACTAGGCACAATAGACATGAAAGAGCAAAGCAAAACTCATCCTTTCAACTTATCATAAAGAGTTAGAACATTCTTACCGCGCATGATGAAAAGGAAAATAAAGTAGTAAATTTTTATTTTGTTTTTGAAAGTTTTTATCGTATTTTATTGAAAGCAAGTAAAGGGATACAGTTGACTTAGGGGAGGGAACCTCCCCCAAACTAGCTCTTAGTTTAGGGTCCGAAAAGCAGGACCTTTCTCCATACCTAATCAGGTTGGGGTCGTTTCGTCCGTACCTGGAGAAGTAGTAGCGGTCGATGACGTCTTGTTCTTCTTGCGCCATACCTTCTTGGTCTTCATTGATGGCGTAGTTGGCGCAGGAACAGGATCCTCAGATGTTGGATAGGTGATTTCCAGATCTTCCCATACTGTATTGGTGATGAAATCAGGGATCTTCTGGTCGTCTTCCAATGGCTCGGTTGGTGGAGTATGAATTTCCCAATCCTCCCAAGCTGGCTTGGAAGGGGGATGATAGTCTTGATCATTCCAATCGGGCTCTGCCATAACCCTTGTTTTTTACTATCCTCATGAATTAGGAATACCTCCCTCTTGTTTTGAAACTTGAATTTCATGGTCTTTCCCATGATACGGAGGCTGATTCTTCCTGTCCATACATCAATTCTGGCGTTTGTATCCTTGAGGAATGGTCGCCCAAGTATGAGCGGGATTTCAAGATCTCCTTCCATATCAAAGACTACAAAGTCCACTAATATGTAGGTATTTTTTGACCTTTACCATTAACATTTCCACAACTCCTTCTGGATATCTTATCGTGGAGTCCGCCAGCTGAACACACATAGTGGTAGGGGAAATTGATGGATAGCCTAGCTTCTCGAATGTTACCTTGGGCATGATGTTGACACTGGCTCCAAGGTCCCACATGGCGTGATCAAATTCATAATCAAAGATTGAGCAGCTGATCACTGGAGTTCCGGATCTTCTCTTATTGTGGCTGCTAACTCACCCCATGCACCTCTTCTTGGGCATGTGAGCTTCTCTGCATAGCTGAGAGGTGTCCTTCTAAGTGGCTCCTTCCACATAGCATAGATGATATTTACGCTCTCTAGAGTTGATTCGGGTTGCCGTGGAATCTTCCCTAGTTCAGCAGTAGGTGTAGCAGCAGCTAGTTGAGCCAATTGAGTTTCTAGCGCCTTATTGAAACTCAGCTGGTTCTTCATAGCCATGGAGAATCCATCCATCTTGGCATGGATGGTCTTCATAGATTTGTCTATGGCGACCAACTTCTTCTGAAGGGACTCATTGATCTTCGCTTGGCCGTAGACAAGATCTCTCAAGGTAGGCTGGTTAGGATTGAAAGAATTTGAATTTCCATTACCTCCTTGGTAGTATGGGCGTGGTTGATTCCACCCCTCACCTCCTTGTGGACGAAACCCATTATTGTTGTCATTGAGGAATAATGCTTCTTCCTGGGTTTCTGGGCAATTGTCGCCCAAATGTCCAACATTCCCGCAGACCACACATGTCATGTGAGTTTCTAAGGTTTGAAGTGTTTGCATTTGAGCCTTATCTTGGGTATAATCCTCAAATTTCTTGAGGAGGAGATCAATCTTCAGAGCGAGCATGTCGACCTCCTTGACGGAGTGCATACCTCGCTGGCGCGGTTGGAGGCGATCATCGCTCCAACCTTGGTTGGAAACCATCTTCTCGATCAATGATGTAGCTCTTTCAATGGTCAGCAAGAAGAAAGCTCCACCCGCAGTGGCATCCACATAATCACGGGATGACTGTGTCAACCCATTGTAGAAGTTCTGAAGAATGAGCCAATTATGCATTCCGTGGTGCGGACATGCCAGAATGTACTCCTGAAGCCTCTCCCAAGCCTCAGGAATTGACTCATTTGATGCCTGCTGGAAGTTCGAAATCTGACCACGAAGGGCATTGGTTTTGCCCGTTTGTCCCATGTATACACAGCAGCCTTGTTAGCATAAAACCATTGCTTCGCTCTCCCTAGAAGAGAGAACGGAAATAGACGGAGCCGGATTGCATCTTGCGATACACCCTTGATAACAAAAGTACTGCAGAGCTCCAGGAACTGCTGGAGATGAGCACTGGCATCCTCATTGGCCTTGCCACAAAAAGGGCTGACCTGCACCATCGTAATGAGACCCGTTTTGATCTCGAAATTTTCCCCTCCGATGTTAACCTCGGGCCCGATAGGGACCTGGTTAGCAGACGGAGCAGAGTAATCACGGAGTGTCTTCTGGGCCATAGCTCTAAGAGCTGACGATGATGCGATGACTGGTTCGGCTGCTGAGAGTGGGATTTGAGGAGGTACGTTACGAGGTCGAACTCTTCTCAAAAGTGACTTTAGATTGGAATGAAAGTTTTATGGCAAGTCGAAACCGGTCATCAACTACCCTATTTTCATATCATCAAAGACAAGAAAACAAAGCCAAGTTAGCCTGTTTAGCAAGCGAATACCAATTTCGATTTTGTTCATCACTTTGTCTATATTCTTCAATATGTGCCTTCCCCGGCAACAGCGCCAAAAATGCTTGTTGGCACCTACCAACGTCACCACCGGGAAACAACGATGATGCCCGCAGATGCCAATTGGGGTGGCAGTATTTCATAGTAAGGGATACTATAGCGTCCCGCGTGGAGCCCCCACCCTCCGGATGGACAGACATCACACTAGAGCAATCATACGAATACTAGAGCAGTTGATAGAGTTCTAAGAACAAAAGATTAACAATCTCCAGCATAGGGCGATCAAGCAATGCAAGCATTGAATAATAACGCAACCATGACAAGAAGCATATACCCGATAACTCAGAACATACTTCAAGCAGATATCGGTAACCATAGTCTAATTCTATTACAAATGACCAAATATTACAAGAGAGAGCTATAGATGAACCCATACCAGACTCTCGAGCAACTCCGGCGACTCGATGACTCCTAGACTTCTCCTAAACTCCACTAAGCCTAAAGACTATGCAAGATGAGTAAGAGAGGAGAGGTGTGAGGTGTGTGTGTGTGTGTTCTAATCTCTACCCCCCCTTTGTATTTATAGTAGGGAGCCACGGGGTGAGACTGCAGCAACCGACTTCAGCAACCAGTGGAGAGGCGACACATGACGAAGTTGAGGTGGTGGGGCCCATGGGCCAGGTCGGCCGACCTGTAGGTCGGTCGACCTGCCAGGTGGGCCAACCAACCCCAGCTTCGTCCAATAGGCTGTCTTGGGCCTCCTTATCTGGTCCATGGTGGTCTTGGCCTATTTTGGCTTGTCTGAATTGGGTTCTTGCATCACTTTTGGTCCATCTGAGCCTGAATCGGTGCTTTGATAATTTCTGTGCTTTTATGTCAGGCCAAAGTGTGCTTGTAACCTGCATATTAGCTCTAAAACGGAACTTGCATTTTCTAAAAGATAAAGTGTGGTTTAAGGACTTTATTGAATAAGGATGCGTGTAAGAAATGCAAACTCTCATGATTTTTTGATCAAGTTGTCGCCTGGAAATGATCATTAGTGAGCGTCAACAATGCATAAGCAATTACCCGGTTGTCTTGCATAAGTACGCATCCAAGTCCGGTGCTAGAAGCATCACAATAGACATCAAATGGCTTGGTGTTATCTGGTTGAGCTAACACTGGGGCAGTGGTTAATTGCGCTGTAAGAGTGTGGAATACTTTTGCACACTTATCATCCCAAACAAACTTAACTCCTTTCTTTAATAACTCCGTCATAGGTTTAGCTATTCTGGAGAAATCTGGGATGAAGCGGCGATAATATCCGGCTAAGCCAAGGAAACTTCTGATCTGATGGACTGATATAGGAGGCTTCCAATCCATCACTTCCTGAACTTTGCTTGGATCAACAGATATGCCTTCACTGGAGATAGTATTTCCCAGAAATTTCACACTATTCAACCAGAATTCACACTTTGAGAATTTAGCATATAGGTGATGATCCCATAATCTTTGAAGAACAACTCGCAAGTGGTCAGCATGATCCTCTTCATTCTTGGAGTAGATCAGAATATTGTCAATAAAAACAATGACAAACCTGTCTAGTTCTGGCATAAACACCGAATTCATTAGATACATGAAATAAGCCGGTGCATTGGTAAGGCCAAAAGACATCACCAGATACTCATAGAGTCCATATCTGGTAGAGAAGGCCGTCTTTGGTATGTCACATGGCCTGATTTTGATTTGATGGTAACCGGAACGGAGATCAATCTTAGAGAAAACTCTAGCTCTGGCTAACTGATCAAACAAGATGTCAATGCCGGGAAGGGGATACTTGTTCTTAATTGTCACCGCGTTAAGGGGTCTATAATCCACACATAGCCTCAAGCTGTTATCCTTTTTCTTCACGAATAGGGCTGGGCAACCCCAAGGTGAAGCACTTGGTCGAATGTAACCCTTGTCGAGAAGGTCTTGAAGCCGGATCTTCAATTTTGCTAACTCATTTGGTGGCATCCGGTAGGGTCTTTTAAAGATAGGAGCTGTGCCTGGTTGTAGCTCAATCACAAACTCAATATCTCTATCAGGAAGCAGTCCGGGCAAGTCATCCGGAAAGACATCCGCATACTCGCATACTACCGGAATGTCATCAAGTTTGATATCTTTCACGGCAAAGGTACAAGGAGTGATGTACTCTTGCGGTGGAAGAAAGAGTAGTAGCTCCTTGAGATGGGGAATCAATGTCAACAGCTTGGGAAGAGATATCTAACAGTACTCTATGTTGGGTCATCCAGTCCATACCTAGGATAACATCCATACCTTCTAGACTTAGAGAAATCAAGTCGGTTTTAATCAGCTTGCTACCCAACTGAATTGGCACACATCTAAGAACCTGATTGGAAACTATTTTACCACCAGGTGTGGCAATCATGTATAGTGCCTTGGCATGACTATATTCCAATTCTACTCTTGCCCCACATTTATTACTAATAAAACTATGGGTTGCACTAGAATCAAACAATATAACTGTAGGCTTATGATGGATAGAGAATGTACCCATCATAGTTGGTGCGCCCTCCGGAAGTTCAGCAAGAGTAGTAAAGTTGATCTTCCCTTGCCTGACTTGCATGACTTGCTTCTTACCCTTGCCCTGGTTGTTCTGATTAGAATTCTGACCTTGGGCAGACTTCTGGTTTCGGGGGCAATTCCGGGCAAAGTGCGCAGGACTTCCACAAGTAAAGCAACGGTTCTCGCTATTTAGACAGTTGGGTTGTTGAACATTTGGCCTTGGCCCAGACTATTGCTGTTGAGGCATAGGAGGTCTAACCACTCCTTGTTGCTAAGGTGGCCTGAAAACCCATCTGCCTGATGGAGGATTTCTCTGTGGGGCCTTGGGTACTGTATTATGCACCAAACGATACCTTGGTGGCTGCGCACCAGAGGGTCCAGTCGATGCCTTCCTCTTTTTCTCAGCACGATGCGCTATAATGCAATTGTCCTGAGTAATAGCCTTATTCACCAGCTCATTAAAACTGTCGGTGCGGACAAGGTTGAGACGCTCCTTGAGCTTGGTGTTAAGACCACGGCTGAAATGATCCTGCTTCTTGGCATCGCTGTCTGCATGATAACCAGCATACTGGCACAGGTGATTGAAGACCTGTGCATATTGAAGCAAAGTGCGGGTTCCTTGAGTAAATGCCAAGAATTCATTTAACTTCCGCTCTAGGAGTCCCTCGGGAATGTGATGCGCCTGAAGGCGGTCCTGAATTCTTCCCAAGTGGCGACATGATCGGCAGGCAGCATGGCACGATAATTATCCCACCAGATGCGGGCGGTGCCATGTAGCTGCTAGGCGGCGAAGAGAGTCTTGTTCGCTTCGGAGCATGGTACCGACAATAAAGCAAACTTTGATTCTATGGTCCGAAGCTATGCATCTGCATCCAGGGGTTCATCGGTCTTGTGGAACAGCAGGGGCTGGGTACCAAAGAAATCTTGATATCCATGTGCAAGGGGAATATGATCATCACGTCCTCGCTGCTGCGAGCGTGGCTGGTTTTGCTGCCCCTGCACTAGTTGACGTAGCAACTCGGTCTGCAAGGCCATAACTTCCGCCAAATTAGGAGGTGGCGGTGGTGGTCGCTGAGACCTACTAGCCTTGCCATGGCTAAACCCTTCGGGGCTACCTCGCATTGAGCCCTCCATCTGAATCATGGAAGATATCTATTAGATCACAGTTTATCTTTACTTCCATTATCAAATGGTATAGTGCAAAACAATATACATCACCCGAGCATAGAGACAGTTGAAAATAGAATGATATTGATTGTAACAACATGCACATCTCACATTCCATCCAACCAGTTCAGCTCAAAATATAAGGAAAGACAAAGTTTCCATAGAGACATAGCCATTTATTCCAAGCATCATGTTACAGTCATGGCGGTGGATATGCTACAAAAGTCACAACCTACTCCCATACTACTATGCTACAACAAGTGATGTTTCCATCCAGGCTATCTTACATCACTTTCTATTTACACGTTTCTACTTCTAAGAAAAGTCAAGCCTAAAAAGCTTCGACGATCTAAAAATCATCGAGGTTGCCGACTGAAGACTCGCTACCTAGAGAAAGGTCTTTGCTCTGAGCTTCGGGCTCTAGACCTTTGTGCTCAGAGTCAAGGTTTGAAACTCCTTCAATCTCTTCGGGGTCTTCTTCTACATTTCCCTCCGGCTGGTCTGGGATATCGGGTGGCATTGGCGGCACCTGGAGGAACTTGATGTAAGCATTAGCATCATCAAGCTCCAGAGTGAGGTCCTGAACCTGCTCTTGAAGGAACTCTATTACTGTGTTACGCTGGTTGATAAGGGCATCGTTCTCGATGATCCGATCCTCTCGATGGCCTATTGTCTCCTCGCGTTGGGCTATCACCTCATCCCGGGCGGTAACTGTTGCCTGAAGCTCTTCCACCTAAGCTATTTGCCTATCCAGCTTTCTATGGGTGACTTGTGCCTCACTAGCCAAGTGGATAATGCCGCGATGCTGTAGCTCCTGATGGCAAAGCTGGGCGTTCATGAACCTGATCATCATTCGCACCGTATCTCCCGCTGAATCCCCAAGTAGGTGTGCACAATGCTCCACCCGAAAAGACCATTCGGGGTCGTGATAGTTTGCGGCGGGAAAAAGGCCAATAGGGTACTCTGCCACTTCATTGGGATGCTTCTCGCAGAAGGTAGTAATAGCCTCTAAAGCGGCGGCTTCAACAGTGTCAGCAAGGCGGTATCCAAATGCCTTGATCTCTATAGGCTGCCAGTGAGCTCGAAAAGGGTACTGTGGTATGGTCATCTTCACAGTGCAACGGGTAACTCCTTCCACTATGTATGTGAAGCAGTCGTACTATAGCGGCTCTGTGTAACAAAAGAGCTGGAGAGACTCCCATAGAAGACGAGGAAAACTCTCCCAGTGGAGTCCATTGGTGTGGGTGTGGCCCACACCATCCTAAGAAGTGCTCGGAACATCAGCCATCTGAAACAAGATTTCAAATGGTGAGATGTCACCAAAAAGGAACACAAAAGGCTGTAGGATATGATTCATTGAAACGTAAAGTTTCAAAAGAATTACGAATGATCAAACTATGATAAGGCTAGTTGATCACTTGAAACTTCCTTGAACAAACGATCAAGGGTGCAAAACTCAGTCTAAGCTCAAGTAGCTTACCTCTCCTAAGATCAACTAAATCTAGGTTTAGGACAAGGCACTCGCCAAAATTCTCACTAGCCAATCAAGCACTCTAGAAATCCTTAAAAAGATGTTCAAGCATTTCTAACTTGAACAAGAAACATAGCATTCAAATTTTAAACAATGCATGCACGTTCGATCGTCCTCACAACCAAAAATAACTGCCAAATACATTTGGTCTTACATGGTTAATTTTGGTGGCATAGATACGTCTCTCTCTATATTATCTAGCCGATAGATCCTAACCGTTCTTAACCCATCGAACCATGGTTAGTGTACCTGCAGAAAACATATAGTTAATAGCCACCTTATAATACCCATAAATCGTCACCCTAGGGCTTTACGGTCTAAGCACAACCCTTAACGAGTCCAATGCATTTTTGTAAACACTTTGTTGAGCATATCTTTTATTCAAAATCTTTCTAAGGTTTGTTGTACCATCTGGAGTATACTTTCCTACTCTGATACTAGCTGTGGCAGAACCAGTTTGAATTACACCAGTTCGAGTATGCTAAACATCTAAGTGCACCTCAACCGGTATAATTATTGGTCTGTCAGGTAATATCCCGATGTAACCACTGAATATCCGATCGTAACACAAGTATACATCCCGCACGAAGGCGAGTCGGAGATACAATATTCCACAATATTTCACATCACATAGATAAGGGGTGTAATTTACATCAAAGTTTTTGAAGCTAGGAAACTAAAGTTCTAGTTTTTACAAACCTGTTTAGAAGGTTCTATAAGAGTTAGAAGTAAGCTATGCTTACTTTAGAAGTTCTGTGGCGGAAAAGAATAACACGACTATGGACAAACATCGTAGGGTTGATGTCATGGTAAGCCCAAACATGACATCATTCAGCCGAGTCATTGCTGGCCGGGGATGGTTCCCACTCCATAGACCAGCCAGTAGGTAAAACACTAGGCCAAGTTAAACTAGTGTTTTGATCCTCACAAGTCATTCCTGAAAACAAAGTCACAAGCAAGACTGAGTATACTAATACTCAGCAAGACTAACCCAGCTAAGGGTATATAACAGCCCTTCAACTAGACATGCAAAGCTTGTGAAGGCTCTGGGGTTTCTTTTGCTGAAAAGCAACAAAGAGTATATCCTTAATTTCAAGTTTTAGCTTTTAGATTCTAGTTTCATGAACCATTCTAGGTAAGCACCTATCTATACAAACATGGTAGAGGAATTAATTTCATTCAACCATATTATGAATCATAATTGTTCCACTTCTTACTCTATGTGGCAAAGGGATCAAGCAGTCTCAATATCTGCGAGAAACGGACGATTCTGAATCGAATTTCCAACCTTGCAAGGATAAACCTAGCACACATGCTGTTGACACCGTTTTTTGACACGTGTGAAGGAAGGTGATTTTTGTGAAGGGAAGGTGGCCGATTTGGAAGAAACCAAAAGATGCACAGGGTTGGGATCGGCCAATGGAGTCTGTTCGATGGACCAGAGGAATATGCTTTGAAGATGCTGATCCGCTAACTCTGGTATCTGGCCGATGGAGAGTTGCCGATGAAGTCAAGAAAAGAGAAGAGGATCCGGACTCTACGAGAATCTTGATGATTTAGTAGTAGTATTTAAAGTAGTTTATCTTTAGTTAGTCTTTTCTTTTAAGTCAAGTAATGTTTGCTGTGATCGGCTAGGATTTGATAGCGCTAGGCTATATATATATCAGTTGTAAGGGACCGGAAAAACTTGATACACATCCAATACAACAAACTTTACAATTCCTTTGCACTTTTTCGGCGACTTCGCCTTTTCTTTTCTTTTTTCGACGAGTTCTTTCAAGTTGATCAAGGACGCCTCACATTCGAGCGACTTGATTTGCTGGTGAGTTTTCGTTTTACCGAGTATATTTGAGCTTTAGCTACCGAGCGCATCGTTGTAGCCTTGTTCAAATCTATTCAAAAGTTATCGAGTTTATCTAGGCTTTGACTTTCTAGCGCTTCGTTGTCGTCTCGTCTATATTTATTCACCAATTATCGATATCGGCTAGATTTGTAGGTTTTCCTATGCTTTTTGGCCATTATCACATCTCAAAACATACTAGATCGGCTTTAGGTTTTGGAGTAACACTTTTGTTATCTCAAGAGCCGGTTTAGATATGTTTTTACCTCACATCATCTGAGTTACACATTCATAGCTTAGATCTTTTCATACATATGCAATCGGCTGTTCAAGGCCGGTTTTGTCATTTAGTGCATCGGCTAATCCTGCCGATGCGCTCTTTTACTACGCGCTTGCATTTAATATCTTTTTATCATCTATAGCATCGGAAAAGCTTGCCGATATGCTAATCTAAGAGATATTCGGAATACTAGCCGATATGCTATCGAATTTAACTTTGTTTTCTCCCTTGTCAATTTCAGGTCAAATTGACTGGCATGCTAGGTTGACTGTCTGTGACTCAGCGAACACTTGCCCTCGGATTCCAGTGTGTTGATTTTTGCGTCAACACATCTTTTGGCATGCCCGGTGGGACCGAAAGCTTTAACATGGTGGACATTACTGATAAATCTGCGGTCAGTGAAGAGAACCAGATTCCTGTTCCTGAAGATAAGCTCAAAGAAGAACAAAAGAAGGAATATGAAGAGCTGGTGGAGAAATTCAAAAGTGAATGCCTCAAGTCGTACAGTATCAACAGATCTGGCGAAGTGATCAAGAAGTTTGATCTTCCAACTTTCCAGCCATTGACAGAGGCTCAATATGAGAACAAGATGGTGGATGCATTTGGCCAAGCTGTAGCACAAGCTTTCATCAAGAGTGCAACAGTCATGGGCAATACAGTTCACAATGCGGTTGTCAAGACTTTTGCTAAAGGCACGTTTCCAGGTTACATACAACTAGATCAGATGCAATATACTCCCTTGGAGGTGTCAATGGCAGCAGCTCTGTCGGCTCCAAATAGCCAGGCAGGGACAAGCAACAGTCAAACGCCACCACAGGTTGCTACTACAGCGTCAGCAGTTACAACAGATCCTATCTACTCAACCACGCCGCCGATTGCTCCAACTGTGCAAGATGAATCTACGTCCGTATTTCCTAAAGGATAGAATCCTGCTACTGGGTATGGCATGCATCCGGATTTCTTTTCTATGCCACCCAAGATGCAGTTTAATGCATCGGCTTCTCAGCCGATAGCCTCTCAGCCTGATCCATCGGCCGTTCAGCCGATGGGTGCACAACAGGATGTATCGGCAACACAGCTGAATGCACAAGGCGCATTGAGTCCACAACAGATGGCACAAACTAATGCATCAGCGCCATTGCCGATGACCCCACAACAGTGTCTTGCTATCCTGCTCCAACCCCAGTCTCCTTCAGAAGTGTTGTTGTCGCAATCTCCGCATCAGAAGGGAGTCAACTGGTTATTCCACAATCAAGCAACTGGACAGATACGGTGTGTCAGTGTACCATACATGGATGTTATTGGGCAACAGTCGGCAAGTCCATCGGCTCCACAGCCGACGATGACTCAGCAAACACCCAATCGGATAGCATAGCAAACACGTCAGATGCAATCGGCTAGACATCCGATGAACCATGTAGCTCAACAACTTGCGATGCTGATCAAAGCAGCGAGCATGGTTTCCCCTCAGCAAATGCAAATAGTTGAGCCGCAAGTTGATTGGAGCACAAAGATAGCTGAAGTGATGAGGGAGCAGTTTGGTTTGAGGCCAAAGCAACAATCCGTTATGTACAAGACTCCCTATCCTCCGGCTTATGATCAGATTCCTCTCCCACACAAGTACAACATGCCTGACAGGGCAGGGAGAAGTTTCTACAATGGAACATGTTAATAGGTTCTTCTACAGTTGGGAGAAGCGGGCAACCATGATGAACTCAGAGTCCGTTTGTTCTCCTTGTCTTTGTCTGGATTGGCCTTTGCTTGGTTCACCACTTTGCCGGCAAACTCCATATTATATTGGGCCGATCTAGCGAGACAATTTCATCAGTTCTTTTTCTCTGAGATTACTGAGTTAAAGTTGACCGATTTGACCGGCTTAAGACAAAGAAACAATGAATCGGTTGCTGCTTTTATCCAAAGGTTCAAAGATGTCAAGAACCGATGTTATAGTTTGGTTCTGTTCGATCAGCAGTTGGCCGATGTAGCATTTAATGGGCTCTTGCCGCACATTAAAGATAAATATGCATCATAGGAGTTCGAAAGTATTAGCCAGATCGCAAGTCGGATGACAGGAGAGACTCGATCCTACGTGTCCAAGAAGCCTTTTCAGAAGAAGATCAACTATGTGGAGTATTCTGCTAATGATGAGTCTGAAGAGGAGCAAGAAACGGTGGCATTGGCTGAGTGGATACAGAACAGCAAAAAGCCAGTGACATCTCCGTTTGGGAAGAAAGAGCCTGAGTCGTATGGGTTTGACATCACCAAAGCCGACAAGATCTTTGACTTGTTATTGTCGGAAGGGTTGATCAAGTTGAAGCCATATCACAATATTCCATCGGAGGACGAGCTCAAAAATATGAAGTACTACAAGTGGCACAATGCCATGTCGCATGATACAAATGAGTGCAAGGTCTTCCGACAGCAGATTCAGATGGCTTTCGAACAAGGGAGATTGAAATTTGGGGCTCCCATGAAGATGATGAAGATCGACGGGCATCCTTTCGCCACAACAGTGTCTTGCTATCCTGCTCCAACCCCAGTCTCCTTCAGAAGTGTTGTTGTCGCAATCTCCGCATCAGAAGGGAGTCAACTGGTTATTCCACAATCAAGCAACTGGACAGATACGGTGTGTCAGTGTACCATACATGGATGCTATTGGGCAACAGTCGGCAAGTCCATCGGCTCCACAGCCGACGATGACTCAGCAAACACCCAATCGGATAGCATAGCAAACACGTCAGATGCAATCGGCTAGACATCCGATGAACCATGTAGCTCAACAACTTGCGATGCTGATCAAAGTAGCGAGCATGGTTTCCCCTCAGCAAATGCAAATAGTTGAGCCGCAAGTTGATTGGAGCACAAAGATAGCTGAAGTGATGAGGGAGCAGTTTGGTTTGAGGCCAAAGCAACAATCCGTTATGTACAAGACTCCCTATCCTCCGGCTTATGATCAGATTCCTCTCCCACACAAGTACAACATGCCTGACAGGGCAGGGAGAAGTTTCTACGATGGAACATGTTAATAGGTTCTTCTACAGTTGGGAGAAGCGGGCAACCATGATGAACTCAGAGTCCGTTTGTTCTCCTTGTCTTTGTCTGGATTGGCCTTTGCTTGGTTCACCACATTGCCGGCAAACTCCATATTATATTGGGCCGATCTAGCGAGACAATTTCATCAGTTCTTTTTCTCTGAGATTACTGAGTCAAAGTTGACCGATTTGACCGGCTTAAGACAAAGAAACAATGAATCGGTTGCTGTTTTTATCCAAAGGTTCAAAGATGTCAAGAACCGATGTTACAGTTTGGTTCTGTTCGATCAGCAGTTGGCCGATGCAGCATTTAATGGGCTCTTACCGCACATTAAAGATAAATATGCATCATAGGAGTTAGAAAGTATTAGCCAGATCGCAAGTCGGATGACAGGAGAGACTCGATCCTACGAGTCCAAGAAGCCTTTTCAGAAGAAGATCAACTATGTGGAGTATTCTGCTAATGATGAGTCTGAAGAGGAGCAAGAAACGGTAGCATTGGCTGAGTGGATACAGAACAGCAAAAAGCCAGTGACGTCTCCGTTTGGGAAGAAAGAGCCTGAGTCGTATGGGTTTGACATCACCAAAGCCGACAAGATCTTTGACTTGTTATTGTCGGAAGGGTTGATCAAGTTGAAGCCATATCACAATATTCCATCGGAGGACGAGCTCAAAAATATGAAGTACTGCAAGTGGCACAATGCCATGTCGCATGATACAAATGAGTGCAAGGTCTTCCGACAGCAGATTCAGATGGCTTTCGAACAAGGGAGATTGAAATTTGGGGCTCCCAAGAAGATGATGAAGATCGACGGGCATCCTTTCGCCACAAACATGGTTGATGTGGCCAAAGATGAGGGTTCTCCTCAAGCCAAGATTCTGACGTCGTCATCGGCCAAGAGATCTGGGGCTGTTGATCCTAAAGCACAGATAGTGGCCGATGAGGTCAAAGGAAAGGGTCAGATGAAGGATGTTGGATGTTCAACGACACCACATAGACGTGTCACGTCTCAGATGTTATTGAAAAAGTTTCAGCGTGATCACGAAAGGTGGCAACGTAGAGAAGAAGAGGAACGACGCGAGCAAGATCATTGGAGATGTCCTTTCTTTGTCTACTACTGGGAAGAAGGGTTGACATTGCCTTCGGCATATGATTGTCCCAAGTGCAATGGTCAAGGCAGCCAATCATATGAAAGGTCACGTCATGAACCCTATCGGCGTGAGCGCACTCCTGTGCACGATCGGCTAGGAAAAAAGATATCGGTGCATGATCGACTGGGGTGTAGTTCCATGCTACGTGATCCTGCTGGAAGAAGAGTACCCGCACATGATTGGCTGGAGCAGATGGCCGATAATAGTGTGCAAGATGATCAGCCGATGCGAAGAAATCCAGAACATGAGCCTGATCGCACGAATCAATCTTAATGGTGTCCAGGAGGTTTAACCAGGTCTCAGAAGTGACGTGTTCAGAGGTTAAGCAAGCTGGAGATCATAGAGGAAGAGCAAGAACAGACTCTAAACAGGAAAGAAGTCAAATCACAAGTCTGGCATGTCAAGGCTAAGGCCGATGGTGAATCGGCCAGTAATAGTTCCACACCGATCCAAGCAGTTGGTTCTTTAGAAAATTCCTAATGGATGAGTTCCTAGAAGAAGAAGGGAAGTTGGGGCATGGGTTTACGTCGGCCGATTTACTAGAGGAAATTGATATCAGAGATGGTGATAGACCGAGGCCGACGTTTATTAGTGCCAACTTGGATCCCGAATACAAGCAGGAACTGAAAAGCTTATTAAGAGAATACAAAGATTGCTTTGCTTGGGAATATTATGACATGCCTGGCTTGGATAGATCTATTGTGGAACATCATTTGCCTATAAAACCGGGATATCGGCCATATCAACAAGGAGCGAGGCGATTTAATCCTAAGATTTTGCCAGATATAAAGGCCGAGATTACACGGTTAATTGAAGCTAATTTTATTCGGCAGTGTCGTTATGCCGAATGGATTTCTAACGTGGTTCCTGTTTACAAGAAAAATGGCAAGTTGTGGGTATGCATTGATTTCAGGGATCTCAACAAGGCTACGCCGATGGATGGTTACCCCATGCCGATAGCTGATATATTGGTAGATGCTGCTGCTAGGCACAAGGTGATCAGTTTTATGGATGGTAATGCTGGGTACAACCAAATCTTAATGGCGGAAGAAGACATCCACAAAACTGCGTTCAGATGTCCGAGACATCTCGGTTTATTCGAGTAGGTAGTCATGACCTTCGGACTAAAAAATGCCATAGCTACATACTAGAGAGCCATGAATTATATCTTTCATGAACTCATCGGCAAAATTGTGGAGATATACATTGATGACGTGGTTGTGAAGTCAAAGGGGCACCAAGAACATTTGGCCGATCTGCGTAGAGCTTTGGAATGCACCAGAAGGCATGGTTTAAAGATGAATCCAAACAAGTGCGCTTTTGGTGTATTAGCTGGCCAATTCTTGGGTTTTATGGTACATGAGCGAGGGATTGAAATTAGTCAGAAGACTATATCAACCATCGACAAAGTTGAAGCCCCTACGACGAAGGTTGAACTTCAGTCATTGATCGGCAAGATTAATTTTATTCGAAGATTTATATCTAATCTGTCGGGAAAAATTCAGCCGTTCAGTTCTTTACTGAAGTTGAAGGCCGATCAGGAATTTGTATGGAGAGAGGAACATCAGAAGGCATTGGATGAAATCAAACATTATCTGGTAAATCCTCCAGTGTTGGTTCCTGCCCAAAAGCACAAGCCGTTTAAATTGTATTTATCGGCTGATGACCGTGCTATCGGATCGGCCCTTATTCAAGAATTTGAAGGAAAAGAAAGAGCTATCTATTTTGTGAGCAGAAGGTTGCTGGATGCTGAAACCAAGTATTCTCCTGTCGAGGGATTGTATCTTTTCTTATACTTCTCATGTACCAAGCTTAGACATTATTTATTGTTGGCTGAATGTGTTGTTGTGAGCAAAGATGATGTTATTAGATATATGCTCTCATTGCCGATTTTAAAAGGGAGAATAGGGAAGTGGATTTTGGCATTATCAGAATTTGATTTGAGATATGAATCGGCTAAAGTAGTTAAGGGTCAAGCCGTAGCCGATTTTGTTGTGCAACATTGTGGACCAGATCTAAGCATGGTAGATCTTGTTTCTTAGACTTTATTCTTTGATGGATCTTCGTGTGGGAACGGTTCTGGAATTGGTGTGGTGCTGATTTCCCCTCGGGGGGCAAATTTTGAGTTCTCATTTCCGATTGAAGCCTCTGCAACCAATAATCAAGCTGAGTATCGTGCTATTCTCAAGGGGATTCAATTACTTCGAGAAATCAAAGCCGATGCTGTTGAGATTTTTGGAGATTCTATGCTGGTGATCAATCATTTAGTTGGGGAGTATGAATGCAAAGATGATATTTTACAATTATGTCATGAAGAATGTCTCCGGCTGCTGAAAGAATTCAAGAAGGTAACCATCGAGCATGTTCCCAAATTTCATAACAGTGATGCAAATCGGCTGGCTCAGCATGCTTCAGGATATCGGCCGATGGAAGGAATAATGTCCTTGGAGTTAATAGCCGATGATTGGAAGAAAGACATAATTGATTATCTGAAAGATCCATCCAAGAAAGTAAACAGAAAGGTCAGATTCCAAGCGATCAAGTATGTGCTGTTGGAAGAAAATTTATATTATCGGACGATTGATGGAGTTTTGCTCAAATGCATCGATAAAGAAGAAGCAAAGGTATTAATGGGTGAAATTCATGAAGGGGTCTGTGGATCCCATCAATCGGCCTATAAGATGAAATGGGTGATCAGGAGAAATGGATATTTTTGGCCAACAATGTTGGAAGATTGCTTCACGTATTACAAAGGTTGTCAAGAATGCCAGAAATTTGGGAGCGTGTAAAGGGTTCCTGCATCAGCCATGAATCCCGTAATCAAGCCGTGGCCATTCAGAGGATGGGGAATTGATTTGATCGGTCAGATATATCCACCATCTAGCAAGAATCATAAGTTTATTTTAGTGGCCACTGATTATTTCACCAAATGGGTTGAAGTGATTCCTCTGGAGAATGTTACATCGAAGGAGATGATTGAATTTGTCAAGGAACATATTATCTATCAGTTTGGTATTCCACAGACCATTACAACCGATCAAGGTACTATGTTTACGTCAGATGAATTCGAGAAATTTGCCACTGGCATGGGAATTAAATTGCTGAATTCTTCTCCATATTATGCCCAATCCAATGGTTAGGCAGAAGCATCCAATAAAGGAGTCATCAAATTGATCAAGAGAAAGATTGATGAATATCCTAGAAAATGGCATACTGTGCTTCATGAAGCTTTGTGGGCATACAGGATGGCTTGTCATGGCGCTACTAAATTGTCTCCATATCAGTTGGTGTACGGGCATGAAGCTATTCTGCCATGGGAGTTAAAGCTTGATTCACGACGTGTCACATTCCAGGATCAGTTAACGGCTGATGAATATTCTACTCTGATGAAGGATGAACTGGAAGATTTGGCTGGCCATCGGCTGAAGGCTCTCATAAATGTTGAGGCGAATAAAGCTAGCGCTAGCCGATGGAATGATAAGAAGGTAAAAGCCAAAACTTTTGAGCAAGGCGAATTGGTTTGGAAATTGATACTGCTGATAGGAACAAAGAGTTCAAAATTCGGCAAATGGTCGCCAACGTGGGAGGGGCCATTCAGAATAAACACATGTGTTCCTAGTAATGCTTACATTCTAGAAATGCTAGAAGGGGAGGAATACTCTAGAGCTCTTAACGGAAAATATTTGAAGAAATATTACCCTAGTGTTTGGGTGGATGCATAGCCGATTAATTGAGTTATCGGTTGAGTTGTTATGGCCGATACGATATGTATCGCCCTTAGTGCAAAAAATCAACACAATCCAAGCTGTTCAGATTCAGGTCGGGGTTGGTTTTTTGCATTATCAAGTGAGAAGTTGCAATGGAAGACGACAAGAAAGAGGAAATATTTCATTAATAATATTATTTACAAAAAGGCTGATCAGATGATCTGGCCGATACAACAAAAGTTGTTTCTAGGAAGATGCTACTCCTATAAATCTAATCATCGGCAAAGACATTGCCGATGACCGCCTCTATGCTAACATATTCGGAGATGGCGGCGGCTGCCATCTCCATGTCGTCGGCGAGCTCCTCAAGGGCCCACCAGTCTTCGCTGCCCAGCGGGAAGTGGACCGGTTCGATTTGCAAGAAGTCGTGGCCGGACTCGAGCTGAGCTGTGGCAAGGGATACAGCAGCGCTGCAGCGGACTCCATGTCTGGCAACCTCCTGGATGTGGTTGGGGATGTCCTCTAGGCGGGCGGCGACAGTATTGCCGCGAGCGTTCACTGATCCAGTCGCGGTGGCGGTTACGACATGGAGGGCTTGGACCTGCGACTCCAGGACTAAAGCAAAGTGTCAGGAAAGGAATCAGAAAGGCAGAAGGGGTGCTACTTTGGAAACAATAACTTACAGGCAACCCTGGAGTCGGCGACGGTAAGTTGGGCCCGGACAATGGCCCGGTCGGCTTGTGCCGCCTCTAATTCGGAGGCGAGACGCTGAGACCTGATGGTCTCCTGGGAGTAATTCTCCCGGGCCTCATCCTTCTCTCGAAGAAGTTGGCGGATGTATTCTACGGTGCCTTCATCAGCACCAGGGAAGGGACCCTCCGAATTGGAGGAGTCTGAAGAAGAGGGGGCGTCGTCGCTGTGCAAAGATTGGAGATTAGTATTAGGCCAGAGTATAATGATTGGGGATAAAAGAAGAGGAGTTTACCCCAGGCGACATTGGGTCGCTGGAGGAGCATTGGAAGGACCCTCATCGGAGCGCTTGATGCCCGCCATTGCTACAGGAAGACCTAGGGTTTTTGCTGAAGGAAGAAGGAGGAAGGTGCTATAGCTAATGGAGATTTGTTGCTGATGTAGAAGCCAAGGGGTAATATTTATGGCCTATTCTGGGTAGGTGAAAAGACAGAAGGTGAATCGGCGCGTTGAGTTTGCGCGGACGGAAAACAAAAGGCCAAGGGCAAAGAAGAGTTTTACCTAGCTGGACGGGGTAAGCCGTGTGCACGGGGTACGAGGAATGGCTTTGAATGCTGGTTGGAGTAATTTCGAAATAAAATAAATTATTCCAAAACTGGGGGGCATGTGTCAACACCATTTTTTGACACATGTAAAGGAAGGTGATTTTTGTGAAGGGAAGGTGGCCGATTTGGAAGAAACCAAAAGATGCACAGGGTTGGGATCAGCCGATGGAGTCTATCCGATGGACCAGAGGAATATGCTTTGAAGATGCTGATCCGCTAACTCTGGTATCCGGCCGATGGAGAGTTGCCGATGAAGTCAAGGAAAGAGGAGAGGATCCGGACTCTACGAGAATCTTGATGATTTGGTTGTAGTATTTAAAGTAGTTTATCTTTAGTTAGTCTTTTCTTTTAAGTCAAGTAATGTTTGCCGTGATCGGCTAGGATTTGATAGCGCTAGGCAATATATATCAGTTGTAAGGGACCGGAAAAACTTGATACACATCCAATACAACAAACTTTACAATTCCTTTGCACTTTTTAAGTAACTTTGCCTTTTCTTTTCTTTTTTCGATGAGTTCTTTCAAGTTGATCAAGGATACCTCACATTCGAGCGACTTGATTTGCTAGTGAGTTTTCGTTTTACCGAGTATATTTGAGCTTTAGCTACCGGGCGCATCACTGTAGCTTCATTCAAATCTATTCAAATGTTATCGAGTTTATCTAGGCTCTGACTTCCAGGCGCATTGCTGTCATCTTGTCTAGATTTATTCACCAATTATCGATATCGGCTAGATTTGTAGGTTTTCCTATGCTTTTTGGCCATTATTACATCTAAAAACATACTAGATCGGCTTTAGGTTTTGGAGTAACACTTTTGTTATCTCAAGAGCCGATTTAGATCTGTTTTTAGCTCACATCATCTGAGTTACACATTCGTAGCTTAGATCTTGTCATACATACGTAATCGGCTGTTCAAGGCCGGTTTTGTTGTTTAGTGCATCGGCTGATCCTGCCGATGCGCTCTTTTACTATGCGCTTGCATTTATTATCTTTTTGTCATCTATAGTATCGGCAAAGCTTGCCGATACGCTCATCTGACAGATATTCGGAATTCCAGCCGATACGCTCTCGAATTTGACTTTGTTTTCTCCCTTGTCAATTTTAGGTCAAATTGACTGGCACGCTTGGTTGACTTTCCGTGACTCGGCGAACACTTGCCCTCGGATTCCAGTGTATTGATTTTTGCATCAACACACGCTTGGAGTACCATCGAGTCACTCCCAAGCAATCGTTGGCTTCTCATTCTGGTTCATGGATCAGGTCCACTCTCCCCGACTACAGAGAACCGCCATTCTCTGCACCCGTGATTAATGCAACATAAATTAACTTCCTATCCCTAAGAGAGAGTGGGAGGTATGTCCATTTGCCGGGCCGATTAGTTACTAGGCTTACCGCGTACCATATTTACGGCATGTGGCTAGTACTTTCAAACGCTTAACCACCGCTACCACACACTGCGGCCTTAGCAAATTATTAACACAGACGGATTTCATCCATGAATCTCGTAACCAAATCCGTCCATGGTCCTTATAGTGATTGCAAGAAAGTAAACAATCGACTCCTATAGAGCTCACGAGTGACAGGCAATCACCCGACTTTTACCGGTCCTAATTAGCATAGCATCTATTCGGACTCAGTTTCTAGTATTCAATCAATAGGTACCTAGAATTATGCATCTAAGGTTTTCATTCAACTCCAATAACTTAAATGTGCAAGTAAATAACAATAATAAGTGGCATAATTTGAAATAATAGGATTATGCACCGGGGCTTGCCAGTAGTGGTGTCTATAGTTTCAGTGGACTTTGGCTCTTCTGAATGAGAGTTCGGAGCTTCAGTTAATTCAACAATGTTGGCCTGAGCTTCGAAGAAATCCCCGTCGGGTTCCTGGATGAGCTCGTATGTTCCGTGAACTAACGAGGTTGTTTCTATATGCAATGCAATAATTGGAAATTAGTGAAGTGCTTAAGTTTAGCTTTCCTTCACTAAAAGGTTGGAATCCAATAAAGTAAATATTAAGACTAGACTTAATAATTTTACTTTACTGGGCAATCATTTATAGAGTAAAAGTGAACACGATAAACTCCATAAAATAACATTGAGAAAAGGATTTCTATTTCAACAAAACAAACAATAAAAAGGATTTTTTTTTAAAAAATTCTGAAGAACATAAACAATATATCCAAAACGAATTTTAAAAACACAAACTAGAGTCCACTAATGGGTCTAGAAAAATTACACTAAGCTAGACATACTCTATAGAACACATGGTTCAAAGTTCACTCAAAGTATAGCTCTCGAACAAAAGATATAAATAAAAAGAGCTATACTTTAATCCTATTTTTAAAATTAACTACAAAAGGATTCAACTCAAACCCACAACATCAAACTTGTAGAGCTAATCACAAGGAAAACAACAAAATTGGTTTGGTATTTTTTTGATTTTTCTACAATTTCCTAAGAATTTTTTAAGTTCACTAGAAAAAGAATAAAAGGGATTTTGTTCTTTTGCAGAAAGGACCATCGAAAGTTTTAAATCCCTTGCAATTAGGTCCTTGGTCGGGATCAGAGGTGGGGAAGGTGTTTCACCGGCCGATTCCGGCGAGGGGGGTCACCAGCAGCGAGGGCCAAGGGGCCAGGGAGCAAGAGGGGTTCGAGGCGCACCTGCTGGAGTGCTTGGGAGCGAGCAGAGGTGGCTGGAGAGGGTTCGTCGGCGATGGGACAGAGCGCGGCGGCGGGGGTGAATAGTGGCAGTGGTGTTCCGACGATGGATTGGCGACTAGGAGTGGCGAGTGAGCTTCACGAGGTCAAGGCGAAGCTAACCGGGGCCTTGGGTGGCTGGGGTGGCACTGCAGCGGTGGATCGACGGTGGACAGGAGGTCGTTGGAATTGAAGAAGAGGTACGGTGGTGTGTGTCGGCGATGAGGCCCGACCGGGGCTATTTATAGCCCAGAGATGAGAAGGATGAGCAAGGGAAGGGGCTCAGGGAATGAATTTGACCGAGCAAGGGAGAAATCAGCAGCGGCTCTGGTTTCTCCATGGGTGGCCGGCGAGTTGGCGTGCAGAGGAGTGTCCTGGGCGGCGTGGCGCAGGGTTCGCAGGCCAGGCAGAGGTGGTGCTAGTGGCGGCAGAGCTTGCGCTCGACACGTGGGGCGGCGAGGCAGTTCAGGAAGGCAGTTCCCGCAGTGGTCGAGCTCGCCGAAAAGATAAGCAGGGGGCGGCGAGCTGCGGCGCGGCATGGAGAGAGGGAGAGGCGCCAGCAAGGGAGGGGTGGGGTCCAAGAGAGGCTAGGGAGGCCAGGTGTCACTCCAAGCAGCGGCGCAGAGCAGCCAGCGGGCAGAAACAGCAGCGGTGGCGGCGATGGAGCAGAGCTCCGGCGAGGTGGGAGGAGGAAGAAGGGCTGGAGGGTCTTATCTATAATTTGTGAAAAGTCCAGGGGCTCAGAAGTAAACTAAAATTTGTCGTTGATCTAGGGCTGAAATGAAAAAGTGCCCAAAATGAAAGTTGTTCAGTTTTTCAAGATTTACAATTTTCATGTTGTGCAAATTTGCACTAGATTAAAGGATTTTAAAATATTTTCAAAAGTTCAAATGAACTCTAATTCATAAAAGAAAAAATACTTTTTGGTAGCAAATTTCAACAAATTTAGGACTAAATTGCAATAAAGCTGCCAAAATAATGATTACTAGCACAATTGCAAGAAAGCCCTTTACAAAATTGAATTTGCTTCCTAAGTCAAAAACTCTTGCAAAAAGGGACTTGTAAATTTCCATAATTACAGAAATACCCCTAATTTTGTATTGGAAAATTAAAATTTCACACAAGAACAAACATAAATTTCACACATTATCCTATGTTCTAATTACTAGACACCTGAAGTGTCACAAGCTATAGTTGAGGGGAGTAAATTCAACTTTTTCCTTTTAAGAAAGGGGGGCTAAGCACAACTAGACATACAAGGCGGCAGCAGCTAGGGCAAAGCTTCCCTATCCTACAACACTGATCACGGTTGACCATAGCGTCTCAGTAAGCAACCAAGCGTAGGGAAGAAGGGCTAGGATACAAGGTGAAACATGCACATGACGGCTGGCAACCTGTCTAGGGCTCGCGTAGTGAGAATTCACATAAGGCGGCTAGCGGGCAAATCAAGTAATATGATGGCTCAACTTTCTGTGAACCTAAAGATGGATGGGATACCGGCGGAAATAGAACGGCGACATGCGATTGAACTATGACAACAAACACACCAAACAAACAACAAGACTCGACCACAGACATAAACTCAACAAATCAAATCTGAAATGAAATTGCCAAGGATTGAAAGGCAATAGGACAGCGAAAAGTGTATGTGTTTTGGGGATTTTCGTGGACTCTAGGTAATGAAAACGAGATGAATAAGGGGAACATGATAATATACCTCAGGGACAACCTGGAATCCTTATATCACTTGATGAAGCACTGGCTCAATCTTCTGATAGTTATGGGTAATTCGATTTGTGGAGAACTTGATATGGACAATCCGGCTTCTAATCAGACACAATTCAAATCCCAGCAACCTCTACACTACTGCTCCATTTGTTATCAACCAAATACAACTCGATTGACCTTACCAAGAAGACTTTTCCCTTCAAGTAAATTGAAGCACACAAGCAAAAAAAAAGTATAAACACACAATCTGAAATTGCAGATGTATATAAAATAGATATGAGTAAAAGCTTCGAGCATCAATTTAAAAGGACTAACTGTTATAGTCGAGAAGAATAAGAATAGGGGGTCTGGATCACAATAAAAGGACTTGTTGCCACTGTTACAATGAGTCAATCTCAGTTTCAGAAGACTAGAACTAAATAGAATATATGTTTCTACAGTAGCAGCTACTGAGTTTAAATCAAAAGTGGTAAGCTAGGGTTAGGGGCAATGAGGGGGGCGCCCATAAAATGGGCTTAAGGCCCGACATGATACAAGGCTAATGTGGCCCAAAACTTGTGACACAGTATATTGTCATGGTCATACAGAATGATCCACAGCGCATCTTTTGCTAGGACTAGAACCAAATGAAAGTTTTCACCGTCTTTTTCCAATACATCAAAGAACGCCTCATTTCGATATCGTATGAAAGAGATATCACCATCTCCGTCCAGGGTGGTAGGCTGATTATGAGCCGAACGCGAATATCAAGTTGGTGAGGCAGGACCTATAACTTGGAGGAGGCCAAGGCTTGGGTGTATCCAACATGGTGATGCCCTCGTCGCTACGCCTATGAGCACCTCTGAGAGACTCAGCTAGTATATCCTCAAGATTGATAAAGCCACCAAAATGACCTTGTTGTCGACGAGCATGCCGACTACCACTGAAAAATAATGTCGGTTAAATCCTGGAATAAAATAGGAAAATGCAAGCTCTCATGCTGACTAGAGGACTTGAACTGGCTAGGTAGATCGACTGAAAGAAATCTTACATGTTGAGCTACGCTCAGTTCACGATCTCATTTTTATTTGAAGCCATCTTGGTACTCAAATCTGATTTATAATTAATGTTTAATTTTCACTCGACTTATTCTATCATGATTTCACCCATGGGAACATCACAAGCTCATAATATAGTAAAATATGAATAATAATATTATATTCTCTATTTAGCACCCAGGTTGCTGAATAAGTTATTCAGCACCCCTCCCCCAACCCCGAAACCGGAAAATGTGATCCCCAAACTGGAAAAATTTTCTTTAAACCGGAAAAAGATAAGCATCCATTCCGCAACCGGAAAATTAGGAGGTTCAAACCGGAAATTGTTCTGCGTGATCGGAAAATTTAGCTCATCCATTCCGCAACCGGAAAATTAGGAGGCTCAAACCGGAAATTGTTCTATATGACCGAAAAATTTAGCTAAGTCATGGCCATCCATTCTGCAACCGGAAAATGAAGCTCCTAAAGTCGACGGCCAAGTCCAAACAAACCTACAAGAAATAAACTGATGCATTAGAAGACAACAACAGGAACCTTGACAAATAATCATTCGTTTCCACCTTATTTTGTTTTCCTGTTGCAAAAAAGCAACATTCTTCTACCCATGTTGTTAATTTAAATAACTTATCTAGCCTCAGTGTGATCCCAAACCCAACGTGCTTGATATATGCATAATTTTCATGTTAAAAATTTTGATTTTCCGACCACGGCCGATACTCTTTCCGAGGCAAAGGGATTTCTTATGTAGTCCAACATGCTTGATATTCATAATTTTCTTGTTAGAAATTTTAATTTTTTGGTTACAATAACACGTTTACGATTATTGAATCTTTGTTTTCCCATTTCAGCCTATTTCGAGTAATTTTCTGGGTAAATCACAATTTTTTGGTCTGAGAAATACATTTTTTGGTTCCAGATCCCTGAATAGAGGTGTGTCATGTTCTTTTCCGGTTAAGATTATAAGTTTCCGGTTTTGAGATTCCATTTTCCGGTTTCAAATCCCTGTTCATGTGTTTTTCTGGTTTCGAGATTCCATTTTCCGGTTTCAAATCCCTGTTCGTGTGTTTTCCGGTTGAACAAAGAATTTTCCGATTTTGGGATTCCATTTTCCGGTTTCAAATCCCTATTTATGGATTTTTCCGGTTCAACAAAGAATTTTCCGGTTTTGAGATTCCATTTTCCGGTTTCGGGTTGAGGGCTGGCGTGGGGGGTAGGGGCGCTGGATAATAATCCAACACCCAGCGCTCTAAATAGCGCCCCCCATAATAATATACTGAATATATCACTAAAAGGAATGGCTAACATGTTGTATATGAAATATATTCGTATGGGACTATTATAGTTCCAAGTTGGACATAACAAGAATGGTAAATCCAATTATAGTGATATAATGGTTGTATTTGAATTATAATATATGTTGTTAATAAGTTGTTCATGTCGAGAGCATGCAAGTGTCAGTTTGAATTTTTGTTCAACATTTTAATTCGGAGTCATTTATATATTTATGTAATCAACGAACGATCCGGTCAACGGGGTCCAAACATAAAATATGTCATTGTTCTCGCAGAAAGATCATAGGCCTAGTGTGTACTGGGCCCTGGGGTACCAGCACTACCGGAAACCGCGAGTTCGCCGTGTGCCCCAAGGTTTGACGTGTACTATTCCTTGGACACACGGTGAAGAGCTAATTTGCCGTGCGTAGAAAATAAAACACACGGCGAACCAAAAGCACACGGCGAAGCTTCAGTTCACCATGTGCTCCAGGCCCAGCACATGGCAAAGCCTCAGTTCGCCGTGTGCCCTAGCCACGACACATGGCGAAGTGGGCTCCACGAGCGCCGGCCAGCCGCCGACGTTAACGGCCGTGTGCTGCGGCTCAACGCCGTCAGCCTTCGCTGTGTGCCAGAGGCTCGCACATGGTGAACGTTACTCTTTGCCGTGTGCCTCGAGGCAGCACACGGCGACATGATGGCCCCGTTAACGCATTCCTAACGTCTCTTGGATGACGTGTCCTTTGCCATGTGCTGGAGTTAGGCACACGGCAAAGGATAGGGTTTGCCATGTGCTGGGGTTAGGCACACGGCAAACATAAGGCTTTGCCATGTGCTGCCCCTTTTGCACACGGCAAAATAAAAGTAACAGGTCGAACCCACTGAAGTAGCTCATGAATACAAATATTATGTATAAATATTTATAAATTATATAAATTCAAAACATGAACTAAAAATTATGAAATTTCTCATGATCTCATGTCATCATATATGGAGTCTCTGGTAAACATATGGTTGGATTATTCACTTTTTTCACAAATGCTGCTTACAAACTGTTGTTTCTCCGGAAAAGATCCATATAGTTTTAAAGATTTCAGTTATGTGTGTATGCGTAATGATTTGCAAGTAATAATTTGGGTTCTAAACTTTTTATATGGGCAATACACCACATAAAAATAGTTCATGTTCAATCATGATAATTTTCTGAATTTGTTTGCCATTTTTTGAATTTTTTAGTACTGTTAGAATTAAAGTCGGAATATTCAAACTGAGATATACATGCACAGAAAAATACAAAATTTTGAAATTATGATATGTTTAGTTAATTTGATAATACTTTGCAATGTACATTTCATTAAATTGAGTGAAACATGTTTGGAAAACAAATTAGTTGAATTAATGGATGAAAAAAATAAGGTTTGCCGTGTGCCATATCCTTGGCACACGGCAAAATAGTGGTTTGCCGTGTAATTTTTATTTTTTGCAAAGAATCAATTGAAATTGAAAATAAAAAAAAATTGCCGTTTGCCCAGATCCAGGACACACAGCGAACTCTCGTTTCGCTGTGTGTTTCGTCGTTCGCTGTGTGTCCTAGATCCGACACACGGCGAACTATCCAACACTAAGCCGTTTTTGGCCACCGCCCCTCACTCACTCTCTCACTCTCTTCATCCCCGTCGACGTGCCGCCGCCGTCCCAAGGCCGATGCACCACCGCCCCCGCCCGACGCCCCCGGCCACACGCGCCCCGGCGCCGTCGAGCCTCCCGCCCCGACGCGCCCCGACCCGCCACGGCCGGCCCCTACGTGCGGGCGCAGAGACTGCCCCGCCGCGACACCGCCCCACCCCATCCCGCCACGGCCGGCCCCGACGCGCAGATGGGTACACACTACACATACTCATTTCTCTAATCTAACGTTCAATTTAGCATAATTTGTAATCAACTTCTTCCTTTTTCGCAGACGTCCTCATATGAAGGCCAGGAGTGCACCCCGTTCGTGGGATGGGCTCTGGCCCACAAGGGCAAGGCGACATCCATCGTCACCTACAACCCTGACGACCTGCCCTCGGCGTACAGCAACCTGTCCGTCCATAGTCGTATCCAGGCGTACACAGAGATGGGAAGATAGGTCCATGGGCCAGACTGGGATCCGAGGACCCAGCCCCTTGATGGTGAAGTCATTATGAGAGTGGGAGGAGACAAGAAGCATGAGCGCTACTATATTGGCGACGGCCTTGTAGACACGGCCAGCACTCCCACACTCTCCCAGATTCGAGCGAGGAGCACGGCCAATAGCCCGGCCATACGCCCACGGCTGTCCGCGTCGAAGCTCCAAGTGCAGTAACTTTAGATTATTTCTTATTTATTCATAGTTTGTTCACTTTGTACATATGTTTGCTTTGTATGGTAACATTGTCATGAAATATTGTAGGCCCAAATGCAAGCGCAACAGGAGGCGTACGAGGGGGCGCTGGCCGAAGAGAGGAGGATACAACAAGAGAACGAGGCGAAGCAGGCGGCCGAGATAGCCCAGATGTACAACTACATTCAGGTCTTTCTGTCCAAATGGGTAATCCCATCCCACCCATGCAATTCCCTATGGCTCCTGCTCCTACTACTCCTCCGGTAAGTAACTTGAAAACCTTTTAGTTTCTTTTCAAGTATTAGATACTTAGAGAACTTTAGACTTACAGATTATGACTTACATTACTCACTTAAGGATTTAGGGGACCTAGAGATTTAGATTTGCTTAGATTATAACTTGAGAACTTGGTTTTTGTCTCATCTACAATTTACTGTCTTACATTTTTTGCAAAATCAATCGGCGACATCGAATATGCCAGAATTGTCGCCGGGCATCTCACCGACACTACCCCATAGCAGTTGTTCCCACCTCAGTTCGGCGGTCTACCACCGTTCGACGACCCAACTCAGCCATAAACTTGTTGATTTGTGCACTTATGGACTTGTAAACTTTGCATCGGACTTGTGAATTTCCATTGAACTTTTAGACTTTCTATTGCACGTGTGCATTTGCATCAGACTTGTGAATTAGAGGCTTTATATGTTGTGATGCTATGATATTTGTTGTGATATATAATGACTTGCATGTTGTTTGTGATATATGTATTGATATATGTTAGAGTGGGGTCCTTTAAACCTAAAAAACAAAAAAAATAGAGTTTCTTTGGTCACTTTGCCCATGACACACGGCAAAGTGACCATATGGACCGGCCTGGAACAGCACTTTGCCGTGTGCCAAACGCAGCACACGGCAAAGTGACCATACTTCGTCGTGTGCCCTAGGAGCGGCACACGGCGAAGCCGCGTTGTCCACGTGGCCCACCACCAACTTTGCCGTGTGCCTACTGACCGGGCACACCACAAAGCCTGGATTTTCATCGTGTCCACGGCGTAGGCACATGGCGAACAACCGCCGACGCCGTCAACTAGCCGTGACGGCGTCTACTTGCTTTTTTTTGCCGTGTGCCTATATTTACACACGACGAATAGTTTTGCCGTGTGCCCGATAATTGGCACACGGCAAATACGGCCTTTGCCGTCCCTGTGGCTGCCGTCGGCCACCGTCGGCGAAGACTTCGCCGTGTGCCTAGGAGGCTTCGTCGTGTGCCAGCGGCACAAGGCGAATTAGCGAATTCCGGTAGTGCAGTGTGCATGCATAAGCATACATGTTCGATACCGAAAGAAAGGTGTGTTATAAATAGACGTAGATTCAGTGACATTCCACGGTGACATTCTCGGTGAAATTGAGTCACTGACATGTGGGACCCATGTCTTACAGGTTTCATATGTCTGTGACTCAATGTCACCGTGAAATGTCACTGAATCTCAATCTGTTATAAATTATGGCCCTAGATACTAGGTCAGTGGGTCTATGGATTCACCAGCTCTACCGCTAAAACCCTGGCACACACATTGGATGCTGTACACTGAAAATTAATGATTTTTCAATATTTGTGTCATTTTTACCTTAGTGCGTGTGCGCCCCCACTGACTTGTTATTTAAATATCACGGAACTGGTTGCAGCCTAGGCGTTTAGTAGGGAGGTGCTATAGCAGGTGCTGCCCCCATGCCTAGCACAGCGCCAAACTAACAATACATTAGAGTGTTCACCAACGAGAGCGTCGGCAACCTCAAGCTTGTTCGCCTGCGTCGGGGAGTTCAAAGAGACGAGCCGGCACAGAGCCGCTGAGCATGTTCTTGCCAAGGAGGATGCGCTTCAGCGTCTTGCATGCGGCCAGTGACTCTGGAACGGGACCGGACAGGCCGTTCTCCATCAGCACGAGGATCTCCAGCTTCCTGCCCGCGCAGAGGTCAGGCGGTATCTTGCCCGTGATGTGGTTGGTGGCCACGTCCAGCATCTTGAGTGGGCTGTTCTTTCCTAATCCGGCCGGAAGGTGACCGGTGAGGTTATTCTCCCACAGTTGCAGCACCTCCAGGTGCGGTAAGTCGGCCATGAACGCTGGTATGTTGCCGTGGAGGTGGTTGCGGAACAAGTGTAGAAGCCTGAGGCTGGTGAGATTAGCGAGGCCGGCCGGTATCTCGCCGACGAGCTGGTTCATGGAGAGGTCCAGCGACTTGAGATCCTTGAGGTCGCCTAACTGCGTGGGTATTTCCCCGGAAAGGCGATTCATCTGCAGGAAGAGCGTGTCGAGGCGCGCGAGCCGTCCGAGCTCCGTCGGGATGGGGCCCGTGAGGTTACAGCTGCTCATGTCGAGGCGGACGAGCGAGTCAAGCTCGCCGAGCTCTGGCGGGATGCCGCCGTTGAACAGGTTGAAGTAGCCGATGTACATCTCCCGCAGCCGCTTGAGGCGCGCGAGCGACGCGGGCACCTGGCCGGAGAGCGAGTTACCGTTGAGTCCAAGGTACTCGAGCGCCGCGAGGTCCGCGTAGCTTTCCCGTACGGCGCCCGAGAAGTAGTTCCCGCCGAGGTGGAGGTAGCGGAGGCGCGCGTGCGCGGCGCCGAACGGGGGCAGAGGGCCGGAGAGGTTGTTGTTGTAGGCGTCGACGACCTCCAGCACCGGGAAATAGGGCTCTCCGGCGCCGGCCGGCGCGGGGAACGGCCCGCTGAAGTTGTTGTTGGAGACGTTGAGGTGGCGGAGCGCCGGCAGCGCGGCGAGCGACGCCGGGAGGCTCCCCGCCAGGGAGCAGGCGGCGACTGTGAGGTTCACGAGGGCGTCGAGCAGCGCGACCTCGGGCGGGAGGACGCCCCCATGCAGCGGCATGCTCGTGAGGTTGATCCTGACGACGCGTGCGGCCGCGTCGCAGGACACGCCCGAGAAGGAGCAGTGCGCGGGGGGCGTGGCGGAAGGGTCCCAGTCGGCGAGCGCGGTGGAGGTAGCCGGGACCAGTAGCGCCGCTTTCATCTTGATGAGCGCGTACACGTCCAGCTCCGGCGAAGCGGAGGCAAGGACTGAGAAGAGGAGAAGAAGAAGGGGAAGAGGCATTGTTGGGGCTGCGTTGTGGTGGCTGCGGGTGCTGCGTGGCGGCGACTGGCGGAGGAGGGACGTGCGAATAAAAGGGCGGAGGCGGTGGTGGAGGGAATCAGCATATCGAATTCTTTAGATGGAGACGGGGACTACAGCGCCCTGCTTGCTAATCAAGCTCCGCTATGAGGATCCTGCAGAGCTGACAGTACAATATATTTTTTTGCTACAACTTTAACTACATGAAATCAAACTTTCGTTCAGGCCCTGTTTAGTTCTAAAAAAAATTACAGTACCTATCACATTAAATTTTCGGACACATGCATAGAGTATTAAATGCAGTTGAAAAAAATAACTAATTACACAGTATAACTATTTTATACAAGATGAATCTTTTAAGGTAATGACTTCTGTTTGGCCGGCCGTAATTTGGTTCAACATTACGCACCCACCATGCGCGAGTGGAGAGATTTTTTTCCCACTTTGCACCGCCAGCTCAAATTAAATCTCTTGACCCTTCTCGTGCGTGGTCCCCAGGCAACCTTATCTCCTCAGCTTTTCAGCTCTCCTTTACTCATCGTCTCTCTCTCCCTCCCCGATCAACGGCGCAGCTTGGTGACGGCGGCCCGGACGGGTCACTGCCTGGCTGATCTACTCCCCACGTTAATTACCTTGCCTGGCTCATCAGCGTCGAGGTACCAGGAAGCCGCGGGCACTGCCTGGCTGATCTGCTCCCCACGTTAATTACCTTGCCTGGCTCATCAGCGTCGAGGTACCAGGAAGCCGCGGGCACCGGCGGCAGCGGGAGCAGTAGCGGCCTATGTTACACGGATACCGGTACGGGTATCGGATACGCGGATACGCACTTTCCTAAAAAACACCGATACAGGGATATGGCTAGGATGATTAATAATTATATATAAATATCACATAGATATTCAGCAACATAGTCGTAGTGCCCTAAGACTAGTAGGCTACAATTAGAGAACAACTAAATTGAGTTCAACGACATCCAGATACATCATACTGGAAATTGGAAAGAAAGTCATCAAGCCACTAATTGATGAAAAGAAAGGAAAGAAAGGCAAGAGAGCAGCAAGACTCCTAGTCTTCTTCCATCACAGGGATCTCGCCGGCGACCGATTTTTGCTGCGGAAGGAGCTCGCCGGCAGCCGGCGGCCACCGGATCTAGGGTAAATACGACCAGGTTGGGAGTTCGTGAGGGAGGAGCAGGAGCACGGGATTGTGGCGGCTGCTGCTAGGTCTGTAGGCGCAAAACATGGGGAGGGTAGCTGTCCAAGGAGGAACTTACTTGTTTCGAAGGGAGGATCTCGCCGGCGACCGATTTTTGCTGCGGAAGGAGCTCGCCGGCGGCCGGTGGCCACCGGATCCAGGGGTTCGTGAGGGAGGAGCAGGAGGTGAGGGGAGGGTTTGTGAGGGAGCACGGGATTGTGGCGGCTGCTGCTAGGTCACGGAGGGGAGGGGAGAAGTAGTAGTTCAAAGTCTGGTGGGCTAACTAGGCTTGCTAGTGCTTTGGGCCGTGGCCCAAACGTATCCGATAAGAGTATCCAAGCCTATAAGTATCCAATCTTTTAGGATACGGCTGGAACCATATCCAAGGCGTATCTGTATTCGAAACGTGTCGGATACATGATACGGCACCCCCTAGGAGTATCCGTGTAACCGAGGTAGCGGCAACGGCGGCGCCGGGAACTGGCTCCGGCTCGGCTTCGTCCTGACATCCCTTGGCGCTGGCGCCACGGGCTCGCCGGTCAGCACCTTCGTGGACGGCACAGCTAGGCCGCTTCCCCTGACGTAACAGCCGCGAACGACGATGGCGGAAGCGCTGCCGTGGCCGTTGGAATATGGTTCGTGCTCCTTGTAACATTCCGGATTTTTCCGGAATGTTATAAAGTCGAAAAATGTGAATTTCAAAAAATTTTCGTGGCAATGCTGTAATTATCACTCTAAATAGGATTTTCGCCTTCTCAAAAATCCTAGTAATTAAAAACTTTGTTTATAATTAAGGTTATTGATTGCTAGTGTGAGAATTTTTGGAGTTGTTGGATTTACTTGGCTCTACCTTGTTTAAATCGATTTCGAATTTGGATTTATTTTATTGTGTGAATTTGTGTAGAAATTAAATCGAGGTGTGCTCCTCAATTTAATTTCAAATGCTAACCCTCGCGTGTAATTTAATTTGAATTGAACAATTCAAATTAAGTCCAAACTCTAACCCTAACCCGCTAACCTATCCTAGCCCTAACCCAGTCCGAACCCAGGTCCGATCCAGCCCGGTTGAACCCACAAACCACCTAAACCCATCCGCACCTAAACCCAGTTAGCAGTCCAGCCCACCTGGCCCTTCTCTTTTTCCCCGTCCTGCTCCCGCACCCGACCTGGCCTGCTTCGCACGCGGACCACGGCCCGCCAGCCCGCACGCGCCCTGGCTCGCTACCACGCACGCCCTGGCCCGATAATGCGCGCGTGGCCCAGCTCGCCGTGGCGCATGCGCCCATTCCGCCAGCCCAGCTCCGCAGCCACGCCCTCCGTTCGCCTTGACCCGCTGACCCCGCGGACCCACCAGTCAGGCCGCCCTGTTCCCCTTTCTCCTCTCTTGTGGACGTAGCCGCCTGCTCTGCTTTTCCCCTTTACAACCGCCCGCGCCCTCTCCGCCTCTCATGCCGGCGTCGCCTGCCTGCTCGCGTCACCCGCCTACCCCAAGCGACGCTTTTGACCGCCCCCCGCGGTGCGCCCTACCCATGCCATGCCGCACCCAACCCTAGCCGCAGCCGCGCGATGGGCGCCACGTGCCCCTGCGCGCGTCCCCAAAGCAGCCGCCGGCAATCCTCGGTGTCCGTGCCTTGGAGACGCCTTGCGCCGGGCCCAAACCATAGCAGACGCCTATAAAACCCGCTGCGGCCACCGCCCAAACCCTAGCCACTGGTTCTTTTCCCGTTCAGCTGCCTCAGCCACCAAGAACAGAGGGAGGAGGAGTAGGAAGGGAGAAGAAGGAAGAGTGAAGGGGAGAGGAAGGAACAGCGGCCCGTGGAGCGCCACTACCGCTAGAACCCGACGCTGCCGGGCCAAGGGAGAAGGAGGACGCAACCACCGCCCGCCGAGGAGGAGCCGGAGCGCCACGCCGCCGGAGGACGTCTTCACAACGCCGGCGCCCCGATCGATGACATCAACGATGCGGCGCTACTTGTATGGCCCCGACTTGCCACGGCTATGCCTCGTCCCTGCGTTGCCCTTGTCGTTCCCAACCTGAGCCGGTAGGCCTCCGTTCCGTCGCCCTCCACCTTGCCTTGTGCTGCCGGTGTGAGCCTCGCGCCGCCGATGAACCCACTGTAGTTGGCCCTAGAACCCGTCGTAGTTCTTCTGCAGGGACCTCACCGTCGCCCTCGCCCTGTCCTTGCAGCCTGGTGCCACCGCGGAATGGCTACGCCGGTGCCCATGAGCGCCATGGCCGCGTCGCGACATCGGTGAACCGGAGCTCGCATGCGTGCGCACGCACACGCCCGTGCACACACGAGCACTGGCCAAAGGCCGATCCTTTGGCCCTCACTACGCCCTGGACGCGCCCACGCACACCGTCGCAGTCACGCTGCCGCGCGCACCTGTGCTGGCGGAAAAGCCACGCCATCACCCGGCCCTGCATTGCCGCCACCGCCGTTGCGCCATGGCCACGCCGTGCCACGCCCACGATGTCGCGCATGCGCCGCGACTCGCCCAGCCAAGCCCCGCTCCGCTTTGCCTTTTTGGGCCGCGCACGACGTGTTCGCGCCGTGCCTTGGGCTTTGCCGCCCCCAAACCTGGCCCTACGCCGCCGCCGCCTTGACCTCGCCCCGATCATCACTGCTGCAGCCACGCGCCCACCTTTGTCTTTATGCCGTCAAGGACAAAGGCCACGCATTAGGCCTTGGCGCACCATGACCAGACCATCGTCGACGCCGTCCCTCCGTCGCTCCGCCTTGCCCAGCCCTACCTCGCCGCCGAAGCTAGCTGCGCTCCACCGCCGTGAAGCCCGCTGGGGATCTCCGCCGAGCCGTCGTCGCCCCACAGCTGGACCACCGAAGAGCTCCGCCGCCGGAGAGGATCTCCGCCCGAGCCGCCATCGCTATCGACGCCGAAGCTGGAGAAGAAGGGGAGCACGGAGCCCACGCCCGGAAAACCCTTGAGCCCACCAAAGAACCCTGACCCAAAGCCTGCCGAGCCCGGACCCGAACTGCCGCTGGCGAGTTCCTCTGCTCCGCTGGCACCGCCTCCAGTCGTCTCCCTCACGCAAGGCCGTACCCAGCCAAGCCGCACGGGATCTGTCGCGCCCATGCCAGATCCCACTGTCACCGCCACCCAGGCCCCACGAGTCAGCTGGTGCGGCCAGCGCAGACCGGCGGGCCCGCCTTGCCAGTGAGAGAATAAGAGAGTAAGAGGGAGGGGGAAAGTGCGCCGCCTGTTGGGCCACTTCCGGCCCAACGAGCCAAGAAACCGACCAGCCTGAGCCGCCCCTTTTGTCCCGAGCCGAACAGAGCCGGCCTGCGAGCCGTTGCCCGAGCCAACCCATCCTAGTGAGCCAAGCCGAGTGGGCCAAGAGCCGGCCCAACTTCCCTTTGAGCCCAGTAAACCAGCCGACCTACCTTTTTCTTTTTTTGGTTTAACCCTTTCACGCGGGTCCCACCTGTAAGTGTCTGTTGAGAGACTAACCGATGGGGCCCACTGACTTGCAGACCCCACTGACCCGGTTGACCAGTCAATGGTCAATGTTGACTTGGTCAACACAAACGTCAGTAGGGTCCACTCCTAATGTCAGCAGAGCTGACCCTTGTGGTGATGTCATGATGACATCATGCTGACGTCATCATGCTGATGTGGCACGCTCTGGTGCTGCCACATGTCACCTCTGTGTTTTTCCTTTTTCGATAATTATTTAATAATTCCAGAAAATGCTTTAGTCTTAGAAAATTCATAGTAATTCAACCGGAGCTCCGAAAAATATGAAACTAGTTTCATAATTCTTCTAAAATTATGATCTACGTGTTAAAATAGGTTTTGTTGTGAGTTGGATCTTATTTGAGCTTGTTCTATGCATTCTTACACTTTGGCCCCTATATTTATACGTAGTTACGACTAGGTCCAGATGAGTGTGACACCCTAGGTGTCTGCATAACTGTAACAAACATGGCACCATTGATGCCATTTCGAGTGATTTTGGTGATCGAATGACAACACAACACTTGGACTAATATGATTGTTAAGATGATCATTCTCAGGCTTTTAGGTTCAAGTGATAACTTTTAGGTGCAGAAGGGAATCGAAGCCAAGTCAGCCTATAGGCACCGGTTGAACCGACGGTCCAAAATAGGGCATCGGTGCATTGGCCGTCCTTTGTACCAGAGACGATGTCAGGTGCCCAGGAGAAGTGTCTTCAGCACCGGTTCAACCGATGGGGCATCGGTGCATACCACCGTTGTAATGACGTCAGCGTCCAGGAGAAGATTCCTTCAGCACCGGTTGCACCGGTGAGGCATCGGTGCAAAGCATCGGTTCAACCGGTGGTCTCTGCGTCAGCCATCAGGAGTCCAACGGCTACTTCGTGTTATGAGTGACCGGATGAACCGACGCTACCCTGCCAAGAGGCATCGGTTCTTCCGGTGGTACGCAGATTTTCAGCTAACCGTTGGAGCAACGGCTACAAGACTTGGTGGCCTATATATACGCCTCACCCCGGCCATTTGAAGATTGCTGGAGTTGCTGGACATCCCACACACACCCAAGAACATCTCCAAGCCATACAAAAGCATCAAGATCATATCCTTAGCCCTTAGCACACTTTGAGAGTGTTGTGTAAAGGATTAGCTCTTAGTGAGTGAGATTGCAAGGCCTTAAGCCTTTGTGCTGTGGTTCTTTAGCGAACCAAAACAAGAGCTTGGTGCGCCGGCACCTTGGAGCGTGAAGCTCGCCGGCAACGTCATCGACCCTCCGACTTGGTGTGGAGCGGCGACGACACCTTTGTGCGGGGGACGTGGAGACCCCCATCCTTTGTGGAGAAGCTCCTTAGTGGAACCCGGGGCCAAGGTGACCGTGATTGTGTTCACGGAAGAGACTTGGTGGCCGAGTAGCAATACTCTTAGTGAGTGCTACAACAACGTGGATGTAGGTGTGCCTTTGTGGCTAACCGAACCACGGGATAAACACCCGCGTCAAGAGTTTGCTATCTCCTATCCCGCTCTTTAAGCTTCCGCATTTCATTCTAGTAATTTGTATGCCTTTACTTTCATAGAATAGTTTTTTGATAGGAAAGGCTATAGGTTGCTAAACTCTTTTGGGATAGGGGTTTTACACTAGAACAACCTAGTTGCACATCTAGATAGCTTGTTTTAGTTTAAGCTTTGTGCAAACTAGTTGGAGCCATAGGTCTAAGTTTTTATTAGTGCCTAATTCACCCCCTCCCCCTCTTAGGCTAGAGCACCCGATCACTTTCAATAACAAAACTACATTTATTTCCTGTGCTTCAAGTGTGAAATTGTTTGAGCAAGGGCCTATTTGAAAATTTTAAGGACCTTTGTGTAATTATGAATTGTTCCAGGGTCGTCTCTATAGTTATATTTGAATAGGATGTGTGATTATAGCTTTTGTGGAGGGTGTTTTTGCAAAATGTAGTGTAATCATTGCTTGGCAGGAAATCTTTCAATTCAGCCTAAGTTTAAAGTGAATTTACCTTGAAAAAGACAAAATTCCTTGGAATTCAAAATCCCTTCTAGGTTTCAAAAATAGCTCTTTATCCTTTGATCAAATCAACTTTTGCACAACATCAAAGTTGTACATCTTGAAAAGTTGAACAACTTTCATGTTAGGCACTTTTTCATTTGAGCTTTAGTTTAAAAGTTATTGCTGTTTTACAGTTGGGTCCCTGGAATTTTTGGAAATTGCAAATCGATCCCTTTCTCCTTCCTCCAGCCTGCCTGCCTACTCTATTTTTCAGCGCCGCTGTACTGAACACTAGACCTGAGTTCGAATAATTGCTAAGCTTATAGGATCGGTAAAAGTCGAGTGATTGCCTGTCACTCGCGAGCTCTATAGGAATTCCTTGTTTACCTTTCTGTTATCAATATAAGGACGACGGACGGGGTTGTGTTTGATATCATGACCTTATGTGAGACCCCAGTCTGTGTTGATGAACTTGCTAAGGTCGCGGTGTGTGGTAGCGGTGGTTAAGTTTTTAAATGTACTAGCCACATGCCATAAATATGGTACGCGGTAAGCCTAGTAGCCGATTGGACCGGGAAGTGGATATACCTTTCACTCTCTCTTAGGGATAGGTTTTATTTTTATGTTGCGCAACACTGCGACTTCGAGGGACAAGGTTGGACCTTGGAGCTCTGTAGTCGGGGAGAGTGACCCTATCCACAAGCCGGAAAGAAAGGTAAACAGTTGTTTGGGAATGACCCGACGGTGTTCCAAACATGTGTGTTAGGTCTGCCTGGCCAGGTTAATAAATTTCGATTCGAATCATCTGCTTCTCACAGTTTGGGACTGCTTGATCCCTTTGCCACACAGAGTAATAAGGGCAACATTATGATATTCAATTTTGATGTTTGCTTAAAGATCTACCATGATTGGATAGTAGTTGCTTACATAGAATTGTTAATCAACTAGAATCTTGGAAGCTAAAATTTGAAAGTAAGGACCTACTCTTTATTGCTTTTCAGCAAAAGGAAAACCAGAGCCTCACAGAACCTTGCATAGTCTAGCTAAAGTGGGCTACGTATACTCGTTGACGGTTAAGTCTTGCTGAGTATTAGAATACTCAGCCTTGCTATTGAAACCCTTTTTCAGGTATGAGTTTTGAGGATCAGATCGCTAGCTTGACCTATCCCTACTCTTTGCCTCCTGGCTGGTCCGTAGAATGGGATACGTCTTTGGCCGGCAATGACCCTGACGAGTGATACCATGCTTGGACTAGCCTGGTATTCTTTTGCGACGTGTTGTAGCCGTCGTGTTCTTTTTCCGCTGCTTTTCAAACTCTGAACTTATAGTTATGGTTTGTATAACTATTTTACTAAATTTGGTTTTATAATAATGGTTTGAACTGGTTTGTAATCACTACTTTGCCTGTGTTGTAAAATTGTGGTTGTAATATCTCTGGACTCGCCTTCGTGCGGGGTATGCTTGTTCGATCCGAAAACTGGTGGTTGTATCGGGACGTTACCCGACAGACCAAGAATTGTTCCGTTTGAAGTGCGTTTGAGCCGGTGTTGCCTTTATGGTGATGGTCTGCGCACTTGAGCCGGGATAATTCTGGTGGTTCTGCCACAACGAGAAGGAGTTGATCGACGTTCCGAGCAACCAGTGGATCCAGAAGGACTACCCCGACACCGGAGGACCCAGAAGGACATATCGGACGACCATAAGATGTCAAAGATCAAGGAAGACCACGAAGACCTATCAGGTTCACGCCCGTCCGCGATTGAATACCTATTAGGCATTGCTTGCTAGATACTCTACGCTCCCAAATTGAGTGTGATGAGATGAGCTTGCATGACCATTTATTTACCATATTCCTTGTTCCCGTTACTGAGACATGAATTGTTGTATGCAATTGCTACTATGCGTGAGATTTGGGGTATGGGAATATATGATGTGATAGTCCTTGCTTGCTGGAAGATTGCCTTCACATATAGGAGATGGTGATTAGGTTACGACGGGGGCGAGCAGACCCTTTTCTCTGATCTTCGGATCGGAAGTTGGGGATTGTGTGTTGGGCACGATCCTGTGAGCACCTGTGATGGGTGACGAGCACCTGTGGCGGGTGCAAGACTGTTCCGGTGGGAACTTTAGTAGAGGAGTAGTTGAGGTGGAGATACTTGTGATGGGTATCGATTGCAAACCGTGTTGACGGAATGCTACGTTGAACGAAGACGCTCACCTCGGCCAGATGAAGGACTTGACTTTGTGGCCCTAGTGATGGAACTATGTAACGTGCACACCACTTATCCTTTATGAGGGGGGATCCAGCCCGAGCTAGCTATGCGCGACACCATTACTGTAGGAGGATAGTGTTTCAGTGTCAGGGGGAGAGGGCAGGACCCTATAGCCCTTGATCGCGGGATCCATGGTGATCCATTCTAGATTGCTTCACAGCCCCGGGCGACCTTCTGTGGGAGGACGCACCCTAGACCGGGAGCAGGATGGTGCCGTAGCCATTAGTTTCGTTGACTGGTGCCTCGGAGTCTGTCGCCCGATGGGTCGGCTGGCGACGGGCCGAGTGGGTACAGGTGTACAACCCCTGCAGGGTGAAAACTATACGTATAGCCACATACTCGGTCATGTACAACTCTGAATCTGGCCCCACAAATGTAGTTAGATCCACATATACTTTTCTACCTCCCTCTAGACCACTTTTCCTGCTCGGATAGCAGGTGAGGTGCGGGGAGAGGGAGTTCCCGCAAGATAGGAGATCGGGAGTCCGGGATGCCGGAGCTGCCCATGTTGAAAGGTGTTTTGGATGACTTATATATATTGATTGCATTAGGAAAACATAGCCTATCCTTGGCACTATCTTTATACTGTTTGCATCCACCATAAAGCTTGCAGACGGATGGTGATGTGAACCTATCCCGTCCTTGGGGATAGCCTGATAGATGCAGGATCCGAGTGAAGGAGTCGACAGGACGACAACCGAAGAAGAAGTTAAGGATGGCCCGAGCTACACTCCGAGCTGCCTGTGGAGAAGGGTCGAGAAGATTCGCGAAGATGGAGTTGCCAGAAGACTAGATATCATTTTCGCTTTCTGTTTGTTTTCTTTTAGCCCAAGGGGTTTGTACTCTGAGATTCGTAATACAATCCTTCGGATTATGTAATAAATAAACTCATGTGATGTTGTAACGAGAGTTATGTTAGTGATATTCGATTGAAATGGGTTCTATACATGATAGCTACTGATCCAAGGACTATCACGATGATACAGAGAGTCGGGTTCACCTTTCGGGAACCCGGTCTGTTTCTCTCCCAGCCGCACCGCACCCGTAAGCACGCTAGCTTACACTACTACTGCACGATGCGAAACATTTCATGTGTTCCGCCTCCTCCTCTCTCACTCTAATTTTTCCCCAATTTGATTTGGTCCCTATTCTAGGGTTTGGCTTGGGGTTGGTTGTCGTTCCTAGTTTTGGTTAAGGATTATTAATTAGGCAATATTGTTATTATGGAATTAGCCAATTAGTGTATTTTTCTCATCTTCTGTTAATGGGCCATTTTGGGTTGATGGTCTACTGATTTAGTTCCTATTTGGTTGGTGTTAGAATAGGCTCAGACAAACCGATATTAGTGATTTAGTTTCTGTTTGGTACTGAGTATTGTAGATTGGGGATAAGAAGCAAAGGCCTTCGGTTAAAATGGTTATTAGACAATGCCCTATTCATGTCATGTAACTTATAACTTGTACACATGATATATTAATTGTGATTTAGCATTTGCACACTGTTGGTGATGAACTTTTTAGAGCCTATGCACTGAAGCAGACTTTGACAGGAAGTGCAGCATAACCTAATCTGAGGGAACATGTCAAGAATATTGAGAAGAAGTCTGCTACTACTCTACAAGATCCTCCGGAGGCATTGTGTTACTAAGAATCATAATCAGGTAGAACATGCAACTGAATCATGTTTCTAGTTGTTTTCCTAGACATTTACATTGCATTTTCATTCATTTGTTTCAACTTGGTTGTGGTGGCTGCATATCAACAGTGGACAGAGCACGGCAACCATGACATCTCTGATGTTCTCCCAATCCTCTCAGTCTGGGTCTTATGAGTTATGACGCCAGGTTAGCATTCTTGTATTCAGAATTCAGATATACTAGCGCATTAGAATAGAGGATATTGAACTTGCGAAATGCTTAACTGATATCATTAAAATACCTAGGGAACATTAATCAAAATACTTATGATGTTAAGAGCATTCAAAAGTACTGACCCATCCAGTGTGTAATTTACCTTGCACTTATTCATCTATTTTAAACTTGCTAGTGGGGCTAGGCCTCAACGGCATCCGGACCACAAATTTCATCTTTGTAGGTAATATTTGCTAAATCAACTAGCAAATTATTTGGTTTAGTTTTGCATTTTTGCACAGATTTAAGCATTTTTAATGTTATTTGTTTTTGTTTTTATTTTCTACTGATCAATTTTCATGCTTGGTGCTATTGTGCTATAGCCTTGTGATGTTTTTAGAAGCATTGTGATTAATTTTGTAGTGTAGGTGATACTGATCGGTTAAGCAATAGTTCATTCAAATATTGCTACATTAAATGTTTTTCCGATCCAGGCAATAATACTCTTCTGATCTAGGTAATAATACTATTCTGATCTAGGCAACTTGATTCATCAGATTGCGCAACTTTTCATTCAGATATTGCTACATTAATGTTTTCAGAAGTAGGCAATAATACTTTTCTGATCTAGCTAATAATATTATTTGATCTAGGCAAATTCATTTATCTGATTAGGCAAGTTTTTCATTCAAATGTTTTCCATATGAGTTGTAGAACTCTCTTGCCTCTTGCTTACTTGAAAACGTCTGATCTGTGTATGGTACTGGAGGTGTTATCCAAACCTCTTCCAGAACCTTTTCAGCCACATCTTCCAACACCCCTTCTACAAGTTGCTCAACAACACCATCAATAACAGTAGCAGATTCTTAGATGTTAACAGCACAAGCATCAGCATTTTGGGTACCACTCCCAGCAATTAGGGTGCCTCCAACATGTTGTTGTCCTTCATGGTTTTCTCTTGTAAAGTCGGAACAAGGGCTTGTTTGGTGGAATATGAAGGATTTGCATTAACTCCATCTAGAAAATCATAATCAAATTCTGGGGGAGCCTCATTCAAGTCCATGGTTCCTGCAAGCCACATTTTGTTACCATTTACCAAGAAGTTTAGCATCTATTTTTCTATCACACATTGCAGGCAATAATATGTACAATTTACAGGCAATAATCTGTATATTTATAGGCAACATAGTGTACATTACATGACAAAATAGAATAATTTTTCTTATCCAAGCATTTTTTTTATTATCAAGCAGATTAGCATCTTCTTCTTCTCCCATTTTGTTATCAAGCATTTTAAAACACACTACATCTGTTGCAAAAGTTAATATGTGTAACACCCGGATTATAAAAAGACATAAACCAAGCAATCACATATGTGCCAGGATCAAGTCACACGTATATACAACAGAATGAACAATATATCACAGCACATATCACGTAAAAAGATATAATAAAGCGAATACGAATGTTATTTATTGCATTAATGACAAAATGTCTGATACAGAGTATGCGGAAGCGTAAAACATAAACGATAACTCTCGACGGGAGCTGAGCAGGGCGCCACAGGGACGTCGACTGGGAGACAAACGCCTAGAAGTCCTCGTAGTGCTGGTAGCGCTGAGCGAACTCCCTCACGTCGGCAGGAACTGAGTAGCAGTAGAGTGTCCCAAGAGGAAAAAGAGTAGAGTAGGCAAGAGTGAGTACACAACTTGTACTCAACAAGTATAACACAAACTATGAGGCTCTAAGGTTGGCTGACTCAACTGCATTAGCTTTTAATCTTGGCAAGATTTTATTAAAGCTATTTACTACAAGTTGGTGAATTACCATAAACCCAGTTACATAATAATTAATCAAAATTATTTAAGAACTACTGAGAACCAAACCAAGCCGCCCGGGGAAACCTGCCTCGTCAACGGAAGATAAATCCACTAATCAAAAGGAGGATCTGGGCCGCTCATAACCGTGAGCATGGCTAGTATACCAGTTTTACACTCTGCAGAGGTTGCACATCTTTACCCACAAGTCGTGAGCTATGCTAGTTGTTCATCACACTTCCTTAGGTGAGATGACTAGCAAACTCACTTAGAGGCCGTTACAAAGAATCTCGTTGGTAAGGCATAACCGCGAAGAGTTAGATCGGCGATGATGGGGCCCACCTCCGGGGGTACAAGCACAGGTGCGCAAACCAAGCACAGACCAAGCCGGAGGAGCAGGGACCATTGAAGCTTACCACCCTTTGCCCAGCAGGTAAGTTACTCCAAACCAAAAAGACCTAATTAGTAAGCCAAGACCGTCCCATTCCAGTCTTGTGGTACCGCTGTTGTCCCAGGTTGGCACTCTATGAACCGGTCCTTATGGAGAGTGGCCAACCAAGCACTAAGCACCATGCTGGCCCCCTAAACCATGTTTCTAACAAAAACCAATTTTAACGAGACGTGAGCCCCTCAAACGGGACACTCTCAGAATTAAATTGCATATACCATTAATCAAATTAATTAAAAGGACCAAGTGTGTTATAGCGCGGCACCTAGCACAACTAACCAAAATGCAACCCAAAGGATATATATAAAGGATATAAAGTGGCTAGGAAGGTCCTTATAGGCATACAATATTAAAATGCAGTATGAAAATGTATTTAAAAGTGATAGGTTATTCATGTTATACTTGCCTTCCTCGTACTGCTCCTGCTGCTGCTCAAACTGGTCGGAAGACGGCTGCTCCGGGTACTAGTACTGGGGCTCCTCAGATGGATCACCGTCTACTCACGAACACATGGCCAAAAGCAAAGCACACAATAAGCATACAAGCAAACACTAACAAAAGCTAAGAAACAGTACATCAATACATAAAAATAGCACACTAAACTTGTCTAAAACTATTCTACACGTTACAACGATCCCGTGGATATAAAGAACGCCTAAAACGGAGCTAAAACGCAAAATCTAGGCTAAAAACAAGATCCAGGGACCTATTTGTAAGAAAACTAGAGTTCCAGCGAGTTTCTGGGCAAAACCGAGGACTAAAACATAATTAAACATTAAATCTGGGGTCTAACCCACAAAAACATCAAGTCAGGATGGCGGGTTCTATATCGAAAAAGCTCAGGGGTCTAAACATTAAAAAAAATAGGTCTTGGATTGAAATACTTTTACACTGCATCGGAGTGCGGGTTTATTTTAGTAAAACACAGGGGCTTTCTGCAAAACAGCCAACGCTGACCGTTTTCTGGGTTCTTTGACTTCGGCCCGATCAGATCTGGGCCGTTGATCTGCGATCGGACGGTCACGGGCGGTTGGGCGAGCGGAGCGGCGGCGCGAGTCGCCGGCGCGTGATTCCGCAGCGGCGGGCTCGCCGGAGATGCCCAATCCGGCGCTCCGGGGGTCAATCCGACCCGGGCTTGGGTCTGAGATGATCAACACGCTATGCGTGATCTACTTGTGCGCTCAAAACGGGGAACCCGAGTTCGGGATGGCGTGCGCGACGACGGGGGCGGACCTGCGCGGCAAAGCTCACCGGCATGCACGCGTTAGGCTGCTACGGGGTTCGGGTCTGGGCGCAAGTGTGCCGGTGCGTGTGCGCGGCTCTAACTCAAGTGGAAACGAGGCCCGTACGGGGCTGTGTGGTGTTGCAGCGGACATGGCCGTGGCGGAGTGGTGGCAGTAGAACGCCGGGGTGGTGTTCTGGCTACTAGAGTGGCATACACGCCACTACAGCATGCGTAAAAGGAAGAGGGGCATCTTGAAGTGCTCACCGAGGCCCGAAAATCGAGCAGGGCGGCTATGTAGGGAGTTCGGCAGTGAAGATCGGTGGCAAGTCGAGGGCAGCGCTCGGGGAAGGTTCGCTGCAGAGGTCGGAGCGGACGGCAGCGGGCTCGGGGAAGTTCCAGGCGTCGAGGCGGAGCTGATGTGTTTCTTGGCCGGGGCTCCGGTGCGGCGGAGCGGCGGAATCACGGCGGCATAGTGGTTTGGCTCAGGCGCAGAGGGTGCGGGAGTGGCGCTGGGGTGAATGGGGATGGGTTTCCAGGGGGCTGCGGGAAGGTTTAAAGAGGGGGCACCGGGATCTCGGCGTGCCCGTCCGATTAGGAAGGCCGGAAAGATCACCGGGCCGGGGATCACGGGGTTCGTTGCGCGGGCGCGGCGCGGGGGAGATGAGTCTGCCAAGCGGGCCCAGGTAGGCAGCGAGAGGGCAACGTGCAAGAGACGCTGCGCTGGACGAGCACGGGGTGACGCTGGCAGGCGGGACCGGTTCGTAAGTGGGGCGGGGTCAACGGACGGTGCGCGTGGCGTTGGGGAAGAGGGCGCCGACATGTGGGGTCAGCCTGTCAGCGAAGGGCGACAACGCGGCATGTGGGAGCAGCGTGCTGGGGGACGCGGGCGAGCGGGCCGCGCGTGAGCGAGGGGGCAAAAGAGGACTGGGCCGCTGCGCATGGGCCGGTGCGGAGCTGTGCTGGCTGCCTGGGTCGGCCCGAGCAGGAAAAGGGAGGGGAGCGGATTGGGCCGGTTTTTGGGGTTGGGCTGGGTTTTTGGTTTCTGGTTTCTCCTATTTCATTTTTTTTCTATTTCAAACACTACTCAAACCTAATTGAATTGAAATACAAATTTGAATTCAACCCTAGCACTCAACCAATTAAAAATATGCACCAGCATGAATGCACAAACATGTTAAAACTAAAATAAATTTTAATTACTTATGGAACAAAAATTAGATTAAATGCCAAACTAAACACAATAAACCCTAGAAATTAAACAAAGCCAAATAAATTTATTATAAAATGCTGGAATTTAAATTAGGGTGTTATAGACCCTACCCCTTATAGGAATCTCGTCCCCGAGATTCAGCTGGGCTGGCTAGCAAAGAGATCTGGATAGGTCTTCCTCAGCTCATCTTCTCGCTCCCATGTAGACTCAGCTTCACTGTGGTGACTCCACTGAACTCTGCACATCTTGATGCGCTTGTTCCGAGTAACCCTTTCTGATGTCTCCAGAATCTTCACCGGATGCTCAGTATAGGTCAGATCTTCCTGCACATCTAACCCATCCAATGGTGCCTGCTCCTCGGGTACTCGCAGACACTTCTTCAGCTGAGAAATATGAAAGACATCATGAACTCCTGAGAGGCTGGTGGGCAACTCTAGGCGATAAGCAACTTCGCCTTTCCTCTCTAGCACCTTGAATGGACCAATGTACCGAGGTGCTAGCTTCCCCTTCACATTAAACCTGCGGATTCCTCTCATCGGTGAGACCTTCAGATATACATAATCACCAACACTGAAAGTCAGGTCTCTCCGTTTACCATCTGCATAGCTCTTTTGCCTACTCTATGCAATCCTCAGATTCTCCCGCACAGCTTGTACAATCTGCTCTGCATATTCTATAATGACAGGGCCAAAGAGCTGCTTCTCACCAATCTGATCCCAATAGAGAGGAGTCCTGCACTTTCTGCCATACAATGCCTCAAAGGGGGACTTCTTCAGACTGGCCTGGTAGCTGTTGTTATAGGAGAACTCAGCGTACGACAGGCACTTATCCCAACTAGTACCATACTAAATAGCACAAGCACTCAGCATATCTTCCAACACTTGGTTGGTTCTCTCTGTCTGCCCATCTGTCTGAGGATGATAGGCGGTACTGAAACGCAGCTTCATATCCAACGAATCATGGAGCTGCTCCCAGAACCGTGAAGTGAGCTAGGATCCTCTGTCAGATATGATCTTCTTGGGCACACCATGCAAGAAGACAATCCGGGAGATATACAACTCTGCAAGTCTGGCACCGGAGTAAGTAGTGTTCACTGGAATGAAGTGACCAACCTTCGTCAGACGATCCACTACTACCCATATAGAGTTGTACCCTTTCTGAGTACGAGGCAATCCAACAATGAAGTCTATAGTGATCTCCTCCCAATTCCACTCTGGAATCTTCAATGGCTGTAATAGACCTGCTGGCCTCTGATGCTCAGCCTTGACACACTGACAAGTGTCACAAATAGCCACATACTCTGCCACTGAACGCTTCATCCCATACCACCAGAAACGTTCCTTGAGATCATAATACATCTTCGTGCTGCCCGGATGAATAGACTAAGCTGTATCATGAGCCTCACTCAGAATCAACTTCCGGAGATCCTTCACATCTGGCACACAGATCCGGTTCTTGTAGCACAAGGTATCCTGATCATCCTTTCTGAAATGAGGAGCCTTGCCTTTCTTGAGCAACTCACGGATCTCCTGCAGCTTCTCATCTTCCTTCTGATGCTGCCGGATCTCTGCCTCTAGAGTGGGTACTGCCTCGAATGCTGCACTCGAAGTATGATGCAAGAAACCCAGACTCAACTGCTCAAGCTCCTCACATAACTCCTGAGGCATCTGGAAAGCAATGGCCATGTTGAGATAGCTTCTTCTACTCAGAGCATCTGCCAGAACATTGGCCTTACCCGGATGATAGTGAATCTCCAGGTCATAGTTCTTGACCAACTCTAACCATCTCCTCTGCTGCATGTTCAGATCATTCTGCGTGAAAATATACTTGAGGCTCTTGTGATCAGTGTAGATATCACACTGCTGCCCATACAAGTAATGCCTCCAAATCTTTAGAGCATGCACGACTGCGGCCAACTCTAAATCATGAGTGGGATAGTTCAGCTCATGCCGACGTAACTACCATGAAGCATAAGCAATCACTCTGCCCTCCTGCATCAGAACACAACCAATACCATCCTTTGAAGCTTCACAATACACCGTGAACCTCTTGCTCTGGTCTGGCAGAGTAAGGACTGGCGCCGTAGTCAACCTCTTCTTCAGCTCATCGAAGGCCATCTGACGCTCATCAGTCCATATAAATGCCACATTCTTCTCTAGCAAGGTAGTCAAAGGCTTCGCGATCTTGGGGAAATTCTCAATGAACCTCCGATAGTATCCTGCTAAGCCCAAGAATGACCGGACTTCCTTCACCGTCTGCGGTGTCTCCCACTCGAGCACATCCTTCACCTTGCTCGGATCAACTGCAATACCTCCCTTGGAGATGATATGACCGAGGAATGGAACCTCGTCAATCCAGAACTCGCACTTGCTGAACTTAGCATACAGCTGATGCTCTCTCAATCTCTGCAACACGAGCCTCAGATGCTCTTCATGGTCTTCCTCTGTCTTGGAGAAGATCAGAATATCATCAATGAAGATCACCACGAAGACATCCAGATAATCCATGAAAACCATGTTCATCAAGTGCATGAAGAAAGCCGAGGCATTAGTCAAGCCGAAGGACATGACCGTGTACTCATATAGCCCATACTTGCAAATGAATGCCGTCTTCGGAATATCCCCAGGACGGATCCTCAGCTGAAAATAACCCGAACGCAGATCAATCTTTGAGAATATATGAGCACCTCGAAGCAAATCGAAGAGATCCTCAATACGGGGCAGTGGATGCTTGTTCTTGATGGTAACTGCATTGAGCTCCCGATAATTGACACACATTCTCTTCGAGCCATCCTTCTTATCTACTAGCAACAATGGAAAAGCCCAAGGAGAGAAGCTGCGACGGATATAGCCCTTGGCTAGCAACTCATCAATAGTCTTCTTGACTTCCTCATGCTCTATAGGTGCCATGCGGTAGGGCCGCTTTGCAATAGGAGCAGTGCTAGGCAAGAGATCAATAGAAAACTCGATGTCGCGATCAGGCGGCATACCTGGCAAATCATCCGGAAAGACATCCAGGAATTCAGACACCACGCGAATACCGTCCGTGGGTCTAGCCTCCATCTGATGAAGAAATCCAGAAGGTTCCACTGCACTGATAGTAACCTCCTGACCACTGGAAGCCGACAATAAGACTGTCCTCTGAGCACAATCTATCCGGACTCCCCACATAGCAAGAGTCTCCATCCCCAGAATGACATCGATGCCCGTGGTGTCTAGCACCATCAGGTTTGTACTGAACACTACTCCCCTCAAGGATACACTAACTCTGGGGCAGAAAGTATGAGATCTCAATTGTCCTCCCGGTGAAGATACTAACATGCACCTCTTTAATGTGCTAGTACGAATACCATGATGCTCGACAAAAGACTGTGTAATGAAGGAATGCGTAGCACCAGTATCGAAAAGCACTATAGCTGGATATGAATTGACCATGAACGTACCAATAACCACGTTGGGAGCCTCGGCCGCTGACTCGGCCGTAACGTGGTTCACTCTCCCCTGAAGTGGCGCCTTGTGCTGAGCTGGGCGCCCCTGCTGTCCCGCCTGCGCCTTCCGGGGGCAAGAGTTGGCGTAGTGCCCCGGCTGGCCGCAGTGATAGCAGGTTCGAGGGGGTCCCTGAGCCTGCTGTCCGGCAGGAGGAGCTGCCTGCCATGGAGCCTGAGGTGCTGGCGGAGCTGGTGGAGCAGCACGAGCCGGAGGTGCCGGTAACCTCGGGCCCTCAAGACCCTCCATGAAGTGCTCCTGCTTCTTGCGGTCATCCGCAACCTCGGCAGGGGCGTAGCGAGCAAGCTGCAGAAAACGATCACGATACTCCGTGACCGTCATAGTCCCCTGAAGTGAAAAAGACAGATATATATATCGAATGATTAATTCATGACTCAGAAAGATAGAACAAGGGGGTATTAGCTCAAAAGGAAATGCTGAATGATTATATCTGAGATTACCTACTTCAGTGCAAGGAACTCCTTCTGTTTCATCTTCATAACGCCCACGGGGACATTGTGACTACGGAACCGCTCCCGGAACTGGATCCAGGTGAAAGCCTCGCGGTCTTGAACTGGGTGGGACTCCCACCAGTCCAAAGCTGCCCCTCGCAGCTGTCCTACTGCGTACAAGACTCGCTCTCGATCATCGCACTGGGCGATGTCCAACTGGCGCTCCACTGCACGGAGCCAGTCATCCGCCTGAAGTGGGTCAGACGTGTGAGAGAACATCGGCGGGTGACCCCTCAGGAACTCAGCACGCCTGTCGCGGGTCTGCGGCGGTGGAGGAGGCGGAGGCTGAGTGTGAGCCTACTGAAGTGCCTGAACTGTGTTGTTCAGGGTAGCCATCATCTGCATCTGGAGCTGGAAGTATTGTTCCGGGGTCAGAGGCAGAGGCATCGGGATCCCAGTACCCTGGTTGTTTTGCCCCTGGTTGTTCTGCCCCTGCTGGTCAGAACCACGCTTGGTGTTCACCATCTGATTTTTGGGACAAAAGATTTCATGAGTAAGGATATTGCAGAAATAAATTCAGATGGATACGATATTTTTCTGCAAGAAAGACTTAGACATGATAAAGTAGACAGGATAGAGTGGATGGTTTTACCCCCAACGATCTAACTCATTTTATTAATTAATTAACTTTAACTTAAAACTGATTTTCACTAAACAAATTTAACAACTAAACTATGCAATCATTCAAAAATACAAATCAAACATGTAGCAAAAAAACAAGCATACGAATTCACAGCTTAGCCGAGTTTAACACACGACTCGACTAGCACAACGCGTCGCAGAACGTGCTATCATATTATTATAAAGGGGTCATCTAGCTTATATCTATGATGGCCAAACGACTTACTCCAGGCAAGACGAGTAAAAATCTTAGAGTTCAAGGAGTATAATAGCAAAGTAGTTTCAGCAGACAAGACTAAGAAAAAGTCCTAAAACTCGACCAGTTCTATCTAGGCTTTCGTCCTACAGTCGATACGGCTCTGATACCACTCTGTAACACCCGGTTTATAAAAGGACATAAACCGAGCAATCATATACGTGCCAGGATCAAGTCACACGTATATACAATAGAATGAACAATATATCACAGCACATATCATGTAAAAAGATATAATAAAGCGAATACGAATGTTATTTATTGCATTAATGACAAAATGTCTGATACAGAGTATGCGGAAGCGTAAAACATAAACGATAACTCTCGACGGGAGCTGAGCAGGGCGCCACAGGGACGTCGACTGGGAGACGAACGCCTAGAAGTCCTCGTAGTCCTGGTAGCGCTGAGCGAACTCCCTCACGTCGGCAGGAACTGAGTAGCACTAGAGTGTCCCAAGAGGAAAAAGAGTAGAGTAGGCAAGAGTGAGTACACAACTTGTACTCAACAAGTATAACACAAACTATGAGGCTCTAAGGTTGGCTAACTCAACTGCATTAGCTTTTAATCTTGGCAAGATTTTATTAAAGCTATTTACTACAAGTTGGTGAATTACCATAAACCCAGTTACATAATAATTAATCAAAATTTATTTAAGAACTACTGAGAACCAAACCAAGCCACCCGGGGAAACCTGCCTCGTCAAAGGAAAATAACCCCACTAATCAAAAGGAGGATCTGGGCCGCTCATAACCGTGAGCACGGCTAGTATACCAGTTTTACACTCTGCAGAGGTTGCACATCTTTACCCACAAGTCGTGAGCTACGATAGTTGTTCATCACACTTCCTTAGGTGAGATGACTAGCAAACTCACTATGAGGCCGTTACAAAGAATCTCGTTGGTATGGCGTAACCGCGAAGAGTTAGATCGGCGACGATGGGGCCCACCTCCGGGGGTACAAGCACAAGTGCGCAAACCAAGCGCAGACCAAGCCGGAGGAGCAGGGACAATTGATGCTTACCACCCTTTGCCCCGCAGGTAAGTTACTCCAAACCAAAAAGACCTAATTAGTAAGCCAAGACTGTCCCATTCCAGTCTTGTGGTAGCGCTGTTGTCCCAGGTTGTCGCTCTATGAACCGGTCCTTATGGAGAGTGGCCAACCAAGCAATAAGCACCGTGCTGGCCCCCTAAACCATGTTTCTAACAAAAACCAATTTTAACAAGACGTGAGCCCCTCAAACGGGACACTCTCAGAATTAAATTGCATATACCATTAATCAAATTAATTAAAAGGACCAAGTGTGTTATAGCGTAGCACCTAGCACAACTAACCAAAATGCATCCCAAAGGATATATATAAAGGATATAAAGTGGCTAGGAAAGTCCTTATAGGCATACAGTATTAAAATGCAGTATGAAAATATATTTAAAAGTGATAGGTTGTTCTTGTTATACTTGCCTTCCTCGTACTGTTCCTGCTGCTGCTCAAACTGGTCGGAAGACGGCTGCTTCGGGTACTGGTACTGGGGCTCCTCAGATGGATCACCATCTACTCACGAACACATGGCCAAAAGCAAAGCACACAATGAGCATACAAGCAAACACTAACAAAAGCTACGAAACAGTACATCAATACATAAAAACAGCACACTAAACTAGTCTAAAACTATTCTACGCATTACAATGATCCCGTGGATATAAAGAACGCCTAAAACGGAGCTAAAACGCAAAATCTAGACTAAAAACAAGATCCAGGTACCTATTTGTAAGAAAACTGGAGTTCCAGGGAGTTTCTGGGCAAAACCGAGGACTAAAATGTAATTAAACATTAAATCTGGGGTGTAACCCGCAAAAACATCAAGTCAGGACGGCGGGTTCCATATCTAAAAAGCTCAGGGGTCTAAACATAAAAAATAGGGCTTGGAATGAAATACTTTTATGCTGCATCGGAGTGCGGGTTTATTTTAGTAAAACACAGGGCTTTCTGCAAAACAGCCGATGCTGACGGTTTTCTGGGTTCTTTGACTTCGGCCTGATCAGATCTGGGCCGTTGATCTACAATCGGACGGTCACGGGCGGTTGTGCGCGCGGGGCGGCGGCACGAGTCGCCGACGCGTGATTCCGCGGCGGCGGGCTCGCCGGAGATGCCCAATCCGGCGCTCCGGGGGTCAATCTGACCCGGGCTTGGGTCTGAGATGATCAACACGCTATGCGTGATCCACTTATGCGCTCAAAACGGGGAACCGGAGTTCGGGATGGTGTGCGCGACGGCGGGGGTGGACCTGCGCGGCAAAGCTCACTGGCGTTTACGCGTTAGGCTGCTACGGGGTTCGGGTCTGGGCGCAAGTGTGCCGGTGCGTGTGCCCGGCTCTAACTCAAGTGGAAACGAGGCATGTACAGGGCTGTGTGGTGTTGCAGCGGACATGGCCGCGGCAAAGTGGCGGCGGCGAAACGCCGAGGTGGTGTTCTGGCTACCAGAGTGGCATACACGCCACTACAGCACGCGTAAAAGGAGGAGGGGCATCTTGAAGTGCTCACTGAGGCCCGAAATCGAGCAGGGCGGCTGTGTATGGAGTTCGGTGGCGAAGATCGGCAGTGAGTCGAGGGCGGCGCTCGGGGAAGGTTCGCTGCAGAGGTCGGACCGGACGGCAGCAGGCTCGGCGAAGTTCCAGGCGTCGAAGCGGAGCCGATGCGTTTCTTGGCTGGGGCTCCGGTGCGGCAGAGTGGCGGAATCACGGCGGCGCAGTGGTTCGGCTCCGGCACAGAGGGTGCGGGCGTGGCGCTGGGGTGAATGGGGATAGGTTTCCAGGGGTGTAAGGATCGATGGACCAAGAGGGGGCGTGAATTGGGCCTTTTTCAAATTTCTAAAACAATTAAAGCAACCTTAACCTATGCAAAGCTAGTAAGGCTCAATTCACCAACCGGCTAACTAAGCAAACTACACAAGCTAACAAAAGATAAGAAACTAAGCAAGGTAGAGCTAAGTTATGATCTCTAAGGTCAAGCACATGAATAATTGCAAGAAAGTAAGTGCTTGAAATGAAAGAGTGGACAAGAGACAACCGGATTTTTTTCCCGTGGTATCGATGTGTTGGCACACACCCCTAATCCACGTTGTGACACTCACTAAAAGTCTTGTCACCTCCCATGTCATCGAGACTTGGGCGCTCACTAAGAGTCTCCGTTCACCATCCTGGCGTGGTGGAGCTCAAGCCACGTACAATCTTCTTCGGGCTCCCACAATCCTTGGCAAGCTCCGGAAGAAACACCTTCAATCACCAAGATCGCCTAGGTGCTGCTAATCACCAAGAGTAACAAGCTAGGGCCTTCACTTGAGCAAGAACCGATCACCAAGAACGGATGCACACAAGCTTCTCTCTACTCAAGTCCTTAGTCTTGCTTCTTGATTGATTGAATGAACAATATGTGTGAAAGATGAAGCTCAAGGTGGCTCTCAACAATATATGAGTGTATGAATGTTGCCTGGTGTCAAGAGAGTGCAAAATGACCCATTGGACTGGCATATATAGGCAGCTCACACGAATAGAGCCGTTGGAGAAAAGCTGCCAGAAAACTGCGTAGCGCCGGTTAATCCGACGTACCTCCAATAGTCAGCGTCGGTTTAACCGATGAATGTAAACTGCCCATTCTGAAAACTAGCTGTTACAACTTGGGCAGATTAACCGACGTATCATCGGTTTAACCGGTGAGTGTAGTTGTCCACTGATCAACTGAAAACCCAAGTCTCTGGACAACTGCACCGACGTTAACTCAAAACCATCGTCGGTTTAACTGGTGAGTACAACTTCTAAAATCCCTGGAAAAACCATCTCACTGGTCAATTGCACCGACGTCTCATTTCAAACATCGTCAGTTTAATCGGTGTATTGAACTTGAAATGCCCTGGAAAAACCAACTCTGGACTAATGCACTGACGTTAATTCAAACAACATCGGTTTAACTGGTGTATAGACCCTGTCCAGACTCTGCTGACTTCATTTAACCGACGTATAGAAATGTTGAAGCGTCGGTTAAACCGATGTATAGACTTTTTCTGATTTTCCCTTTTCTGATTTGTGTCTTGAGTGAAATCCAAATATTCTTGAGATATAAGTTGAAAACCACTTATTTGAACTTCTAGGAACCTGAGTGACCATAGTGTGCATCCATTTTCAAATGACCATGTCCATGCTCGAGTTACTTGACCTTAACCCCTCTTAATAGTGCAATCACTACAAAACTATAAAACCTATACTAACCTAAGTGTCCTTCTCAGCCTTATGACACTTAGGACTAGAAAGATCCTTAGTCTTGACATATATTTGTGTTGAATACCGAGATCGCCTTTTTGGATAACGAAATTGAGGGGCCTCTTTTGACATATGACCAAATGAGCGATAATGATCTATTAAGCTGCACAAACTCATTAGTCACAATAATGGTTGTCATTAATCACCGAAACATACCTTGAGGGCCTAGATGCTTACAAGGGGGCTGCGGGGTGGTTTAAAGAGGGGACGCCAGGATCTCGGCGTGCACGTCCGATAAGGAAGGCCGGCGAGATCACCGGGCCGGGGATCACGGGGTTCGTTGCGCGGGCGCGGCGCGGGGGAGATGAGTCTGCCAAGCGGGCCGGGGTTGGCAGCGAGAGCGCGACGCGCGAGAGGCGCTGCGCTGGACGAGCGCGGGGTGACGCTGGCAGGCGGGACCGGTTCGTAAGTGGGCCGGGGTCAACGGACGGTGCGTGTGGCGTTGGGGAAGAGGGCGCCGACATGTGGGGTCGGCCTGTCAGCGAGGGGCGACAACGCGGCGTGTGGGAGCAGCGTGCTGGGGGACGTGGGCGAGCGGGCCATGCGCGAGCGGGGGGGGGGGGGGGGGGGAGGGGAAAGAGGACTGGGCCGCTGCGCATGGGCCGGTGTGGAGCTGTGCTGGCTGCCTGGGTCGGGCCGAGCGGGAAAAGGGAGGGGAGCGGATTGGGCCGGTTTTTGGGGTTGGGCTGGGTTTTTGGTTTCTGGTTTCTCCTATTTCCTTTTTTTCTATTTCAAACACTACTCAAACCTAATTGAATTCAAATACAAATTTGAATTCAACCCTAGCACTCAACCAATTAAAAATATGCACCAGCATGAATGCACAAACATGTTAAACCTAAAATAAATTTTAATTACTTATGGAACAAAAATTAAATTAAATGCCAAACTAAACACAATAAACCCTAGAAATTAAACAAAGCCAAATAAATTTATTATAAAATGTTGGAATTTAAATTAGGGTGTTACAATATGCTAATCTGCTTGAGTACATTAAGGACAAAATTGAGTTGCAATCACATTTTTTTCCCAATGAGTAAGCTAATCTACTGTAACAAAGCTAACATGCTGATGTTCTCAATTTTGTTTTTCTTGCAGTCAATTCTACTGTAAACACAAAGCTAACTTGCTGGGTTGGGGAAGAAAGTAACTGCAGATGGTCAGGGCACTTGGCAACAACATCAAGCAGATTGGAAACGCGGGGCAACTGAAGTAAATTCTTGTAGTTGCAGGAAATTTTTAGTGCATACAGATCTATGCAGATGTACCAAGATCTATGCAGGAACCCTAAACCCAAGATACAACAACTTAAGTAAATCTATGCATACATAGCCTTTTTTTGTTTTCTGTTTTTCTTCTCTTTGTTTGCCGATCAATCTTTCTTGCTGCTGTTCATATCTAGTTGGGCAATTTTGATTTTGTTGCCGTCATTCTCGTCTGGTGTCGATGAGCAGTGGGGAGGATCTACTTTTTGGTGTCTGGAGGTGGCGTGTGGGGGTAAGTAATTTTTAACGGGGTGAAGAAGGGGGGGGGGCACAAAGAAAGTGGACTCCCAGAAATTATTTTTTTTATTGGAGGAGGAGACCACTGATGGATGGCGCCAAAAGCACGTGGGAGGGAATCTGAAATTGCTAGATTAGATAGAAATTGCCAGATTAGGTAGGGCCGTACGGAGGGCTAAACTTACGGCCGGCCGTAAGTTAGTCGGGTCCATCTTTTAAACCTAATTAGTTCGTAATTGAACATTAATTGTCAAATAACAATAAAATATGCTATAGTACCAAAATCCAAACTTTTTAGCGAACTAAACAAGGCCTTACATGTGAGGTCTAAGAGAGTGAAAGCAGTGGGTACAAACATGCAATTCATATATAATGAAATAAAGATTGCTTCTCTCTAACAATGTGAACATTCATTCATCATATTATAAGTGAAATTGTAAATATCACCCTATAAATAACTTTCTGTCGTCTATAAATATTGTGGTACCCCAAAGGAAAGAAATGATAGAGGGTTATAAATATGTTTTGGTGTCTTGGTCAAATTTGCTGTTGTTATTCCCTCCGCAAATGAAATCAAATGAGACTGCTTAGGTGAGTCTTAGTACATAGTTATCAAGACTGAGAACTGGGAACTGTGCCGGCTGATTTTCATAAAGATGAAACTAACTCCTCTCTCATCCTATGAAACTCTCTCCTCTCTTCTCATCCTGCTAGAAAAATTGATGATGTCCCATAGAATTTAATACCAATAAAAAATCTCCATCAAACCCCATTGAGACTAACCTTAGAGCAGGGCTAAACATGTGCGGCCATGTGCCAGCTTCGGCACCCGCGGCTAGCTGCATGCACGCAGGGATTAGAACTCCTGCTTGAGCCGGTGGCAAGCGGAACGCCCGTTTTCTTCTCTCTCCTTTCTTCACACTCCTCCAAGTAGGATTTAGCCTGCTTGCTGTCTTCGATCTGTAATACTTGCTCTTATGCATATGGGTATGCTGCTAATCACTCGCATTCCATCCAGGCAAAGCACTTGGAGTCATAACTCGCATTCCATCCAGGCTAATCACTCGCATTCCATCCAGGCAATGCTGCAAGTAGTTTACTTACAGGGAACGTATCATGTGCAAACCAACTTCTCCGTGGCAACTATGCAAACTTCAATCTGGTCCACTGGATCAACATCCAAAGGCATGTGGATGTGGGTAATTTTATAGTTAACTGTCCGCTCTTGGATTAGGTAATCATACTTTTGCAAATCCCCCCTCCCACTCCCCCTACGCCTTCCCGTATTAGGTGCAAACAAACTTCTCCATGGAAACTATGCAAACTTCAATCTGGGCCACCAGATCAACATCTAAGGGCATGTGACCAGCGTCCTCCCCTTGAATGTTGATCCGGTGGCCCAGATTAAAGTTTGCATAGTTTTTACGGATAAGTTGGTTTGCACCTGATATATGTTTCTTTACTTATACGGGGTATTTACAAAATGAAGTGAGTTGTATTGTGATATTATCAATTTTGTCTTACAGAGCTTGAGAGGCCTTCCAGAAATTAAGGATACTCCCAGTGTCTGAATAGCTAGGATACACAGTCCATAATTACATGCCGCAGCGAGCTAAACCACAAAAATAATATTCACCAAAGCAACACTAGGACCGCGAGAGAGGCCCTCCAAAAGCAACACGCAGCGCTGCTAGCTAGACAGTTGACTAACAAGATTAGCGAGGTTCAGGTTCTTTCAAACTTTTTTGCATTGCCTCCTAAACCATCAGCAAAATCAATTTTTTCTGTGTATTCCGAAATCCTAAGTCCGAAAGTTCTTGCCTCCTCATTTTTTTTGTTCTCGAGAAGATATATAGGGCTTTGTTTTGGTAGAAGAATGTCAACTGGACGGAGCGATGCAAATAAAAGCGCACAAAGACAACTAGAATCCAAATCCATGTCACCTGCATGCATACTGGCAGTACTCGAAAATCCAAAAGGAAATTCGTGTAAACAAAAGAATAAATCCAAAAGGAAAGCTAAGATGATGCGCCACTCATCTGATTAACTATATTTAATTACCACAGATGTTAGGTTTCAATCATGACAGCGAATAAACAGCTTAGTTTTGTTAGATAAAGAAAAAAAATGTTCCGGCCTCTGCACGCTACTAGCACTTCCCTTGTCTTTTTGACATCAAGAGCATTCATATCTCACTAGTTCATTGCGCACCATACACATGCATTTACATGTTATTTACATTTGAATCACTTCAACAGCGGCCTTAATTATTCGCGAGAAAAATGGCATCCATCCATTCCAGGGCAAAAAGGTAGAGAGAATGATTCGAGTTTCCAAATCGTGGGTGAGAATAGATGCACTTAAAGCTAAGCTCTTTGCCCTGAAAACCCAATGAGAGATCAGATATGAGAGCTGCCGCCCTCGCTTTGTTAGGCTGACCTCCTTATTTGTACTCCTACATAGCAACGTCCTCATCGAATCCATGAACTGGAAACCGCATGTCAGATCAGCATGCATTGTTTATATATGCGAGCCTTTATTCTGATTCGGGTTGACCTGCACCTAGCTATTTTCGGAGTCAGACCACCCCGTTTTGTGATGAGGTCAACCTGAAAATTGGAGTTCACCGTTGCATTGGCCTCATCCAGAAGGTCAAATATATAGATATCGGTCAGTGTTTCACCGCCAAGCCCACCGAGGGATACCCCGAAGAAATACCCCGAGGTGGTTGATTGTAGGCAGAGATTCGCCAAGATCTGAAACGCGATGGGACAAGTAACACAAAAATTTATAAAGATTGGGGCCGCCGAGAGCATAATACCATGTCCTGTGTAGTTGTTTGTATTGCCTTGAGGGTTGATTATTGTTGTGTATATTTTGAGGGGGTCCCTGCCCGCGCTTGTATAATCTTAGGGGACAGGGTTACGTGAAAAGTCCTAGTCGAGTACTATAGTCCTTCCCAATGACTATTGATAGTTTCTCTCTATTCGACTAGTCCTACTTCTGTACGAGTAGTTACAATATGGTAAGGTACATCTCATGTGCTTCCCTTACTCTATAATATTCTACGCCTGTAAGGAGTCCCGCTGCCCCGGGTCTGACAAGCCCCCGAACTCTTCATAGCCGAGTCCTGCAGGTGTCGAGTGCTTCCGAAGACATCTTCGAGTGCTTCGAGTGCTCCAAGTAATCCATCAAGTACTTGTGATGCTCTGAGTCATTCGTCGAGTACTTCGAGGTCTTCCGAGTACTTGCTTGGTTGCATCGAGGCTGTGAGGTGCTCAAGCCCCGAAATCTTCTTTTATATGGTGCACAATGAACTCGTGTTTTATATGGAGTAACCCAAAATCTGGCTGAGGGTTAAATCTGTATTTTCTTCTTGTCTTCCAGAATTTTGAAAAAATTACCCATTAATGACACGTATCCCAAGATTTGGAATTAATGATCCAAAATCGTGGCATTGAATCTATCTTGATGGTATAGACCGGTAGATTGAATTCTGCGATCAGAAAGCCCTTTTTTATCTTGATAAAATCCAAGAGAAAATGGTATTACACGCTCTAGCCGCTTAGAAATAAATCACACGCGGAGGGCCGCTTAGTCTTCTAATAATTTACCAAATTGCCACCACCACTAGTTATTTAACCAAGCGGTGACTTAGGGTTAAGTCTCCACTGCTCTGGCCGCTTCTAGTGTTCTTGCTTCCTCCATCACTAGTAGTAGATCTGTTCTTGAGCTTTATTCAATCTCTTATCCAACCCATCTCCTGAATCCCCAACTCTGAGCCTTTCGTCCTCATCCTCCAATTCGGAGCTCCCAAGTGCATGTGCGTTAAGCGACTCGTGGATTTCCGCATGGCACCCAAGAAATCCATCAGCAAGGGAAAGGAGAAGAAAATGGCGAGCAACGACCCCTCGATGGATGATGGATGGTTGACAAGTAACTGTTCCGATGATTTTGTCCCTTGTTGATGAGTGCCTTCTGCAACGCTAATCAATCATCAAGTGGCGACCAGCTTTGGGTCATAGTCATCCTTTTGATGAAACAGGCGAAATAGATGCCTTTACCCCCTTTCATCGATTGTGGTTTCGCAATTCCCACTTCCGACTTCTTCCACGGTCTTCTTTATCACTAGGGGATTCAAGCACACCACTTGACTCGTAACTCCATGTTGGTGCCTACCAACGTAACCGCTGTTGGTACTTTGTAACATCATGAATAAAATCCGCAAGCGCACGGATACCGTTGTCGCTTTCACCCAAGAGTATTTCAGGGTATCATATCCACTGGGGAACGTGAGTGCACTATCTACGGGTTTAGGCTCATCCAGGGACACACACACTAGTGTGGGAAGACTAGGACAGAGAGGACTTCCTTTAGAATCTATGTTTAGAAGAAGAGATCACGTCGTCGTTATACTTCGAGCTACTGGTTTCGACCGGCTTATACAAGCCGATAGCTCCAATAATATGTGCTCTATCCAATATCCGAACGTGGAGGATTACTAGGGCTCGAACAGGGCTGTCACCACCTGCCGGCTTCCTCTACAAACCGTGGGACTATCAGACAACTGAGTGGTATAGTCCAGCCTAGACACCACGTCTACGCTATTCCCTACTAACTCTAGAGGCGACCAGGGTTATCCTTTTCTATCCGGAGCCCAACTCTAGAGTCAAATGCTACTCTCTAAGCATAAACTCAACTTATATAAGGCAGAGATGATAACTTGTAATCGAAACACTAATTCTAAAAGAGAAGGTCCCGAACACTTACAACCGAATAAGCATCCGTCGAGGTACAAGCGGAGAAGAGCGTCGACAAGCCCAGCACATCCCCTGACTCTCCCTCACTCTCTTGTAGAGGTACAATTTGGAGAAGTGCATCATTACCGGCGCCCCTCCTGAGTACCTCTACTCCTAAACTCCCTAAGACAACTCTCACTCAAGTGAGAACTCAAGAGAAGATGGTGTGGTGTGTGGTGTTGTGTCTTCATTTGGAGCCCCTCCCCTTGTATTTATAGGAGGGAACCACCCTCATCTCACTCGGGAATGAAGCCAAACTGCCATTGGGGACCAATAACACCTTGCCATGTGTCATTGAGAGTCGGTGGGGGCCCGTAGGCTGCCACCACATGGTCGGCCGGCCATGGGCTGCGCCCGTTCGGCCCGGTTCTTGGTCTGAAAGCTGCTTGGTGGGCCCTCATGTCATGTATATGGGTTTGGGCTTGTCTTAAGTTGGTTTGGTAGCTCTGGTGAGCATCTGATTCATCGAGAAGATTTTACTTCGGATCGATGGCGTTTCACCTTGCTCATGGGCTGTATTCTCTTCTCATTTCCAAGCATAAGCAACCTGCACACAAATGTACACCAACACTTTGTGGAATTCATTAGCAGTAACTCCTACCACTAGTGTTGACACTCGTCTTTTATATGCTCATGCAGGAGCTGATAGCTTGCTCTGATGGTCGGGTTGGGATCTTGCCGCTTGAAGCCTGTTTTACCTGCATTTCTGCCCGAATTCCAATATAGTAATATTTCTAAGAGGAAACGTGGAACTGTCTCTTTTTGAATAACATAGACAGGTATGAGACTTTATTCTCATGATTTCAGACTCTAGGTGACGCTTGAAATGAGTCGTTAGCGAGCGTCAACAAATGCTAGGATCATGTGATCTCGAACGACGACGCCCACAGATGCCAAGGGGGTGGCAGGTATTTCATGAACCACGAATAAATCTGTAAGCGCACGGAATACCGCTGTAGCATTTTACCTGGGAGTATACCGGGGTGCATTTATATTTCCGCAGGGAAGGCTGCGGTTGAAAGTACATAGAGCTAGTTAATGAACTAATCTAGATTGGATATTCAAATGCATAAAAAGGGGTAAGATAAATGGTAGGATAGGAGGTAGTATGACACCCAAGTATACACTTAGCTCTATATATTCTAAAGGCATGGAGAAAGGAAGAAGTTAGCACTAGGTTAGCTATATCTATACTATCTTCTTGTTAGACTAACAACAGATTAAACTAGTACAATATAGGGAGACCACTACTAGCTAGATGGAAGAAACCCCACCAAACCATACGACTCTTTATGGACCTCCTACCCCCCAATTTGAACGTGGAGGATTACTAGGCACGGACAGGGCTGTCACCACCTGGCTACCCCTACAAACTATGGGAAAGGGCGGCATCCAACAACACTTGACTAATCTAGACACCATGTCTACATTAATAAAGGATACTCTAGTATCCCGCGTGGAGCCTCCACCCTCTGGATGGACAAACATCATACTAGAGCAAACATATAAATACTAGAGCAATTGCCAGAGTTCTAAAGCTAATATGTTAACCATCGCAAGCACATGGCAATAATGCAATCAGATCATAAAACATATGTCTGATAACTCAGAATATAAATCATACAGATACCAGTAACCATAGTTTAATTCTATTACAAACCACCGAGAATTACACAAGAGAACTAGAGAAGAACCCATACCAGAACTCCTAAGCAACTCCGAGGACTCGATGACTACTAAACTTCACCTAAACTCCACTAACCTATAGAGCTAAAAAAGAGAGTGAGCATGAACTTCAACTTGAGGTGTGTCCTTAATCTCATCGCCCTCTCATATTTATATGTGGGAGCCACGGGGTGTGCAGAAGCTTAACCTTGGAGAACCGATGTTGGGAGTGTTGGTACTTTGTAACGTCACAAATAAAATCCGCAAGCGCACGGATACCGTTCTAGCTTTATTCTAGGGTATTGTATCCACTGAGAAATGCGAGTACACTATCTATGGGTTCAGTCTCATCCAAGAACACACACACTTGTGTAGGAGGGATAGAACAGAGAGGGCTTTCTAAGATCTAGAATCTAAGCTTAGAAGAAGAGATAACTTCGCCTTCTACTTCAAGCTATTGGTTTCCCCTGGCTTAAACAAGCCAGTTGCTCTGGTAATAATGCTCTATCCTATAACCAAGTGTGGAGGGTCACTAGGGCTCGAATAGGGCTTTCACCACCTGCCGGCTAGTTCTCAATCCGTGGGAATATAGAACAACTGAGTGGTAAAGTCTAGCCTAGACACCACGTCTACGCTATTCCGTACTAATCCTAACCCTGGCCAAGATTATCCTTCTTTATCTAGAGTCTTAAGCTTGGATCAGATGCTACTCTAAGCATACACTCAATTAATAAAAGGCAGAAGAAATAACTTGCAACGAAACTCTAAATCTAAACAAGAAAGTCTCGAACATTTACAACCGAATAAGTATCTGTCAAGGTATAAGTGGAGAAGAGTGCCGACAAACCCAGCACTTCCCCCGACTCTTCCTCACTCTCCTCCTAATCTTCTTCCACTCCTAGGCTGCCTAAAGCATCTAGGATGAAGATCTTCAAGCTCTAAAGGAAGAGAGGAAGAAGGTGAGTTGTGTGGTGTGTGTTCCATTCCTTCACCCCCCTTGTATTTATAGGAGGGAGCCATGGCCGAGGGAAGCTTCATCTACAGCTATTCCTTGATGAACCGACTTAAGGAGCCAACCAGGGAGTGCCACATGAAGCATGAAGGTGGTGGGGCCCACTAGGCCATCAGCCGACCAGGGTGGTCGGACGGCCACCCAGTGGGACCACCGACCTTGCTCCTTCTGGTGGGCTGATCTCTGGGCCCACTTGTCAATGGCCTGTGATTTGGCTTTGGTCATGTCGGTTTCTGGCTCTGGTGGGCCCTCTAATCCATATTATGACATGTATCGTGCTCTGATTCGTCGGAACATCGTGTCTTGGATCCTGCCACACCGTTATGTTGCAAAATTAGCTTACAATCACTAGCACACATTATCCATTTCAAGCTAGCTCGGTAACATCCCTGAAATTAGCTTAAAATCACTTGCCACATCAAGGATGCTCTATTAAGGAGATGCCAAGGCACCGTTATCCATTTTCGGATGGCCCAGTGTGCTCTATGCTCCAGCTCTATGAGTAAATGGCAAGTTTTCCCGTAGACGATCTGGTAGGGTGGCATTCCAATGGGGGTATGCCCATAGAGCATCCGGCAGCTTCAGCTTCCATCCCTTCCCCATCTCTTTCACAGTCTTTTGCAGAATATTTCTTGATTTGTTTGTTGGATGTTTCTGCCTGACTGCTGGTCTAGGGGTGATACTGTTGACGCAAAAATCAACACACTAGAATCCGAGGGCAAGTGTTCTCCAAGCTCCAAAAAGTCAACCAAGCGTGCCAGTCAATTTGACCTGTAATTGACAAGGGATAAACAAAATTAAAATTCGAGAGCATACCGGCTGGGATTTCGAACATCTCTCACACAGACGTATCAGCAAGCTCTGCTGATAGAGAAAACGACAAAAGATAATAAATGCGGGTGCGTAGTAAACGAGCACGTCGGCAGGTTCAGCCGATGCGGAAAATGACATAACTGGCTTAAAGCAGCCGATTGCACGTGTATAGCAAGATCTAAGCTATGAATGTGTAACTTAGATGATGCGGCTCGAAACAGATCTAAACCGGCTTTTATGATAACGATTTGTTATTACAAATTCTAAATCCGATCTAATATGCTTCTAAGCAAATTGATGTGATAATGGCCAAAAACATAGGAAAAACCTACAAATCTAGCCGATATCGATAAATTGTGAATAAATCTAGACGAGAAAATAACGATGCACCTGAGATCAAAGCCTAGATACACTCGATAACTTTTTAATAGATTTGAACGAAGCCACAGCGATACGCCCGGTAGCTAAAGCTCAAATGTACTTGGTAAAACAAAAACTTACCAGCAAACCAAGTCGCTCGAATGTGAGACGTCCTTGGCCAACTTGAAAGAACTCGCCGAAAAAGAAAAGTGGCGAAGTCGCCAAAAAGTAAAGTGCAAGGAAATTGTAAAGGGTTTGTTGTATTGGATGTGTATCAACTTTTTCCGGTCCCGTACAACTGATATTTATAGTCTACGCTAACAAATCCTAACCGATTATGGCAAACATATTACTTGACCTAAAAGATAGAAACTCCCTAATTTATACTATAATAAAATATTACAACCAAATCGCTAGAATCCTCGCAAAACTCGAACTTCCTTTCTCCTTTCTGACTCATCGGCATCTCTTCGTCGGCCGATCACCAAACCGTGTGAATTAGCATCTTCATGGAATATTCTCCTGGCCCATCGGCTGTGCTTGATCGGCCAGTACTGATCCTGTACATCTTTTGGTTTCTTTCAAATCGGCTACCCTTCCTTCACCAAATCACCTCCCTTGACATGTGTCAAAAAAAGGTGTCAACAGATATGGGGTCGCGATGTTGTGCCTTGTCCCTAGTTCCTCGAGAAATTTTTGGAAGGCCGAGTCAATGAAATGTGACCCTCCATCACTAATTACCATCCTTGGTGTGCCAGACCTTAGGAAGATAATTTCGTGGAACATCTTACGGGCATGCTTTGCATCTGCGGCCCTGCATAGCATGGCTTCAACCCATTTGGCTACGGCCACCAAGATATACTTGCAACCTTGGGATTTTACAAAGGGTCCCATATAGTCGACGCCCCAAACGTCGAATAGTTCAACTTGAAGGTTATAAGTTAGGGGCATCGCATTGCGAGCCGTGATCCCTCCATGCCTCTAGCAATTTGGGCATCTTCGAATGAAGTTCCTAGTGTCTTCATACATAGATGGCCAATAAAATCCACTTTGCTAGATTTTCTCCTGAGTGCGAAATACACCATATTGTCCTCCATAAGGTGCTGCATGGCATTTTACTATGATCTTGTGTTCTTTTGTCGTAGGTACACAATGTCTGAGAAACCCATCTGCATGTACTCGGTACAGATATGGAGCATCCCATAAGTGGCGTCTGCTCTCATAGATCAATTTCTTTTTGTTCTCCCCCGAGGGTACATACCCGGAAACCATGAAGTTCATGATATTCGCATACCAGGGGTGCGAAGCAGTTACCTTGAGAAGCATATCATCCCATAGGAAGTCATTTATCGGCGGGTCTTGAGTGCTGGTAATGGGCATGCGCGACAAATGATCCGCCACTAAATTCTCTACTCCTTTCATATCCTTAATTTCTAGATCAATTTCTTGGAGTAGGAGAGTCCATCTAATGAGCCTTGGTTTAGCATACTTCTTAGTGAGGAGGTACTTGAGTGTTGCGTGGTCGGTGTAGACTATGACCTTTGCCCCCACTAGAAAGGATCTAAACTTGTCGATGGCAAAGACAACTGCTAGGAGCTCTTTTTCTATTGTGGCGTAGTTGACCTGGGCTCCTATGAGTGTCTTGCTAGCGTACGTGATCGCGTGATGGTTCTTATCCTTGGTTGACCAAGCACGGCCCCCACCGCATAGTCACTAGCATCACACATGATCTCGAACGGGAGCTTCCAATCTGGGGGTTGTATGATTGGAGTTAAGATGAGTGCCTTTTTGAGAGTTTCAAAGGCCTTGTGGCACTCGTCGGTGAATTGGAAAGGAACATCCTTAGCTAGAAGGCTTGTGAGGGGTCTAGCGATCTGAGAGAAATTCGCGATGAACCGTCGATAGAATCTCGTATGGCCTAGGAAGCTTCAGATTCCTTTCACATTGGTGGGAGGCGGAAGTCTCTCAATGACTTAAATTTTCACCTTATCCACCTGTGTCACTCTTTCGGACACCAAGTGTCCTAAGATGATGCCTTCACAGACCATAAAATGACATTTCTCCCAGTTGAGGATTAGGTCCTTTTCTTGGCATCTCTGCAAGTCCTTGTCCAAATTTCTAGACAGTGATCGAAGGTCGTTCAATAGACCGAGAAATCATCCATGAGGACTTCCATAATTTTCTCAATCATATCTGAGAAAATGGACATCATGCACCTTTGGAACGATGCAAGTGTTTTGCATAGGCCAAACGACATTTGTCAGTAGGCGTACGTTCCATAAGGGCATGTGAACATAGTCTTGTTCTGGTCTTCAGGATAGATGGGTATTTGATGGTAACTAGAATAACCATCAATAAAACAGAAGTAGGAGTGCTTTGCCAACCGTTCTAACATCTTGTCGATGAAAGGCAGCAGGAAGTGATCCTTCTTTGTGTCCTTGTTGAGTTTTCTGTAATCTATACACATCCTCCATCCCATGACGGTTCATTGTGGAATTAGCTCGTTCTTGCTATTTTCCACTACCATCATGCCTCCTTTCTTGGGCACGACCTGAACAGGGCTTACCCACTCACTATGCGGAACAAGATAGATGATTCCGGCATCTAGGAGTTTGAGGACCTCTTTCTTCGCTACCTCTCTCATAGCATTATTCAATATTGTTTGGTGTTCCCTAAAAGGTGCTATTTCAGGATCCAGAGGAATTCGATGAGTGCAAAGAGCGGGACTGATGCCCTTGAGATCCTGTAGTGTATAGACTAAGACTCATCGGTGCTTTTGTAGGATAGTGATGAGCTTGTGTGTCTCCTCCTCTAGGAGTTTATCACTAATGATCACAGGAGACTCTACATCGCTATTTAGGAAAGTGTATCTAAGCCTAGAAGGTAAAAGGCTTTAGCTCAATCGAGTGTCGTGATGGCTTTCGGTCTCTGCAGTTCAAAGGTCTCATTGGAGTCTTCATCTGCCTCGATGACTTCTTCCAGATTTTCCTAGATATCCTCCTCGAGATCTGAGTCAAAAGACTCAAGAATGGAAGTGGCCATTATTTCCTCGATCGGCTCGAGAGTAGGGAGATCCTCCACTGAGCATTTTAATGCTTGATCCACTGGGATGTGGAGAGTGTCCTTCCCTAACTTGATGTTTAGACACATGTATTTAGGAACATCCTTAAGGAGAGCCTTAAGGGATGTTCTATCAGGAAATCGAAGTTGAGATCTTTGAAGACATGAAAGTTCAGTCGTACCTAACATCATCGTGCCAAAACAACACGTCTGTGAGTATCCCATAATTGCTTGTACCTAAGGTTCTCTTGAGCTGTCTATCTGTCGGGGTAAACTTGTAGTTGCCCAAAAAGGATAAAGCAAACTAATCCGACATAAGATTGGCTCTGACAGTGGGATTATAGAGGGCATCCACATTTTGATATCGCAAACGACAACAGAGTGACAAGGAAGGGGAGTTAAGCTGAATTGGGTTCAAGGACGACTCTCCTTCCTACAGCCATTTGTTACTCATCAATACTGTCAACTCTTGAATCATCTCCCGAAGATAGTTCTCTTCTAAGAGATCCGTAGGGGTGACAGAGATCGATGGTCGCCTCTGACATAAGTATCTTGAAGTGTTGCCAAAATCTTCAAAGAGATCGGACTCGATACTTCAACTCCAGAGGTAGAGGATCCTCTTCCTCTGGTGTTTCGGGTTTAAGTTCAGGAGAGGGTTCGATGGTCGAATCCACTGATTGGCTTTCTAGAGGTTCTGATTCGATCTCCGAAGGTTCCTCTTGATGCATCTTGAGTTCTGTCGGAACTGGCTCGAGGATACAAACAAAAGAGGTTCTGTCCATAATTTTATTAAGGACTTCTTTGCCTTCGGATGGGGTAAGATGAGCAAAAGATCCTCTAGAAGTAAGATCGAGATGGTGTGCAGACTCTGTTGGCGCCTACCGACGTCACCTAGCGATGACGCCCGTAGACGCCAATTTGGGACGGCATTATTTCATGAACCACGAATAGATCCGCTAGTGTAACACCCTAATTTAAATTTCAGTATTTATCAATAAATTTAATTGGCTTTAGTTAAATTTTCTAAGGTTTATTGTGTTTAGTTGGCATTTAATCTAATTTTTGTTCCTAATTAATTAAAATTTATCATAGGTTTAAATTTTGTGTTGCATTCATGCCGGTGCATAGTTTTTAATTGTTTGAGTGTGGTTTGAATTCAAATTCAACTTTGAATTCAAACTTTGATTGGTTTAGCAATAGAAAAGAAAGAGAAAATAGAAATAGAAAACAAAACCCAAAACCCAAACCCATAGCAAACCAAAGCCCAAGACCCAGCCTCTCTCCCTAGTCCGGCCCAAACCCACACTCCCCCGGCCCGGTTCGCTCGGCCCAGGCGAACCCCGCGCGGCCCAGCAGCGCCCGGCCCAGCTAGACCCCAGGCGCCGAAGCCCAGCTCCAGCCCGCCTCCCTCTTTCCCGCTCAGCCCAGCTTTCACGGCCCAAGCGACGCCAGCCCCGCGCCCCGCTTCGCAGCGGCCCAACCCGCACGGCCGCTCAGCCCCGCCCGCCGCGCGCTTGCGCCGCTGACAGACCGGGCCACCCTGTCAGCCCCGTCTCCCTCCTCCGCCTCCCCCGCGTCCGGCCGTAACCTCCGCTCCGTGATCCCCGGTGAGGCTTCCCTCTGGGGCACGCTTTCCCAAGATCACCGGGCCGCTTTATAAACGGCGCCCCGCACCTCCCTGCGTCTCATCCCGTCCAGCGCCGCCACCTTCAAACCCTAGTGCCAACCCCGCAACCCCCGCGCCGGAACAGAGCCTGCACCACCGTGGACTCGCCGCTCCGCCGCCTTCAAGCCTCCGCAGGGCCGCGCAAAAGCTCCGCCTCGTTCCCTGGGATCTTCCCAAGCCCGCAGCCTTCGATTTCCAGTCCGCCCCTCGCCGGAATTTCTTCCACGGTCCGCCCTCCGGTGAGCACCTCCGCCGTCGAAATTATTCAACTCCATTGGTACTCCGGCCGCCCTGAACCCCGCATCTCCTTCGCAGCTTCACCGCGCGCCGGTCAGTGGAGCCCAGGAGCCCGGACCTCCCCTCTGCAGCGACTTCCCCGAAGGCCGCCCGCGACTCGCCGCCGGTCCGCGACGCCACCGCCCTGCACAGCCCGTCTGCTCAATTCCAAGCCGTGGTGAGCATCAGTACCCCCTTCTCGTCTTTTCGCACTAGCTGTCATGGCCAGTAGTTTCTTCTCGAGCCCAGAACGCCGCTCGCCGGCGTGTTTCGTCGCGCCAACCCGCCGCCGCCGAGCCCAGCGCCGCCCTGACCACTGCAGAGCCCCGATTTTGGCCCCAGTAGAATACCCTTGTCGCTTAGATGCCATCCGATCCAAAACCGGGTCGATTTGACCCCGGGCCTTCGTTTTCGACGAGCTCCAGCGAGCCTGGCGCTGCGCCGCCGCGGACAGAACCGCCGGCGGTCGGGCGCCGCCGCTTCCCCCGCGCGGATTGAACCCCAGCCGCCCGATCCACAATGGACGCACTAGATTAGATCGCCCCACGTTTAGATCCAAACCGCCCGATTCCGATCTAACGGCCCATAAGCGTAGATACCGGTTCGGCTTTACCCTTTTGCTAAAGAGCCCCCCGAGTTCTGAGTAATCAACCCGCAGTCCTATGCCTTTCAAAAGTATTTACAGTCAGGCCCATAATTTAGCACTTTAGCCCCTGAGCTTTGTAGATTTTGAACCCGCCGTCCAGGTTAGTTCTTTTTGCGAGTTAGACCCCAGAGTTTTAGTTTATTTTCGTTTTAGCCCTCGGTTTTAGCAGAAAGCCCCCTGGAACTTCAGTTTTATTACAAATAAGCCCCTAGAACTTGTTTTTAGCCCAGAAAATGCGTTTTAGCTCCGTTTTTAGCGTTCTTTATATCCACGCGATCGTTGTAACGCGTAGAACAGTATTAGACTAGTTTAGTGTGCTGTTTTTATGTATTGATGTACTGTTTCTTAGTTTTTGTTAATGTTTGCTTGTATGCTTATTATTGTGCATTGTTTTGGCCATGTGTTCGTGAGTAGACGTTGATCCATCTGAGGAGCCTCAGTACCAGTACCCGGAGCAGCCGTCTTCGGATCAGTTTGAGCAGCAGCAGGAGCAGTACGAGGAAGGCAAGTATAACATGAACAACCTATCACTTTAATTACAATTTCATACTGCATTTTAATACTGTATGCCTTTAAGGATTTCCTAGCCAGTTTATATCCTTTATATATATCCTTTGGGTTGCATTTTGGTTAGTTGTGCTAGGTTGCTGCGCTATAACACACTTTGGTCCTTTTTAATTAAATTGATTAATGGTTTACTCGAACTTAATTCTGAGAGTGGCACTCTGTGTGGCTTGAGTGGCTCACTTCTCGTTAAAAGATGTTTTTTTAGAAACATGGTTTAGGGGGCCAGCACGGTGCTTACTGCCTGGTTGGCCACTCTCCATAAGGACCGGTTCATAGAGCGACAACCTGGGACAACAGCGCTACCACAAGGCTAGAATGGGATAGACTTGGCTTACTAATTAGGTCTTTTTGGTTTGGAGTAACTTACTTGCGGGGCAAGAGTAGTAAGCTTCAATGGTCCCTGCTCCTCCGGCTTGGTCTGTGCTTGGATTGCGCTCCTGTGCTTGTACCCCCGGAGGTGGGCCCCATCGTCGCCGACCTAACTCTCGCGGTTACTCCCTACCAACGAGATTCTTTGTAAAGGCCTCGTAGTGAGTCGCTAGCCATCTCACCTAAGGAAGTGTGATGAACAACTGGCGTAGCTCACGACTTGTGGGTAAAGATGTGCAACCTCTGCAGAGTGTAAAACTGGTATACTAGCCGTGCTCACGGTTATGAGCGGCCCAGATCCTCCTTTTGATTAGTGAAGTTATCTCCTTCCGACGAGGGAGGTGCTTCTCGGGGTTTACCTTGGTGGCTTGGTCTTGGTTTGGTTCTCAGTAGTATCATGTTTAAACTTGATTAATTACTATGTAACTGGGTTAATGGTAATTCATCAACTAGTAGTAAATAGCTTAAATAAAATCTTGCCAACACTTAAAAGCTAATGCAGTTGAGTTAGCCAGCCTAGAGCCTCATAGTTTGTGTTATACTTGTTGAGTACAAGTTGTGTACTCACCCTTGCCTCTTCTCTACTTTTTCCTCTTGGTTACGCTACTGCTGCTCAGTACCTGCCGACACGAGGGAGTTCGTCCAGCGCTACCAGGACTACGAGGACTTCTAGGTGCTTCGTCTCCCAGTCGACGTCCCTGTGGCGCCCTGCTTCAGCTTCGGAGAGCTTTATCGTATTTTGTATTTCGCTTCCGCTGTATCAGACATTTTCGTCATTATTGTAATAAATAACATTCGTATTCGCTTTATTATATCTTTTTACGTGATATGTGCTATGATATACTGTTCATTCTGTTGTATATACGTGTGACTTGATCCTGGCACGTATATGATTGCTCGGTTTATGTTCTTTTATAAACCGGGTGTTACAGAGTGGTATCAGAGCCATATCGACTGTAGGACGAAGCCTAGATAGAACTGGTCGAGTTTCAGGACTTCTTCTCACCAATCCTTGCCTGCTGAAACTATTTTACTATTATACCCCTTGACTTCTTTGACTTTTTACCCTTCTTGCCTTGATTTCTCTCTCTGAAGAATAGTTTCGTAGATTTTGGCCTGAATCAGTCATCTGACCTCCATGAGCATAGCTAGGTGACCCTTTTATAATAATACGATAGCACGTTCTGCGACGCGTTGTGTTAGTCGAGTCTTTTGCTAAACTCGGCTAAGTTGTGAAAATTGTCTGCTTGTTATTATGCTTCATGGTTGATTTGGATTTTTGACTGATTGCATAGCTTAGTAGCTTAAATTTGTTTAAAGAAAATCACTCGGATGTTAAAGTTAACTAATTAATAAAATGAGTTAGATCGTTGGGGGTAAAACAGTCAACTCTATCCTGTCTACTTTATCATGGCTGAATCTTTTTCCGCAAAGAGTTATCATATCCATCTGAACTTATTCCTACAATATCCTTACTCGTGAAATCTTTTGTTCCAATCAGATGGTGAACACCAGGAGCACCGGTTCAGGTTCTGGCCAGCAGCAGGGTCAGAACAACCAGGGTACTGGGATCCCGATGCCTCCGCCTTTGACTCCGGAGCAGTACTTCCAGCTCCAGATGCAGATGATGGCTACCCTGAACAACACTGTTCAGGCTCTTCAGCACGCTCACACTCAGCCTCCGCCTCCTCCACCGCCGCAGCCTCGCGACAGGCGTGCTGAGTTCCTGAGGGGTCACCCGCCGACGTTCTCTCACACGTCCGACCCTCTTCAGGCTGACGACTGGCTCCGTGCAGTGGAGCGTCAGCTGGACATCGCCCAGTGCGATGATCGTGAGCGCGTCTTGTACGCAGCAGGACAGCTGCGAGGGGCAGCTTTGGACTGGTGGGAGTCCCACCCAGTTCACGACCGCGAGGCTCTCACCTGGCTCCAGTTCAGGGAGCGCTTTCGCAGCCACAACGTCCCCGCGGGCGTTATGAAGATGAAGCAGAAGGAGTTCCTTGCACTGAAGCAGGTAATCTTAAATATAATCATTCAGCGGTTTCTTTTGAGCTAATACCCCTTGTTCCATCCTTATGAATCTTGAGTTAATCTTCCGATATCTATCTGTCTTTGTGAATTCAGGGGACTATGTCGGTCACGGAGTATCGTGATCGTTTTCTTCAGCTGGCACGCTACGCCCCTGCCGAGGTTGCGGATGACCGCAAGAAGCAGGAGCACTTCATGGAGGGTCTTGAGGACTACCTCCAGTACGCGCTGCTCAACCTCCGCTTCGACGACTTCAACCATCTGGTTGACAGTGCGCTCAACACTGAGCGTAAGCACTTGGAGATGGAGGACAAGAAGAGGAAGGTTGTCCCCGTTGCTTCCGGCAGCAACACTCGCCCTCGACTCCAGCCGCCCCAGCAGTACCAGCAGCAGTACCGGCCTCCTCAGCAGTACCAGCAGAGGCCACCGCAGCAGTACCCGCCTCGACAGCAGCAGGCAGGTCAGGGCCCGAGGTTACCGGCACCTCCGGCTCGTACTGCTCTACCAGCTCCACCGGCACCGCAGGCTCCACGTCCGGCAGCTCCTACCGGACAGCAGGCTCAGGGACCTCCTCGCACCTGCTTTCACTGCGGCCAGCCGGGGCACTACGCCAACGCTTGCCCCCGGAAGGCGCAGGCGGGACAGCAGGGGCGCCCAGCTCAGCCCAGGGCGCCAGCACAGGGCAGGGTGAACCACGTGACGGCCGAGTCAGCGGCCGAGGCTCCCAACGTGGTTATTGGTACGTTCATGGTTAATTCATATCCAGCTACAGTGCTTTTTGATACTGGTGCTACGCATTCCTTCATTACTCAGTCTTTTGTCGAGCATCATGGTATTCATACTAGCACATTAAAGAGGTGCCTGTTAGTATCTTCACCGGGAGGACAGTTGAGGTCTCACACTTACTGCCCGAGAGTCAGTATTTCCTTGAGGGGAGTAGAGTTCTGTACTGATCTGATGGTGCTAGACACCAAGGGTATTGATGTCATTCTGGGAATGGAGACTCTGGCCAAATGGGGAGTTCGTATAGATTGTGCTCAGAGGACAGTCTTGTTATCAGCTTCCAGTGGCCAAGAGGTTGTTATCAGTGCAGTAGAGCCTTCTGGATTTCTTCATCAGATGGAGGCTAGACCCACGGACGGTATTCGCGTGGTGTCTGAATTCCCGGATGTCTTTCCGGATGATCTGCCAGGTATGCCGCCTGAACGCGCCATTGAGTTTTGCATTGATCTCTTGCCTGGCACAGCTCCTATTGCAAAGCGGCCCTACCGTATGGCGCCTATAGAGCATGAAGAAGTTAAGAAGACTATTGATGAGTTGCTAGCCAAGGGCTATATCCGTCGCAGCTTCTCTCCTTGGGCTTTTCCATTATTGCTGGTAGATAAGAAGGATGGCTCGAAGAGGATGTGTGTGGATTATCGTGAGCTGAATGCAGTTACTATCAAGAACAAGCATCCGCTGCCCCGTATTGAGGATCTCTTCGATCTGCTTCGAGGTGCTCGTATATTCTCGAAGATTGATCTTCGTTCGGGATATTTTCAGCTGAGGATCCGTCCTGGGGATATTCCGAAGACGGCATTCACCTGCAAGTACGGGCTATATGAGTATACGGTCATGTCCTTCGGCTTGACTAATGCTCCGGCTTACTTCATGCATCTGATGAACATGGTCTTCATGGACTATCTGGATGTCTTCGTGGTGATTTTCATTGATGATATTCTGATCTTCTCCAAGACAGAAGAAGAGCATGAGGAGCATTTGAGACTCGTATTGCAGAGATTGAGAGAGCATCAGCTGTATGCCAAGTTCAGCAAGTGCGAGTTCTGGATTGACGAGGTTCCATTCCTCGGTCATGTTATCTCTCAGGGAGGTATTGCTGTTGATCCGAGCAAGGTGAAGGATGTGCTCGAGTGGGAGACACCGCAGACGGTGAAGGAAGTCAGATCATTCTTGGGCTTAGCTGGATATTATCGGAGGTTCATTGAGAATTTCTCCAAGATCGCGAAGCCTTTGACTTCTTTGCTGGAGAAGAATGTGGCTTTCGTATGGACTGATGAGCGTCAGATGGCCTTTGATGAGCTGAAGAAGAGGTTGACTACGGCGCCAGTCTTGACTCTGCCAGACCAGACGAAGAGGTTCACGGTATATTGTGATGCTTCGAAGGATGGTCTTGGGTGTGTTCTGATGCAGGAGGGCAGAGTGATAGCTTATGCTTCACGGCAGTTACGTCGGCATGAGCTGAATTATCCTACTCATGATCTTGAGTTAGCCGCAGTTGTGCATGCTCTGAAGATTTGGAGGCATTACTTGTATGGGCAGCGGTGTGATATCTACACTGATCACAAGAGCCTCAAGTACATTTTCACGCAGAATGAGCTGAATATGCGGCAGAGAAGATGGCTAGAGTTGGTCAAGGACTATGATCTGGAGATTCACTATCATCCGGGCAAGGCCAATGTTGTAGCAGATGCTTTGAGCAGAAGGAGTTATGTCAACATGGCCGTTGCTTTCCAGATGCCTCCAGAGTTATGCGAGGAGTTTGAGCAGTTGAGTCTGGGTTTCTTGCATCATACTTCCAGTGCAGCATTTGAGGCAGTACCGACTCTAGAGTCAGAGATCAGGCATCATCAGAAAGACGATGAGAAGCTACAGGAGATTCGTGAGTTGCTCAAGAAGGGCAAGGCTCCTCATTTCAGAGAGGATGAACAGGGTACCTTGTGGTACAAGAACCGGATCTGTGTTCCAGATGTGAAGGATCTCCGGAAGTTGATTCTGAGTGAGGCCCATGATACAGCTTACTCTATTCATCCGGGCAGCACGAAGATGTATTACGATCTGAAGGAACGTTTCTGGTGGTATGGGATGAAGCGTTCAGTGGCAGAGTACGTGGCTATTTGTGACACCTGCCAGCGTGTCAAGGCTGAGCATCAGAGGCCAGCAGGTCTGTTACAACCTTTGAAGATTCCAGAGTGGAAATGGGAGGAGATCACGATGGATTTCATTGTTGGATTGCCTCGTACTCAGAAAGGGTACAACTCCATTTGGGTAGTAGTGGATCGATTGACGAAGGTTGCTCACTTCATTCCAGTGAACACTACTTACTCCGGTGCTAGACTTGCAGAGTTGTACATCTCTCGGATTGTCTGCTTGCATGGTGTGCCGAAGAAGATTATATCTGACAGAGGGTCTCAGTTCACTTCTCGTTTCTGGGAGCAGCTCCATGATTCGTTGGATACGAAGCTGCGCTTCAGTACGGCTTATCACCCTCAGACAGATGGGCAGACAGAGAGAACCAACCAAGTGTTGGAGGATATGCTGAGAGCTTGTGCTATTCAGTATGGTACTAGTTGGGATAAGTGCCTGTCATTTGCTGAGTTTTCATATAACAACAGCTATCAGGCCAGTCTGAAGAAGTCACCATTTGAGGCATTGTATGGCAGAAAGTGCAGGACTCCTCTCTATTGGGATCAGATCGGTGAGAAGCAGCTCTTTGGTCCTGAGATCATAGATGATGCAGAGCAGATGGTTCAGGCTGTGCGAGAAAATCTGAGGATTGCACAGAGCAGGCAGAAGAGCTATGCAGATGGCAAACGGAGAGACCTGACTTTCAGTGTCGGTGATTATGTGTATCTGAAGGTGTCTCCGATGAGAGGAATCCGCAGATTTAATGTCAAAGGGAAGTTAGCACCTCGGTATGTGGGGCCATTCAAGGTGCTAGAACGGAAAGGCGAAGTTGCTTATCGCCTGGAGTTACCTCTCAGCCTCTCAGGAGTTCATGATGTCTTCCATATATCTCAGCTGAAGAGATGTCTGCGAGTACCCGAGGAGCAGGCACCCCTGGATGGAGTCGATGTCCAGGAGGATCTGACTTATACCGAGCATCCGGTGAAGATTCTGGAGACATCAGAGAGGGTTACTCGGAACAAGCGCATCAAGATGTGCAGAGTTCAGTGGAGTCATCACAGTGAAGCTGAGGCTACATGGGAGCGAGAAGATGAGTTGAAGAAGACCTATCCAGATCTCTTTGCTAGCCAGCCCAGCTAAATCTCGGGACGAGATTTCTTTAAGGGGGTAGGGTATGTAACACCCTAATTTAAATTTCAGTATTTATCAATAAATTTAATTGGCTTTAGTTAAATTTTCTAAGGTTTATTGTGTTTAGTTGGCATTTAATCTAATTTTTGTTCCTAATTAATTAAAATTTATCATAGGTTTAAATTTTGTGTTGCATTCATGCCGGTGCATAGTTTTTAATTGTTTGAGTGTGGTTTGAATTCAAATTCAACTTTGAATTCAAACTTTGATTGGTTTAGCAATAGAAAAGAAAGAGAAAATAGAAATAGAAAACAAAACCCAAAACCCAAACCCATAGCAAACCAAAGCCCAAGACCCAGCCTCTCTCCCTAGTCCGGCCCAAACCCACACTCCCCCGGCCCGGTTCGCTCGGCCCAGGCGAACCCCGCGCGGCCCAGCAGCGCCCGGCCCAGCTAGACCCCAGGCGCCGAAGCCCAGCTCCAGCCCGCCTCCCTCTTTCCCGCTCAGCCCAGCTTTCACGGCCCAAGCGACGCCAGCCCCGCGCCCCGCTTCGCAGCGGCCCAACCCGCACGGCCGCTCAGCCCCGCCCGCCGCGCGCTTGCGCCGCTGACAGACCGGGCCACCCTGTCAGCCCCGTCTCCCTCCTCCGCCTCCCCCGCGTCCGGCCGTAACCTCCGCTCCGTGATCCCCGGTGAGGCTTCCCTCTGGGGCACGCTTTCCCAAGATCACCGGGCCGCTTTATAAACGGCGCCCCGCACCTCCCTGCGTCTCATCCCGTCCAGCGCCGCCACCTTCAAACCCTAGTGCCAACCCCGCAACCCCCGCGCCGGAACAGAGCCTGCACCACCGTGGACTCGCCGCTCCGCCGCCTTCAAGCCTCCGCAGGGCCGCGCAAAAGCTCCGCCTCGTTCCCTGGGATCTTCCCAAGCCCGCAGCCTTCGATTTCCAGTCCGCCCCTCGCCGGAATTTCTTCCACGGTCCGCCCTCCGGTGAGCACCTCCGCCGTCGAAATTATTCAACTCCATTGGTACTCCGGCCGCCCTGAACCCCGCATCTCCTTCGCAGCTTCACCGCGCGCCGGTCAGTGGAGCCCAGGAGCCCGGACCTCCCCTCTGCAGCGACTTCCCCGAAGGCCGCCCGCGACTCGCCGCCGGTCCGCGACGCCACCGCCCTGCACAGCCCGTCTGCTCAATTCCAAGCCGTGGTGAGCATCAGTACCCCCTTCTCGTCTTTTCGCACTAGCTGTCATGGCCAGTAGTTTCTTCTCGAGCCCAGAACGCCGCTCGCCGGCGTGTTTCGTCGCGCCAACCCGCCGCCGCCGAGCCCAGCGCCGCCCTGACCACTGCAGAGCCCCGATTTTGGCCCCAGTAGAATACCCTTGTCGCTTAGATGCCATCCGATCCAAAACCGGGTCGATTTGACCCCGGGCCTTCGTTTTCGATGAGCTCCAGCGAGCCTGGCGCTGCGCCGCCGCGGACAGAACCGCCGGCGGTCGGGCGCCGCCGCTTCCCCGCGCGGATTGAACCCCAGCCGCCCGATCCACAATGGACGCACTAGATTAGATCGCCCCACGTTTAGATCCAAACCGCCCGATTCCGATCTAACGGCCCATAAGCGTAGATACCGGTTCGGCTTTACCCTTTTGCTAAAGAGCCCCCCGAGTTCTGAGTAATCAACCCGCAGTCCTATGCCTTTCAAAAGTATTTACAGTCAGGCCCATAATTTAGCACTTTAGCCCCTGAGCTTTGTAGATTTTGAACCCGCCGTCCAGGTTAGTTCTTTTTGCGAGTTAGACCCCAGAGTTTTAGTTTATTTTCGTTTTAGCCCTCGGTTTTAGCAGAAAGCCCCCTGGAACTTCAGTTTTATTACAAATAAGCCCCTAGAACTTGTTTTTAGCCCAGAAAATGCGTTTTAGCTCCGTTTTTAGCGTTCTTTATATCCACGCGATCGTTGTAACGCGTAGAACAGTATTAGACTAGTTTAGTGTGCTGTTTTTATGTATTGATGTACTGTTTCTTAGTTTTTGTTAATGTTTGCTTGTATGCTTATTATTGTGCATTGTTTTGGCCATGTGTTCGTGAGTAGACGTTGATCCATCTGAGGAGCCTCAGTACCAGTACCCGGAGCAGCCGTCTTCGGATCAGTTTGAGCAGCAGCAGGAGCAGTACGAGGAAGGCAAGTATAACATGAACAACCTATCACTTTAATTACAATTTCATACTGCATTTTAATACTGTATGCCTTTAAGGATTTCCTAGCCAGTTTATATCCTTTATATATATCCTTTGGGTTGCATTTTGGTTAGTTGTGCTAGGTTGCTGCGCTATAACACACTTTGGTCCTTTTTAATTAAATTGATTAATGGTTTACTCGAACTTAATTCTGAGAGTGGCACTCTGTGTGGCTTGAGTGGCTCACTTCTCGTTAAAAGATGTTTTTTTAGAAACATGGTTTAGGGGGCCAGCACGGTGCTTACTGCCTGGTTGGCCACTCTCCATAAGGACCGGTTCATAGAGCGACAACCTGGGACAACAGCGCTACCACAAGGCTAGAATGGGATAGACTTGGCTTACTAATTAGGTCTTTTTGGTTTGGAGTAACTTACTTGCGGGGCAAGAGTAGTAAGCTTCAATGGTCCCTGCTCCTCCGGCTTGGTCTGTGCTTGGATTGCGCTCCTGTGCTTGTACCCCCGGAGGTGGGCCCCATCGTCGCCGACCTAACTCTCGCGGTTACTCCCTACCAACGAGATTCTTTGTAAAGGCCTCGTAGTGAGTCGCTAGCCATCTCACCTAAGGAAGTGTGATGAACAACTGGCGTAGCTCACGACTTGTGGGTAAAGATGTGCAACCTCTGCAGAGTGTAAAACTGGTATACTAGCCGTGCTCACGGTTATGAGCGGCCCAGATCCTCCTTTTGATTAGTGAAGTTATCTCCTTCCGACGAGGGAGGTGCTTCTCGGGGTTTACCTTGGTGGCTTGGTCTTGGTTTGGTTCTCAGTAGTATCATGTTTAAACTTGATTAATTACTATGTAACTGGGTTAATGGTAATTCATCAACTAGTAGTAAATAGCTTAAATAAAATCTTGCCAACACTTAAAAGCTAATGCAGTTGAGTTAGCCAGCCTAGAGCCTCATAGTTTGTGTTATACTTGTTGAGTACAAGTTGTGTACTCACCCTTGCCTCTTCTCTACTTTTTCCTCTTGGTTACGCTACTGCTGCTCAGTACCTGCCGACACGAGGGAGTTCGTCCAGCGCTACCAGGACTACGAGGACTTCTAGGTGCTTCGTCTCCCAGTCGACGTCCCTGTGGCGCCCTGCTTCAGCTTCGGAGAGCTTTATCGTATTTTGTATTTCGCTTCCGCTGTATCAGACATTTTCGTCATTATTGTAATAAATAACATTCGTATTCGCTTTATTATATCTTTTTACGTGATATGTGCTATGATATACTGTTCATTCTGTTGTATATACGTGTGACTTGATCCTGGCACGTATATGATTGCTCGGTTTATGTTCTTTTATAAACCGGGTGTTACAGCTAGCGCACGGAATACCGCTGTAGCATTTTACCCGGGAGTATACCGGGGTGTCATTTATATTTCCGCAGGGAAGGCGATGAGTGAGAGAATATATAGATCAGTTGGTGAGCTCTATCTAGATTGGATATTCTCATGCATAAAAAGGGGTAAGATAATAACATGGTAGGAGGTAGTGTGACACACACACAAACTACTCTCTTGGATAAAAGAATAAAGGTTACTTTAGGCCGGGAGCAAGGTAAAAGTTAGAGCTCGAGTCAGCTATGCTAGGCTAGCTATATCTACACTTTCTCATTAGTTAGCTCTTCAGAGATTAAACTACACAATAGGGAGATCGCTATCGAAGTAACGGGAGGAGCCCATACACCTCGGCGACTTTATGTATCTCCTAATCCCCATACCGAACGTGGAGGATTACTAAAAGGCACGGACAGGGCTGTCACCACCTGCCGGCTACCTCTACAAACCGTGGGTATAGTTGACATCCAGCAACTCTTATCTAATCTAGACACCATGTCTACACTAGTAAGGAATACTCAAGTGTCCCATGCGGAGCCCCCGCCCTTCGGATGGACAGACATCACACTAGAGCAATCATACGAATACTGGAGCAGTTGATAGAGTTCTAAGAACAAAAGACTAACCACCCCTAGCACAGGGCGATCATGCAATGCAAGCATTGAATAATAACGCAACCATGACAAGAAGCATATACTCGATAACTCAGAATATACTTCAAGCATATATCGGTAACCATAGCCTAATTCTATTACAATCGACCGAATATTACAAGAGAGAGCTAGAGATGAACCAATACCAGACTCTCGAGCAACTCCGGCGACTCGATGACTCCTAGACTTCTCCTAAACTCCACTAAGCCTAAAGACTATGCAAGGAATGCAAGAGAGGAAGAGGTGTGTGGTTTGTGTGTGTGTTCTATTGTCTACCCCTCCTTCTATTATAGTAGGGAGCCACCAGCCGCAGCACCCCAAACCGTTGTTGTGAGCCAACAGAGAAGCGCCACATGCCTTGGTTGAGGCGGTGGGGCCCACGGGCCTGGCCGGCCGACCAGGTAGGTCGGTCGGCCTGCCCGGGCCGCCAACCGCCCCCAACTTCCTGGAGTGGGCTTGTCTTGGTCTCCCCTTGTCCTAAAGTTGAGGCACAGCCTGCCCCAGCTGGGTTTGCTTCAGTTCTTGGGCTTCACTTGGTCCATTTGAGCCTGAATCGGTACTCTGATATTTTCTGTGATTTTGTGTCGAGCCAAAGTGTGCTTGTAACCTGCATATTAGCTTGAAAACACAACTTGCATATTCTAAAAGGTAAAGTGTGACTTAGGAACTTTATTGGATAAGGGTGCGTGTAAGAAATACAAACTCTCATAATTTTCTGATCAAGTTGACGTTTGGAAATGGTCGTTAGTGAGCGTCAACAAGATCCCCCAAGCTGTCCTTTGTTCGTCCCGAGCAAAGTAGGACAAATCAGGTTGTTGATCAGAAAATCACTTTGACTCGTACCTTACATGTCATGTCATAGTCTGAAGCAAAGAGATTCATCTATAAGCTTAAATAAGTTGGTTATCATACCTTTGCTTAATTACCTTACTCCCTCATGGGCTTTTTAGCTGTCTCCTTGTCTTGGGCTGTTGAGAGTTAGAATGGTGCATAAAGCAGTACTTACTTATTCATAGATCCTCAATCCATCTGGAGACACTTTTTTGAAAACATGGAAAAGCTCCAGGATAACTCTCTCGAGGCACTCATCTTGTATTTCCTTACCAGAGCAGTGTTTGCCTTTGATCTTCCCTACTACTACAAGCCTTTGTGGAGCTCAAGGTAGGATAAGAACAGAGCACACTTGTATTCTAATTATTGTAAAGTCAAAGAGAGGATCCATAGAGAAACAAGTCATGCAATCTCGATCAAAAGGTGCAAGTGTATGAATGGATGGATAGATGGATGAATATGGCTTACTCCTTGAGGTAATGGCTTTTCTCTCTCGTATCATCCCTGTCTTTCTCTCTTTTTCTTTTTTTTTGAGACATGGTTACCCCCTTTTTCTCTCCTTTTTTTTGAGTCATGCTTCTTTGACATGCCATCTTTTCTCTTCTTTTTACGGCAACCATAATCTGACTTTATTTTATTTCAAGAATGTTCTACGAGAGAGATCACCAAGACAAGGAGCATTTATAGATGTGAAGTGGATGGTGGTGCTAATTCCCAGTGTAGGAATATAATAAATGGATGGGATGTGTACATGCTTATGATCGAGAAAACATGAAGAGCATCTTACTAGAGTCACCCAATTTGACAAAACTCAAAAGAATATCAAGCAGCATATGTATAAGGGTTTTTCATGGAATATGACATATGGCTCTGGTAGGACATTGCATATCGCTGGGAAACTTGCCCCATTTTTAAATTTTCTTTTTTCAAAAACAACTCCAGACTTCAAGTATCACTAGAACAAGCTTGCATAACCTTATTTACCATATCTAAACTCACAACAACTTAGACTCGGATCAAGCATATGCAACCCACAGAACTTTCAGGTTTATTGGCAACATATTTGTATAACCAACGAACATAAACTCAAGATAACTCTTATTTTCAAACTAGACACAACAGACATGATAGAGCAAAGCAAAACTCATCCTTTCAACTTATCAAAAGAGAGTTAAAACATTCTTACCGCGCATCATGGAAAAGGGAAATAAAATAGTAAATTTTTATTTTGTTTTTGGAAGTTTTTATCAATTTTTATTGAAAGCAAATAAAGGGATACAGTTGACTTAGGGGAGGGAACCTCCCCCAAGCTAGCTCTTAGTTTAGGGTCAGAAAGAAGGACCTTTCTCCATACCTGATCAGGTTGAGGTCGTTTCGTCCGTACCTAGAGAAGTAGTAGCGGTCGATGACGTCTTGTTCTTCTTGCGCCACACCTTCATGGTCTTCTTTGGTGGTGTAGGCGGCACAGGAATAGGATCCTCGGATGTGGATAGATGATTTCCAGATCTTCCCATACTGTATTGGTGATGAAATTAGGGATCTTCTGATCATCTTCCACTGGCTCGGTTGGTGGAGTATGAATTTCCCAATCCTCCCAAGCTGGCTTGGAAGAGGGGTAATAGTCTTGATCATCCCAACCGGGCTCTGCCCATAGCCTATGTTTCTCAATATCCTCATGAATCAGAAATACCTCTTTCTTGTTTTGGAATTTAAATTTCATGGTCCTTCCCCTAATGCAGAGGCTGATTCTTCATCTCTCCGCATCAATTCTGGCATTTGCATCCTTGAGGAATGGTCGCCCAAGTATGAGCGGAATTCCAAGATCTCCTTCCATATCAAGGACTACGAAGTCCACCAATATGTAGGTATTCTTGACTTTTACCATTAACGTTTCCACAACTCCTTCTGGATATCTTATCATGGAATCTGCCAGCTGAACACACCTAGTGGTAGGGGAAATTGATGGATAGCCTAGCTTCTCGAATGTCACTTTGGGCATGATGTTAACGCTGGCTCCAAGGTCACAAAGGGCGTGATCAAATTCATAATCAAAGATTGAGCAGCTCATCACTAGGGTTTCAGGATCTTGTCTTATTGTGGCTGCCAACTCGCCCCACTATAACACCCTAATTTAAATTTCATCTTTTATTAATAAATTTAATAAGCTTTATTTAATTTTCTAAGGTTTATTGTGATTAGTCTTGCATTTAATCTAATTTTTGTTTCACAAGGAATTAAAATTTTTCTAGGATAAATATGTTTGTGCATTCATGCTGGAGCATCTCTTTTATTTGGTTGAGTGTATAGGGTTTGAATTCAAATTTGGTTTTGAATTCAATTAGAATTTCAGTGGTTTGTATTAGAAATAGAATAGAGAATAGAAAAGGAAAAAAACCCAAAGGCAACGCAACCCACGGCCCGTTCTCCCTCTCTTCAAGGCCCGTTTCTTTTCCTGAGCCCAGCCCGCCTCCCGCTCGGCCCTTTCCCTCCCAGGCTTGCTTCCACCCCACGCGGCCCGGCAGCACCGCTCGCCCGGCCCAGCACACCGCGGCCCAGCTCGCCTTTCCCCCTGCACGCGCTGGCCGCTTAGCATGTGCGGCCCATCTCCGCTCAGCTCGCGCGTGTCGCCCTCCTCGTTTCTCTGACCAGCCGGGCCCGCTGTCAGCTCCTTCCTCTTCCCCCGCCCGAATTCCTCGCCGGACTCTCTGCTCCGCCCGCGTCGTGCCTCGCTGCCCCGTGGGCCATCCCGGACCTCGTAGGGCCACTCGCCAGCCTGCGCACCCCTTCTAGAAGCTTCTCCCGAGCTCGGATCATCCCAAATCGTGGGACGAGATCCGCCTTCCCCGCGCGGCAACCGCCGCCGCGATCTCCGCGTTGCGCCAACCGGGCACGCACGCCCAAGATCCCCATGCCCTCCTTTATTTAGCCTTGAGACCCTCCCTGCACCCTATCCACCTCCACCGCCACTCCAGAACCCTAGCAAGCCGCGCGCCTTGCTCCGCCGTGCCGCCGCTCCTCTGCGCTGCCGCGCTCACGCCACCCCGCTGCCCCTCCACCCCGGCAGATCCTCGCAAGAGCACCGCCGTGGACCCAGAAGCTCCCCAAGTTCTTTGCCCCGGAGACCAGGCCCCACCTCGCCGGAATTCGCGCCCGAATCGCTCGACGGTGAGTTGCGCCGCCCGCTTGATTTCACACCGCCGGCGTTTTCCGTGCCTCGCTGACCCCCGACCTTGCGTCACAGAGCCGCCACGCGTCGACCCAAGGAATCCAGGCGCCTGGAGGAGCCCTGCGTCGCCCGGACCACGAACACTGCAAGTCCGTCCGCCCTGCGCCCTCGGTGAGCCACGTCTCGGTCTATTCTATCTTTTGGTGCTAGTTCTTGGTGATCCGTAGCCCTAGCGCCCCCCAGAACCCTGTTCGCCGGCGATGCTTGGATCTTGTTTTTGGCCTAGATTATGCGTTTTAGCTCCGTTTTAGGCATTCTTTATATCCACGGGATCGTTGCAATGCGTAGAATAGTTTTAGACTAGTTTAGTGTGCTATTTTTTTGTACTGATGTACTATTTCTTAGCTTTTGTTAGTGTTTGCTTGTATGCTTATTGTTGTGCATTATTTTGGCCATGTGTTCGTGAGTAGAAGTTGATCCATCTGAGGAGCCCCAGTACTAGTACCCGGAGCAGCTGTCTTCCGACCAGTTTGAGCAGCAGCAGGAGCAGTACGATGAAGGCAAGTATAACATGAACAACCTATCACTTTTAAATACACTTTCACACTGCATTTTAATACTGTATGCCTATAAGGACTTTCCTAGCCACTTTATATCTTTTATATATCCTTTGGGTTGCATTTTGGTTAGTTGTGCTAGGTGCCGCGCTATAACACACTTGGTCCTTTTTAATTAATTTGATTAATGGTTTATGCAACTTAATTCTGGGAGTGGCCCTCTGTGCTTCATGCTTGGGTGGCTCACGTCTCGTTAAAATATGTTTTGTTAGAAACTTGGTTTAGGGGGCCAGCACGGTGCTTAGTGCTTGGTTGGCCACTCTCCATAAGGACCGGTTCATAGAGCGACAACCTGGGACAACAGCGCTACCACAAGGCTAGAATGGGATAGACTTGACGTAATAATTAGGCCTTTTTGGTATGGAGTAACTTACCTGCGGGGAAAGGGTGGTAAGCTTCTATGGCCCTCGTGCTGAGTGGCCTCGTCTGTGCTTCGTGTCTTGACGCCCACTAGACCTGCTCCATGGTTGCCGATCCAACCCTCGCGGTTACTCCTTACCAATGAGATTCTTTGTAAAGGCCTCGTAGTGAGTCGCTAGTCATCTCACCTAAGGAAGTGTGATGAACAACTAGCGTAGCTCACGACTTGTGGGTAAATATGTGCAACCTCTGCAGAGTGTAAAACTGGTATACTAGCCGTGCTCATGCTCATGAGCGGCCCAGATCCTCCTTTTGATTAGCGGGGTTATCTCCTTCCGACGAGGGAGGTCCCTCTCGGGGTTACCTTGGTGGTTTCGGTTTGGTTCTCAGTAGTAAAATGATTAATCTTGATTAATTATTATGTAACTGGGTTTATGGTAAATCATCAACTTGTAGTAAATAGCTTTAATAAAATTTTGCCAAGACTTAAAAGCTAATGCATTTGAGTCAGCCAACCTTAGAGCCTCATAGTTTGTGTTATACCTATTGAGTACAAGTTGTGTACTCACTCTTGCCTCTTCTCTACTTTTTCCTCTTGGATACTCTACTGCTGCTCAGTTCCTGCCGATGCGAGGGAGTTCGCTCAGCGCTACCAGGACTACGAGGACATCTAGGCGTTCGTCTCCCAGTCGACGTCCTTGTGGCGCCCTGCTCAGCTTCGGAGAGTTTTTATCATATTTGTACTTCACTTCCGCTGTATCAGACATTTTTGTCATTAATGTAATAAATAACATTCGTATTCGCTTTACTATATCTTTTTACGTGATATGTGCTATGATATACTGTTCATTCTATTGTATATACGTGTGACTTGATCCTGGCACGTATATGATTGCTCGGTTTATGTCCTTTTATAAACCGGGTGTTACAGAGTGGTATCAGAGCCATATCGACTGTAGGACGAAAGCCTAGATAGAAATAGTCGAGTTTTAAGTCTTCTTCTCTCTCAGCCTTGTCTGCTGAAACTATTTTGCTATTATACTCCATGAATTCCAAGATTCTTACTCGTCTTGCCTTGATTTCTCTCTATAGAATAGTTTCCGTAGATTTTGGGCCTGAATCAGTCATCTGACCACCATAAGTATCAGCTAGGTGACCCTTTTATAATAATACGATAGCACGTTCTACGACGCAATGTGTTAGTCGAGTCGTGTGTTAAACTCGGCTAAGTTGTGAAAATTGTCTGCTTGTTATTATGCTACATGTTTGATTTGGATTTTTGAATGATTGCATAGCTTAGTAGTTTAAATTTGTTTAATGAAAATCAGTTTTAAGTTAAAGTTAACTAATTAATAAAATGAGTTAGAACGTTGGGGGTAAAACCGTCCACTCTATCCTGTCTACTTTATCATGTCTAAGTCTTTCTCGCAGAAAAATATCGTTTCCATCTGAATTTATTTCTGCAATATCCTCACTCATGAAATCTTTTGTCCAAAATCAGATGGTGAACACCAGGCGTGGTTCTGACCAGTAGGGGCAGAACAACCAGGGGCAGAACAACCAGGGTACTGGGATCCCGATGCCTCCGCCTCTGACCCCGGAGCAGTACTTCCAGCTCCAGATGCAGATGATGGCTACCCTGAACAACACTGTTTAGGCACTTCAGCAGGCTCACACTCAGCCTCTACCTCCTCCACCGCCACAGCCCCGCCACAGGCGTGCTAAGTTCCTGAGGGGTCACCCGCCGACGTTCTCTCACACATCCGACCCTCTTTAGGCTGACGACTGGCTCCATGCAGTGGAGCGCCAGCTGGACATCGCCCAGTGCGATGATCGGGAGCGAGTCCTGTACACAGCAGGACAGCTGCGAGGGGCAGCTTTGGACTAGTGGGAGTCCCATCCAGTTCAGGACCGCGAGGCTCTCACCTGGCTCCAGTTCCGGGAGCGGTCCCGCAACCACAATGTCCCCGCGGGCGTTATGAAGATGAAGCAGAAGGAGTTCCTTGCTCTGAAGCAGGTAATCTCAGATATAATGATTCAGCGTTTCCTTTTGAGCTAATACCCCCTTGTTCTATCCGTCTGAATCATGAATTAATCCTTCGATATATATATATCTGTCTTTTTCACTTCAGGGGACTATGACGGTCACGGAGTATCGTGATCGTTTTCTGCAGCTTGCTCGCTACGCCCCTGCCGAGGTTGCGGATGACCGCAAGAAGCAGGAGCACTTCATGGAGGGTCTTGAGGACTACCTCTAGTACGCGCTGCTCAACCTCCGCTTCGACGACTTCAACCATCTGGTTGACAGCGCGCTCAACACTGAGCGCAAGCACTTGGAGATGGAGGACAAGAAGAGGAAGATTGTCCCCGTTGCTTCCGGCAGCAACACCCGTCCTCGCCTCCAGCCGCCTCAGCAGTACCAACAGCAGCAGTACCGGCCTCCCCAGCCGTACCAGCAGAGGCCACAGCAGTACCCGCCTCGACATCAGCAGCAGGCAGGTCAGGGCTCGAGGTTACCGGCACCTCCGGCTCGTGCTCCACCAGCTCCGCCAGCACCTCAGGCTCCATGGCAGGCAGCTCCTCCTGCCGGACAGCAGGCTCAGGGACCTCCTCCCACCTGCTATCACTGCGGCTAGCCGGGGCACTACGCCAACTCTTGCCCCCAGAAGGCGCAGGAGGGACAGCAGGGGTGCCCAGCTCAGCCCAGGGCGCCAGCACAGGGTCGGGTGAACCACGTGACGGCCGAGTCAGCGGCCGAGGCTCCTAACGTGGTTATTGGTATGTTCATGGTCAACTCTCACCCCACTATAGTGCTTTTCAATACCGGTGCTACTCATTCTTTCATTTCCAAGTCATTTGCCGAGAAGCATGGTATACCAGTTTCTTGTATAAGGACAGCTATGGTAGTTACCTCACCTGGGGGTCAGATACATACATGTTCTATATGCTCCAGAGTTAGTATGGTCATAAAGGGGGTAGAATTCCGCACTGGTTTGATCGTCATTGATTCCTCGGGGATAGATGTGATTTTGGGCATGGAGACCCTTACCAGATGGGGAGTCCGTATTGATTGTGCTCAGCGGATAGTTCACTTGTAAGCATCTGATGGCCAAGAGGTGACAGTCAATGCTTCAGAGCCCTCTGGATTTCTTCATCAGATGGAGGCTAGACCCACGGACGGTATTCGCATGGTGTCTGAATTCCCGGATGTCTTTCCGGATGATTTGCCAGGTATGCCGCCTGAACGCGACATCGAGTTTTCTATTGATCTCTTGCCTGGCACTGCTCCTATTGCAAAGCGGCCCTACCGCATGTCACCTATAGAGCATGAAGAAGTCAAGAAGACTATTGATGAGTTGCTAGCCAAGGGCTATATCCGTCGCAGCTTCTCTCCTTGGGCTTTTCCATTGTTGCTAGTAGATAAGAAGGATGGCTCGAAGAGGATGTGTGTCGATTATCGGGAGCTGAATGCAGTTACTATCAAGAACAAGCATCCACTGCCCCGTATTGAGGATCTCTTTGATCTGCTTCGAGGTGCTCGTATATTCTCGAAGATTGATTTGCGTTCGGGTTATTTTCAGCTAAGGATCCGTCCTGGGATATTCCGAAGACAGCATTCACTTGCAAGTATGGGCTATATGAGTACACGGTCATGTCCTTCGGCTTGACTAATGCCCCGGCTTTCTTCATGCATCTGATGAACATGGTTTTCATGGATTATTTGGATGTCTTCGTGGTGATCTTCATTGATGATATTCTGATCTTCTCCAAGACAGAGGAAGAGCATGAAGAACATCTAAGGCTCGTGTTGCAGAGATTGAGAGAGCATCAGCTGTATGCTAAGTTCAGCAAGTGCGAGTTCTGGATTGACGAGGTTCCATTCCTCGGTCATGTCATCTCCAAGGGAGGTATTGTAGTTGATCCGAGCAAGGTGAAGGATGTGCTCGAGTGGGAGACACCGCAGACAGTGAAGGAAGTCCGGTCATTCTTGGGCTTAGCAGGATATTATCGGAGGTTCATTGAGAATTTCTCCAAGATCGCGAAGCCCTTAACTTCCTTGCTAGAGAAGAATGCGGCATTCATATGGACAGATGAGCGTCAGATGGCCTTTGATGAGTTGAAGAAGAGGCTTACTACGGCACCAGTCCTTACTCTGCCAAACCAGAGCAAGAGGTTAACGGTGTACTGTGATGCTTCGATGGATGGTCTTGGTTGTGTTCTGATGCAGGAGGGCAGAGTGATTGCTTATGCTTCACGGCAGTTACGTCGGCATGAGCTGAACTATCCCACTCATGATCTTGAGTTAGCCGCAGTTGTGCATGCTCTGAAGATTTGGAGGCATTACTTGTATGGGCAGCAGTGTGATATGTACATTGATCACAAGAGCCTCAAGTATATTTTCACACAGAATGAGCTGAACATGCGGCAGAGAAGATGGTTAGAGCTAGTCAAGGATTATGACCTAGAGATTCACTATCATCCGGGGAAGGCCAATGTTGTAGCAGACGCTTTGAGTAGAAGAAGCTATGCCAACATGGCCGTGGCTTTCCAGATGCCTCAGGAGTTATGTGAGGAGTTTGAGCAGTTGAGTTTGGGTTTCTTGCATCATACTTCATGTGCGACATTCGAGGCAGTACCCACTCTAGAGGCAGAGATCTGGCAGCATCAGAAGGAAGATGAGAAGCTGCAGGAGATCCGTGAGTTGCTCAAGAAGGGCAAGGCTCCTCATTTCAGAGAAGATGATCAGGGTACCTTGTGGTTCAAGAATTGGATCTATGTGCCAGATGTGAAGGATCTCCGGAAGCTGATTCTGAGTGAGGCTCATGATACAACTTATTCTATTCATCCGGGCAGCACGAAGATGTACTATGATCTGAAGGAACGTTTCTGGTGGTATGGGATGAAGCGTTCAGTGGCAGAGTACGTGGCTATTTGTGACACCTGTCAGCGTGTCAAGGCTGAGCATCAGAGGCCAGTAGGTCTGTTACAGCCTTTGAAGATTTCAGAGTGGAAATGGGAGGAAATCACTATGGACTTCATTGTTGGATTGCCTCGTACTCAGAAAGGGTACAACTCTATATGGGTAGTAGTGGATCGTCTGACGAAGGTTGCTCACTTCATTCCAGTGAACACTACTTACTCCAGTGCTAGGCTTGCAGAGTTGTACATCTCTCGGATTGTCTGTTTGCAAGGTGTGCCCAAGAAGATCATATCTGACAGAGGGTCTCAGTTCACTTCACGATTCTGGGAGCAGCTCCATGATTCGTTGGATACGAAGTTGCATTTCAGTATGGCTTATCACCCTTAGACAGATGGGCAGACAGAGAGAACCAACCAAGTGTTGGAAGATATGCTGAGAGCCTGTGCTATTCAGTATGGTACTAGTTGGGATAAGTGCCTGTCGTATGCTGAGTTCTCCTATAACAACAGCTACAAGACCAGTTTGAAGAAGTCCCCCTTTGAGGCATTGTATGGGAGAAAGTGCAGGACTCCTCTCTATTGGGATCATATTGGTGAGAAGCAGCTCTTTGGCCCTGACATTATAGAAGATGCAGAGCAGATGGTACAAGTTGTGCAGGAAAATCTGAGGGTTGCACAGAGTAGGCAAAAGAGCTATGCAGATGGCAAACGGAGAGACCTGACTTTCAGTATTGGTGATCATGTATACCTGAAGGTGTCTTCGATGAGGGGAATCCGCAGGTTTAATGTCAAGGGGAAGTTAGCACCTCGGTACATTGGTCCATTCAAGGTGCTAGAGAGGAAAGGCGAAGTTGCTTATCGCCTGGAGTTGCCCACCAGCCTCTCAGGAGTTCATGATGTCTTCCATATTTCTCAGCTGAAGAAGTGTCTGCGAGTACATGAGGAGCAGGCACCACTGGATGGAGTAGATGTGCAGAAAGATCTGACTTATACTGAGCATCCGGTGAAGATTCTGGAGACATCAGAAAGGGTTACTCGGAACAAGCGCATCAAGATGTGCAGAGTTCAGTGGAGTCACCACAGTGAAGCTGAGGCTACATGGGAGCGAGAAGATGAACTGAGGAAGACATATCCAGATCTCTTTGCTAGCCAGCCCAGCTAAATCTCGGGGACGAGATTTCTTTAAGGGGGTAGGGTCTGTAACACCCTAATTTAAATTTCAGCTTTTATTAATAAATTTAATTAGCTTTATTTAATTTTCTAAGGTTTATTGTGATTAGTCTTGCATTTAATCTAATTTTTGTTTCACAAGGAATTAAAATTTTTCTAGGATAAATATGTTTGTGTATTCATGCTGGAGCATCTCTTTTATTTGGTTGAGTGTATAGGGTTTGAATTTAAATTTGGTTTTGAATTCAATTAGAATTTGAGTGGTTTGTATTAGAAATAGAATGGAGAATAGAAAAGGAAAAAAACCCAAAAGCAACCCAACCCACGGTCCAGTTCTCCCTCTCTTCAAGGCCCGTTTCTTTTCCTGAGCCCAACCCGCCTCCCGCTCGGCCCTTTCCCTCCCAGGCTTACTTCCACCCCACGCGGCCCGGCAGCACCGCTCGCCCGGCCCAGCACACCGTGGCCCCGCTCGCCTTTCCCCCTGCACGCGCTTGGCCGCTTAGCACGCGCGGCCCGTCTCCGCTTAGCTCGCGCACATCGCCCTCCCCGTTTCTCTGACCAGCCGGGCCCGCTGTCAGCTCCTTCCTCTTCCCCCACCCGAATTCCTCGCCGGACTCTCTGCTCCACCCACACCGCGCCCCGCTGCCCCGTGGGCCATCCCGGACCTCGCAGGGCCACTCGTCAGCCCGCGCACCCGTTCAGGAAGCTTCTCCCGAGCTCGGATCATCCCAAATCATGGGACGAGATCCGTCTTCCCCGCGCTGCAACTGCCGCCGCGATCTCCGCGCTGTGCCAGCCGGGCACGCACGCCCAAGATCCCCGTGCCCTCCTTTATTTAGCCTTGAGACCCTCCCTGCACCCTATCCACCTCCGCCGCCACTCCAGAACCCTAGTGTAACACCCTAATTTAAATTTCAGTAATTAATAATAATTTTAATTGGCTTTATTCAATTTTCTAGGATTTAATTTGCTTAGTCTTACATTTAATCTAATTTTGTTTCACAAGTAATTTAAAAATTTTCTTAGGTTCAATTTGTTTGTGCATTCATGCTGGTGCATATTTTGTTTATTTTGGTTGAGTGCTAGGGAGTTTGAATTCAAATTTGTTTGAATTCAAACTAGTTTGTGTGAGTTTGCAAAAGAAAAAGAAATAGAAAAGAAAAGAGGACCCAACCCATAACTCAGCCCAAACCCAAATCAGCAGCACCCCAGCCCACACCAGGGGCCAGCAGCCCGACCCCGCACCGGCCAAGGCGTCTCGGCCCAACTTCCTCCTTCCCTCCCCAGCACACGGCCCAGCCGGGCCTGCTCCCGCGCTCCCTCTCTCCTGGGCCGACTCCACCCGCGCAGTGCACCGGCCCGCTCCTCCCTCTTCCGCGTCACGCGCGTCGCCCGCATCCCCGCCTCTCTCGCTGTGCTCCTGGGCCCGCACATCAGCGCCTGCAGCCGCTCGCCCCGCGTCGCCTGCATCCCTCTCCTCTCGCTGCCAGCCCGGGCCCGCTGGTCAGCTCCTCCTTCCTCCTTCGCAGCGCTTGCAACCGTCACGCCGAAATCTCTGGTGATCCCTTTCCTCGCCCTACTCCCGCAATCACCGGCCTTCCTGCTTTTAAACCTCCACCGCGATCCCCTGCGCCCCATCTCCTATTCCAGCGCAGCCTCAAACCCTAGCCGCCACCGCCTCTTGGAGCTCGGAGCGGAAGCCACCCCTGTACCGCTGTGATTCCATCGCTCCACCGCACCGGGGCCCCGGACAAGCAGCGCATCCGCTCCGCCTCGACGTCCAGAAGCGCAGTGCCCCCTTTGCCCTCAAGTTCGGCCTGCGTTTCGCCAGTTTTGCACCCGGACATCGTCTCAGGTGAGCCGCTCCACCGTGGCAATTGCTCGCCGCCAGTGGATTCCAAACCTCCCTGACCCCCGGTCCTTGCTCGCAGCACCTTTCAGCATCCTCGTGGTGGATCAGAAGGCCCGGAGACGCCCTGCAACAGCCCCGACCCCGAGCGCTGCCTGTGCACCGCCGCCAGGTCCCGCCGTCGACCACGCTGCCCTACACCTCCGGCCAATCTGAATCCTCGGTGAGCACCGCCTCAGCATGTCCTTCCTTTTAGGCTAGCTATCGTAGTCGTAGCACGTTCCAGGGGGGGCTAGTACGCCCGTTCGGTGTAGCGCCGCCGTGCGTAGGGCCTCCGCCGCCGTGGCGCGCCCGTTCCTCTGTGCCTCAGCCCCGTGCAGAGTTCCCAATAGCGGTACCTTGCCTTGCACACGGTCCCTGCCCAGTTTACGCCCTGAGTTACTCCCGGAATCACGCAAACGCGCACCCGCCGGCGAGCACCGCCGCGCAGAGCCGCCGCCGCCGTCGCAACCACCGCTCTAGGCCTCCCCGAGCCCAGCTTAGGCCACAGGTGGATCACGCATGAAGTGCTGATCACCCCAGACCCAGGCCCGGGTCGATTTGACCCCCGGACGGCCAAGTTTGGCCAAGTCCGGTGAGCCCCCGCCGCGGAAGCAAGTCACCGGCGAGTCCCGCCGCCGTCCCGCGTGCCCCTTCTCCCAAGACCGTCCGATCGCAGATCCACGGCCCAGAATAGATCTAGCCCGAGGTCAACCAGACCAAAAACGGTCAGCGCTGGCGTTTATGCAAAATAGCCACTGTGTGTTTCCAAAAACAAGCCGCCATCCAGTCGCGTGCAAAAGTATTCGCACGTGGGTCCTGTTTTTAATGTTTTAGCCCCTGCACTTTTCTTTTTTAGAACCCGCAGTCCAGGTCCTGCCTTTTTATGTGATAGCCCCTGCAGCAACGTGTTAATTACGTTTAGACCCTCGGTTTTTGCAGAAAAGCCCCTAGACCTTGTTTTTGCTCTAGTTTTTGCGTTTTAGCTCCGTTTTAGGCGTTCTTTATGTCCACGCGATCGGTGTAACACATAGAATAGTTTTAGACTAGTTTAGTGTGCTGTTTTTATGTATTGATGTCCTGTTTCTTAGCTTTTGTTAGTGTTTGCTTGTATGCTTATTGTGTGCCTTGCTTTTGGCCATGTGTTCGTGAGTAGACGTTGAGCTACCGGAGGAGCATCAGTACCAGTGCCAAGAGCCATCTTCAGAGCAGTTTGAGTAGTAGGAGAACTTTTGAGGAAGGCAAGTATAACATGAACAACCTATCACTTTTAAATACACTTTCATACTGCATTTTAATACTGTATGCCTATAAGGACTTTCCTAGCCACTTTATATCCTTTATATATATCCTTTGGGTTGCATTTTGGTTAGTTGTGCTAGGTGCCGCACTATAACACATAATGGTCCTTTTTAATTAATTTGATTAATGGTATATGCAACTTAATTCTGAGAGTGACCCTTTGTGTGGCTTGAGTGGCTCACGTCTCGTTAAAATTGGTTTTGATAGAAACATGGTCTAGAGGGCCAGCACGGCGCTTACTGCTGGGTTTGCCACTCTCCATAAGGACCGGTTCATAGAGCGACAACCTGGGACAACAGCGCTACCACAAGACTGGAATGGGACGGTTTTGGCGTAATAATTAGGTCTTTTTGGTTTGGAGTAACTTACCTGTAGGGCAAGGGTGGTAAGCTTCTATGTCCCTCATACTGAGTGGCCTCGTCTGTGGTATTCTTGATGCCACTAGACCTGCTACATAGTCGCCGATCCAACCCTCGCGGTTATTCCTTACCAACGAGATTCTTTGTAAAGGCCTCGTAGTGAGTTTGCTAGTCATCTCACCTAAGGAAGTGTGATGAACAACTAGCATAGCTCACGACTTGGTCTGTAACACCCTAATTTAAATTTCAGCATTTAGCAATAAATTTAATTGGCTTTATTTAATTTTCTAAGGTTTATTGTGTTAGCCTTGCATTTAATCTAGTTTTTGTTTCACAAGTAATTAAAATCCATCATAGATCTACTTTTAATGTTGCATTCATGCTGGATGTTTTTATTTTTGCTTGTGTGCTTTAGGTTGTGGAATTCAAAATTTAATTTGAATTCATCTAGTTTGGATTAGAAATAGAAAAGAGAGAGAAAATAGAAATAGAAAAGAAAACCCAAAACCCCTTCCCGGCCCGACCGCAAGCAACCCAGCCCAGCATCCAACCCCGCGGGCCCAGCAACCCTCACGGCCGGCACGGCCCGAGTTCACTCTCTCCCCAGCACGGCCCAGGTCTCCCTCCCCTCCCCCGGCCTACCCCGCACTCGGCCCGCCAGCGCGCCACTCGGCCCGGTCCGCCCCGCGTTGCGCCGCGCTCACCCGCTGACAGACCGACCCCACGGGTCAGACCCGTCGTCCCCGCAGCGCTCGCCCGCGCAACGGCCGCGGCGCCCGCCCGAGATTCTCGCGGATTTCCTTCCCAAGCCGAACCCCGAAATCACCGGCGCCCCTCCTTTTAAACCGCCCTGTGATCCCCCTTGCACCCCATCCACTCCCCTCGCCGCCCGCAACCCTAGCGCATCGCCCCTCCGAGCTCCGAGTGGAGCAGAGTCCCCACGCCGCCGGTAAGCGTCTCCGCCACCGCATTTCTCCGCCGCCGGCGACCCAGAGCCCCCCTGACCCCCGTATCCTTCCCGCAGGATCGCCTTGGGTCAAGCCGTGCCATCAGAAGGCCAGGAGGAGCCCTGCGCCGACCTCGCCACCGAACTCCGCCTTCGCCGCCGCCCATCCTCGACGCCGGCCGCCCTGCGCCGCAAATCCGACCACCACAAACCCTCGGTGAGCATCTCCCAGACCCCTACTCCTTTTGCGTTGGTTAAATTGGACCTTGGCGCGCTCTAGTGCTTAGGGCACTGCACTCCGGCGAGGCCCGCCGCCTGCGCCGTCGCGCACGCCGCCCGAACCCCCGTCGAGCCCCGCTATGAGCCCCAGTGGACTACACGTGCCGAGCTCGTCCTTTTGCACCAAACCTCGACCCAAACGAGCCCCTGTAGCGGCCGAACGGCCAGCTCCGGCGAGCTCGCCGCCGCGGAGCTCTGCTCCGGCGGCTGAGCGCCGCCGCCCAGTGCCCCTTTTACCCTGGACCGCCCGATCTGTAAGCAGCGGCCTAGATTAGATCGTGAGCCAGTTAGATCTGAATCACTAGATCTCCATCCAACGGGCCTAATTCAAAGATACCGGTTCGGCCTGGTTTAATTGCTAAAGAGCCCCTGCACTTTTTGTTATTCAACCCGCACTCCCAATCTGTTCAAAAATATTTCCTTTTTAGTCCAAAATTTGACGCCCAGCCCCCTGAGCTTTCTAAATATAGTGGCCGCCGTCCAGCCTTAGTGTTTTTGCGAGTTAGCCCCTGAATCTAATGTTTATTTATGTTTTAGTCCTCGGTTTTAGCAGAAAAGTCCCTGGAACCCTGTTTTTATTACAAATAAGTCCCTGAACCTTGTTTTTAGCCTAGAAAATGTGTTTTAGCTCCGTTTTAGGCGTTCTTTATGTCCACGCGATCGTTGTAACGCGTAGAATAGTTTTAGACTAGTTTAGTGTGCTATTTTTATGTATTGATATACTGTTTCTTAGTTTTTATTAGTGTTTGCTTGTATGCTTATTATTGTGCATTGTTTTGGCCATGTGTTCGTGAGTAGACGTTGATCCATCTGAGGAGCCCCAGTACCAGTACCAGGAGCAGCCGTCTTCCGAGCACTTTGAGCAGTAGCAGGAGCAGTACGAGGAAGGCAAGTATAACATGAACAACCTATAACTTTTAATTACAATTTCATACTGCATTTTAATACTGTATGCCTATAAGGACTTTCCTAGCCACTTTATATCCTTTATATATATCCTTTGGGTTGCATTTTGGTTAGTTGTGCTAGGTTGCTGCGCTATAACACACTCTGGTCCTTTTTAATTAAATTGATTAATGGTTTACTTGAACTTAATTCTGAGAGTGGCCCTCTGTGTGGATGAGTGGCTCACGTCTCGTTAAAAGATGTTTTTGTAGAAACATGGTTTAGGGGGCCAGCACGGTGCTTAGTGCTTGGTTGGCCACTCTCCATAAGGACCGGTTCATAGAGCGATAACCTGGGACAACAGCGCTACCACAAGGCTAGAATGAGATAGAGTTGGCTTACTAATTAGGTCTTTTTGGTTTGGAGTAACTTACCTGCGGGGCAAGAGTAGTAAGCTCCAATGGTCCCTGCTCCTCCGGCTTGGTCTGTGCTTGGATTGCGCTCCTGTGCTTGTACCCCCGGAGGTGGGCCCCATCGTCGCTGACCTGACTCTCGCGGTTACGCCTTACCAACGAGATTCTTTGTAACGGCCTCGTAGTGAGTCGCTAGTCATCTCACCTAAGGAAGTGTGATGAACCTCTAGCGTAGCTCACCACTTGTGGGTAAAGATGTGCAACCTCTGCAGAGTGTAAAACTGGTATACTAGCCGTGCTCACGGTTATGAGCGGCCCAGATCCTCCTTTTGATTAGTGGAGTTATCTCCTTCCGACGAGGGAGGTGCTTCTCGGGGTTTACCTTGGTGGCTTGGTTTCGGTTTGGTTCTCAGTAGTAACATGTTTAAACTTGATTAATTACTATGTAACTGGGTTAATGGTAATTCATCAACTCGTAGTAAATAGCTTTAAAAAAACTTTGCCAACACTTAAAAGCTAATGCAGTTGAGTCTACCAACCTTAGAGCCTCATAGTTTGTGTTATACTTGTTGAGTACAAGTTGTGTACTCACTCTTGCCTCTTCTCTACTTTTTCCTCTTGGCTACGCTACTGCTGCTCAGTTCCTGCCGACACGAGGGAGTTCGTCCAGCGCTTCCAGGACTACGAGGACTTCTAGGCGTTCGTCTCCCAGTTGACGTCCCTGTGGCGCCCTGCTCAGCTTCGGAGAGTTCTTTTATCGTATTTGTACTTCGCTTCTGCTGTATCAGACATTTATGTCATTATTGTAATAAATAACATTCGTACTTCGATTTATTATATCCTTTTACGTGATATGTGCTATGATATACTATTCATTCTGTTGTATATACGTGTGACTTGATCCTGGCACGTATATGATTGCTCGGTTTATGTTCTTTTATAAACCGGGTGTTTCAGAGTGGTATCAGAGCCGTATCGACGGTAGGACGAAGTCTAGACAGAACTGGTCGAGTTTTAGGACTTCTTCTCACCAATCCTTGCCTGCTGAAACTATTTTTACTATTGTACCCCTTGACTTCTATGACTTTTACCCTTCTTGCCTTGATTTCTCTCTCTGAAGAATAGCTTTCGTAGGTTTTGGCCTGAATCAGTCATCTGACCACCATGAGTATTAGCTAGGTGACCCTTTCATAATAATACGATAGCACGATCCGCAACGCGTTGTGTTAGTCGAGTTGTATGTTAAACTCGGCTAAGTTGTGAAAATTGTTTGCTTGTTATTATGCTACATGCTTGATTTGGATTTTTGAATGATTGCATAGCTTAGTAGTTTAAATTTGTTTAAAGAAAATCACTCTGATGTTAAAGTTAATTAATTAATAAAATGAGTTAGATCGTTGGGGGTAAAACAGTCCACTCTATCCTGTCTACTTTATCATGGCTGAGTCTTTCCGCAAAGAGTTATCATATCCATCTGAATTTATTCCTGCAATATCCTTACCCGTGAAATCTTTGATACCACTCTGTAACACCCGGTTTATAAAAGAACATAAACCGAGCAATCATATACGTGCCAGGATCAAGTCACACGTATATACAACAGAATGAACAGTATATCATAGCACATATCACGTAAAAAGATATAATAAATCGAAGTACGAATGTTATTTATTACAATAATGACATAAAAGTCTGATACAGCGGAAGCGAAGTACAAAATACGATAAAGCTCTCCGAAGCTGAAGCAGGGCGCCACAGGGACGTCGACTGGGAGGCGAACACCTAGAAGTCCTTGTAGTCCTGGTAGCGCTGGACGAACTCCCTCGTGTCGGCAGAAACTGAGCAGCAGTAGCGTAGCCAAGAGAAAAAAGTAGAGAAGAGGCAAGAGTGAGTACACAACTTGTACTCAACAAGTATAACACAAACTATGAGGCTCTAAGGTTGGCTGACTCAACTGCATTAGCTTTTAATCTTGGCAAAATTTTATTGAAGCTATTTACTACAGTTTGATGAATTACCATTAACCCAGTTACATAGTAATTAATCAAGATTAAACATGTTACTACTGGGAACCAAACTAAAACCAAGCCACCAAGGTAACCCCGAGAAGCACCTCCCTCGTCGGAAAGAGATAACTTCACTAACCAAAAGGAGGATCTGGGCCGCTCATAACCATGAGCACGGCTAGTATACCAGTTTTACACTCTGCAGAGGTTGCACATCTTTACCCACAAGTCGTGAGCTACGCTAGAGGTTCATCACACTTCCTTAGGTGAGATGACTAGCGACTCACTACGAGGCCGTTACAAAGAATCTCGTTGGTAAGGCGTAACCGCGAGAGTTAGGTCAGCGACGATGGGGCCCACCTCACAGGGGTACAAGCACAGGAGCGCAATCCAAGCACAGACCAGCCGGAGGAGCAGGGACCATTGAAGCTTACTACTCTTGCCCCGCAGGTAAGTTACTCCAAACCAAAAAGACCTAATTAGTAAGCCAAGTCTATCCCATTCTAGCCTTGTGGTAGCGCTGTTGTCCCAGGTTGTCGCTCTATGAACCGGTCCTATTGGAGAGTGGCCAACCAAGCACTAAGCACCGTGCTGGCCCCCTAAACCATGTTTCTATAAAAACCATCTTTTAACGAGACGTGAGCCACTCATCCACACAGAGGGCCACTCTCAGAATTAAGTTCAAGTAAACCATTAATCAAATTAATTAAAAAGGACCAGAATGTGTTATAGCGCAGCAACCTAGCACAACTAACCAAAATGCAACCCAAAGGATATATATAAAGGATATAAAGTGGCTAGGAAATCCTTATAGGCATACAGTATTAAAATGCAGTATGAAAATGTATTTAAAAGTGATAGGTTGTTCATGTTATACTTGCCTTCCTCGTACTGCTCCTGCTGCTGCTCAAAGTGCTCAGAAGACGGCTACTCCGGGTACTGGTACTGGGGCTCCTCAGATGGATCAACGTCTACTCACGAACACATGGCCAAAACAAGGCACAACAATAAGCATACAAGCAAACACTAGCAAAAACTAAGAAACAATACATAAATACATAAAAACAGCACACTAAACTAGTCTAAAACTATTCTACGCGTTACAACGATCGCGTGGACATAAAGAATGCCTAAAACAGAGCTAAAACGCATAATCTAGGCCAAAAACAAGGTTCAGGGACTAAACTGCAAGAAATCTAAGGTTCCAGGGGGTTTTCTGCAAAAACCGAGGGCCTAAACATAAATAACCATTAAATCTAAGGGCTAACAAGCAAAACTGATGGCTCTGGACGGCGGGCGCTAAAACCAGGAAGGTCAGGGGCTTAAGTGAATAAAACAGGGCCAAACCGTAATTAGTTTTGACTTATGATGGACCGCGGGTTGAATCTCGAAACGCTAAGGGGCTCTTTAGCAAAAGTAGCAGCGCGGAGGGGTATGTTTAGATCTGATCCGCTGAATCTCGATCCGGCGGCTCAGATCTGCTGGGCTCGGGTTCTAATCGTGACCGCTGGGCATCGATCGGACGGATCAGGGCGTTTGGGCGCGCCGGCGGCGGCGTTGGCCACCGGCGGCGAGCATCTACGGCGGCGGGCAGCGGTGCTTGCGCCGGACTTCACCGAGTTAGATGCTCCAGGCCTCAAATCGACCCGTGCTTGGGTCAGGCGGGTTCGGCGCAACACGCGTAACCCACCTAGGGTTACTGCGGGGCTCGCCGAGGCTCTGGGTGGCGAGTGCAAGGGCGGCGGTGGGTCTGCACGGCATGACTCGCCGGCGTGCGTGTGGTCCGGGGGTTCTAGGGGCTACGGCCTGTCCAAGCTAGCGAAAAACAACAGAGGGAACCGCGCTGGTGCTCACCGGGGTATGCTTCGGGTCGGGGATGCCGTGCGGCGTGGTCGGCGGCGGGGATCAACGGTCGAGGCGGACGGCGCTCGTGGAGATGTCGCCAGGAGATGCCTCGGGGCTTCTGGACCTGATGGCCGAACGTTGCAGGCTTCGGTGATGCTGGTGGATGGATCGGCGCGGCCGGAGCGGCACCGGCGGCAGCGGAATCGACGGCGAAGTGCTCCTCTGCTAGTCGGGCTATGGCGGCGGCACTGCGTGGTGCAAGGGAACGCAGGCCGTGGGGGAAGGAAGAGGGGAAGGCTTCACGGGCCAATTAAAGGCGGACGCCGGGGATCACGGAGTGCAGTCGAGGAGGGAAATCCCCTGCCGCTGCGCCGAGGATTTCGGGCGCGGACGTTGTGCGAGCGGGATCCGGAGGAAGGGGACGGGGCTGACCAGCGGGCCCGGGTTGGCAGAGGCACAGCGGCGCGCGGGCGACGCGCGTGAGCGCTGGCAGGTGGGACCGGCGGGTCGGGGCGATGACGCGCTAGCGCGGTGAGGGCGCTGAGCGCTGGGCGGGGTGTTTGCTGGGCCGCGCGTGTGGGCCGGGCGAGCGCGTTCGCGCGGGCTGAGGCGAGCTGGGCCGGACGCTGTGTTGTGCGCATGAGGCGGGGTTGAGCTGGAGCGGGGCGCTGGCTGGTGGAGCCGGACGTGGGAGTGGGGCGCCGATGCGTGGGCCTGGGCACGAGTGAGGGTCGCTAGCAGGCGGGCCCGGGGTCGCTGGTGAGAGAGGGAAGCGCGCGCTGCTGGGTCACGTGGGTTGAGGCGAGAGGGAGTGGGCCGCTGAGCGCGGGCCGTGCGGGGCAGGCCGCGTGGGGAGGAACTGGGCCTCGCGCGGGGTGTGGGGGCCTGGGCTGAGTGAGAGAAGTGGGCCACGGGATTGGGTTTGAGTTTGGGTTTTGGGTTTTCTTCTTTTCTTTTCCTTTTCTAATTCTAATTCAAACCAAACTAAACTTATTTGAATTCAAATTTGAATTTGAATTCAAACCACACTCAATCAAATAAAACTATGCACCAGCATGTATGCACAAAGATTTTAACCCTATGATAAATTTTAATTACTTAATGGAACAAAATTTTAGATTAAATGCAAGTCTAACACAATAAACCTTAGGAAATTAAATAAAGCCAAATAAATTTATTATTAACTAGGAAAATTAAGTTAGGGTGTTACATGCACAGAGTAGGCAAAAGAGTTATGCAGATGGCAAACGGAGGGACATGACTTTTAGTGTTGATGATTATGTATATCTGAAGGTCTCACCGATGAGAGGAATCCACAGATTCAACATCAAGGGGAAGCTAGCACCTCAGTATATTGGTCCATTCAAGGTGCTAGAGAGGAAAGGCGAAGTTGCTTATCGCCTGGAGTTGTCTGCTAACCTCTCCGGAGTTCATGATGTCTTCCATATTTCTCAGCTGAAGAAGTGTCTGCGAGTACCTGAGGAGCTGGTACCACTGGATGGGTTAGATGTGCAGGAAGATCTGACCTATATTGAGCATCCGGTGAAGATTCTGGAGACATCAGAGAGGGTTACCCAGAACAAGCGCATCAAGATGTGCAGAGTTCAGTGGAGTCATCACAGTGAAGCTGAGACTACCTGGAAGCGAGAAGATGAGCTGAGGAAGACATATCTAGATCTCTTTGCTAGCCAGTCCAGCTGAATCTCGGGGACGAGATTCCTATAAGGGGTAGGGTTTGTAACACCCTAATTTAAATTTCAGCATTTAATAATAAATTTAATTGGCTTTGTTTAATTTTCTAAGGTTTATATGCTTAGCCTTGCATTTAATTTAATTTTCTTTCGCAAGTAATTAAAAATCTTTTTTAGGTTAAACATGTTTGTCAATTCATGCTGGTGCATGGCTTTATTTTGGTTGAGTGGTAGGGTTTGAATTCAAATTTTAAATTTGAGTTCAAATAGAGTTGAGTGTTGTTTTAAAAAGAAAAGAGGAAGGAAAAGAAGAGAAAGAAACCCAAACCCAGTTTCCAGCCCAACCCCGAAAACCAGCCCAGATGGCCCAGCCGTCACCTCCTTTTCTTTCCACCCGCGGCCCAGCAGCCCATCCCCATCTCTCCTTTCCCCGCAGCCCAGTCGCTCCCCGCTCTCCGCTCACGTCTGCTCCCGCGCCCAGCAAAGCGCGTGTAGCGAAAATGGCCTCTCATGCCATATTTCAATATAATGTTTTGGCGATTGATGACACACACAACACTTGGACTAATGTGATTGTTAAGATGACTATTCTCAGGCTTTTAGGTTCAAGTGATGACAAAGAGAAGAGAGGCGTAGCAAGGCCCGAAGGGCCACCCCTACGGTCCAAAGGACAAGAATCGAAGAGACTGTTGTAACACCCGGTTTATAAAAGAACATAAACCGAGCAATCATATACGTGCCAGGATCAAGTCACACGTATATACAACAGAATGAACAGTATATCATAGCACATATCACGTAAAAAGACATAATAAAGCGAATATGAATGTTATTTATTACAATAATGACAAAATGTCTGATACAGCGGAAGCGAAGTACAAAATACGATAAAAGCTCTCCGAAGCTGAAGCAGGGCGCCACAGGGACGTCGACTGGGAGACGAAGCACCTAGAAGTCCTCGTAGTCCTGGTAGCGCTGGACGAACTCCCTCGTGTCGGCAGGAACTGAGCAGCAGTAGCGTAGCCAAGAGGAAAAAGTAGAGAAGAGGCAAGAGTGAGTACACAACTTGTACTCAACAAGTATAACACAAACTATGAGGCTCTAGGCTGGCTGACTCAACTGCATTAGCTTTTAAGTGTTGGCAAAATTTTATTAAAGCTATTTACTATGAGTTGATGAATTACCATTGACCCAGTTACATAGTAATTAATCAGAATTAATTATACTACTACTGAGAACCAAACCAAAACCAAGCCACCAAGGTAACCCCGAGAAGCACCTCCCTCGTCGGAAGGAGATAACTTCACTAATCAAAAGGAGGATCTGGGCCGCTCATAACCGTGAGCACGGCTAGTATACCAGTTTTACACTCTGCAGAGGTTGCACATCTTTACCCACAAGTCGTGAGCTACGCCAGTTGTTCATCACACTTCCTTAGGTGAGATGGCCAGCGACTCACTACGAAGCCTTTAAAAAGAATCTCATTGGTAAGGCGTAACCGCGAGAGTTAGGTCGGCGACGATGGGGCCCACCTCCGGGGGTACAAGCACAGGAGCGCAATCCAAGCACAGACCAAGCCGGAGGAGCAGGGACCATTGAAGCTTACTACTCTTGCCCCGCAGGTAAGTTACTCCAAACCAAAAAGATCTAGTTATTACGCCAAGTCTATCCCATTCTAGCCTTGTGGTAGCGCTGTTGTCCCAGGTTGTCGCTCTATGAACCGGTCCTTATGGAGAGTGGCCAACCAGGCAGTAAGCACCGTGCTGGCCCCCTAAACCATGTTTCTAAAAAAACATCTTTTAACGAGAAGTGAGCCACTCAAGCCACACAGAGTGCCACTCTCAGAATTAAGTTCAAGTAAAACATTAATCAATTTAATTAAAAAGGACCAGAGTGTGTTATAGCGCAGCAACCTAGCACGTCTAACCAAAATGCAACCCAAAGGATATATATAAAGGATATAAAGTGGCTAGGAAATCCTTATAGGCATACAGTATTAAAATGCAGTATGAAAATGTATTTAAAGGTGATGGGTTGTTCATGTTATACTTGCCTTCCTCGTACTGCTCTGGCTGCTGCTCAAAGTGCTCGGAAGACGGCTGCTCCGGGTACTGGTACTGAGGCTCCTCAGATGGATCAACGTCTACTCACGAACACACGGCCAAAACAATGCACGAAAATAAGCATATAGGCAAACATTAACAAAAACTAAGAAACAATACATCAATACATAAAAACAGCGCACAAGACTACTCTAGAACTATTCTACGCGTTACAACGATCGCGTGGATATAAAGAACGCTAAAAACGGAGCTAAAACGCATTTTCTAGGCTAGAAACAAGTTCTAGGGGCTTATTTGTAAGAAAAACAGGGTTCCAGGGACTTTTCTGCTAAAACCGAGGGCCTGGACGTAAATAAACATTAATTCTGGTGTCTAACGTGCAAAAACATCAAGGGTGGACTGCGGGTTCAAATTTTAAAGAGCTCAGGGTCTAAAACGTAAAAGTAAGGGCAGATCTGTAATTACTTTTCACCAGAGATGTACTGCGGGTTGATTTCTAATAAACCGAGGGTCCCTTTAACAAAAATACCAAGCCGAACCGGTATCTTTGGATCTCAGCCGTCGGATTGAGATCTGGTGGCTTAGATCTAATGCAACTCCGATCTAATCTCGAGCGTCGAAACCAGATCGGGCGGCCAGGGTTAAGCGGGTGTGGGAGGCGGCGGCGCTTGACCGCCGGCGGCGAATCCGCGGCGGGGGATCGCCGGAGAAAGCAAAACCGGGGCTACGGTGCTCGGTTTGGACTGTGGTTTGGCCGTGGAGGTTCACCAGGGAACGCGTAGTTCACTGGGGCGGCTAGCTAGGTTCGAGGGGAGGGTTTGCGGGGTTCTCCATGGCGAGGGGCGGCGCTGCGGCGAAGACGCTCGCCGGAGCGAGCGCTCTGGGCGATGCCAAGGCCTACGGGCTACGCTAACACGCCAAAAAGGGAGCGCGGCGGGGGGTGTCCTCACCGAGAGGTTGTGGTGACCGGAGTCGCGGCGTAGGCGAGCCGTCGGTGAAGGTTAGCGGCGGCGGAGGGTCGGAGTCCGTGGACAGGGGCGCTGCGGCGGTCCTCCGGGCGTCGGGCTGCAGGACTTCGACTCGCGGCGGTACTGCGGAGATGCACAAGGGTCAGGGAGGTCCGGGGATCGTCGGAGATGAGCAAACGGCCAGAGATCGGAGTTTACCGGGGTTGGGGAGCTCGGCGTGATTCCGGTGATGCGGTCCAAGAATTGGAGCGTAGACGGCTCAGGAAGCCTCCCAGGGCCGATGCGGAGCGTCTGCGGCGGTCGGCAGGGCCTGGGGTGCCGTGGTGTGGCCGGTCCGCGGCAGAGCAGGGCGCGGCGGAGCGGAGCGGCGGAGCAGAGCGGCGTGGGGTGGCGGCTAGGGTTGGAGGCGGCGCTAGCGCGTGGGATGGGAAGCTGGGGGTCCGCGGGCGGTTTAAAGGGGGACGACCGGAGATCTCGGGGTCCGGCTCGGGAAGGAAGGCCGCGGTGGTTTCGGCCGGGGATCTCGGCCGGTCTGTTGGGCGCGCGCTGAAGGAGGAAGGAGGCTCTGACAGCGGGCCCCGCTGGTCAGCGGCTGAAGCGGGGACGCGGGCGAGCTGTGCGCGCGGAGGGGGGAGCGGGCCAGGCCTGCTGGGCTGGGCGCGGTTTGGGGGCACTGCGGGAGGCTGGGTCTCGGCGGGGTCAGGCCGTGCTGGAGGGAAAAGTCCGCGGGCCGAGCTGGGCCGAGCGCGAAGGCAGGCCGTGGGGCGGGCCGTGCGGGGGAGTGGCGTAGCGGGCCGGAGAGCGGGCTGACGCGGGAGTCTGGGCCGAAGTGGGCCCGCGGTGTAACACCCGGTTTATAAAAGAACATAAACCGAGCAATCATATACGTGCCAGGATCAAGTCACACGTATATACAACAGAATGAACAGTATATCATAGCACATATCATGTAAAAGACATAATAAAGCGAATACGAATGTTATTTATTACAATAATGACAAAAATGTCTGATACAGCGGAAGCGAAGTACAAAATACGATAAAAGCTCTCCGAAGCTGAAGCAGGGCGCCACAGGGACGTCGACTGGGAGACGAACACCTAGAAGTCCTCGTAGTCCTGGTAGCGCTGGATGAACTCCCTCGTGTCGGCAGGAACTGAGCAGCAGTAGCGTTGCCAAGAGGAAAAAGTAGAGAAGAGGCAAGAGTGAGTACACAACTTGTACTCAACAAGTATAACACAAACTATGAGGCTCTAGGCTGGCTGACTCAACTGCATTAGCTTTTAAGTGTTGGCAGATTTTATTTAAGCTATTTACTACTAGTTGATGAATTACCATTAACCCAGTTACATAGTAATTAATCAAGTTTAATCATACTACTACTGAGAACCAAACCAAGACCAAGCCACCAAGGTAACCCCGAGAAGCACCTCCCTCGTCGGAAGGAGATAACTTCACTAATCAAAAGGAGGATCTGGGCCGCTCATAACCGTGAGCACGGCTAGTATACCAGTTTTACACTCTGCAGAGGTTGCACATCTTTACCCACAAGTCGTGAGCTACGCCAGTTGTTCATCACACTTCCTTAGGTGAGATGGCCAGCGACTCACTACGAGGCCTTTAAAAAGAATCTCGTTGGTAAGGCGTAACCGCGAGAGTTAGGTCGGCGACGATGGGGCCCACCTCCGGGGGTACAAGCACAGGAGCGCAATCCAAGCACAGACCAAGCCGGAGGAGCAGGGACCATTGAAGCTTACTACTCTTGCCCCGCAGGTAAGTTACTCCAAACCAAAAAGATCTAATTATTACGCCAAGTCTATCCCATTCTAGCCTTGTGGTAGCGCTGTTGTCCCAGGTTGTCGCTCTATGAACCGGTCCTTATGGAGAGTGGCCAACCAAGCACTAAGCACCGTGCTGGCCCCCTAAACCATGTTTCTAACAAAAGCCAATTTTAATGAGACGTGAGCCACTCAAGCCACACAGAGTGCCACTCTCAGAATTAAGTTCAAGTAAAACATTAATCAATTTAATTACAAAGGACCAAAGTGTGTTATAGCGCAGCAACCTAGCACAACTAACCATAATGCAACCCAAAGGTATATATAAAGGATATCAAGTGGCTAGGAAATCCTTAAAGGCATACAGTATTAAAATGCAGTATGAAATTGTATTTAAAGGTGATAGGTTGTTCATGTTATACTTGCCTTCCTCGTACTGCTCCTGCTGCTGCTCAAAGTGCTCGGAAGACGGCTGCTCCGGGTACTGGTACTGGGGCTCCTCAACTGGATCAGCGTCTACTCACGAACACATGGCCAAAACAATGCACGAAAATAAGCATACAAGCAAACATTAACAAAAACTAAGAAACAGTACATCAATACATAAAAACAGCACACTAAACTACTCTAAAACTATTCTACGCGTTACAACGATCGCGTGGATATAAAGAACGCTAAAAACTGAGCTAAAACGCATTTTCTGGGCTAAAAACAAGTTCTAGGGGCTTATTTGTAATAAAACTGAAGTTTCAGGGGCTTTTCTGCTAAAACCGAGGACTAAAACGTAAATAAACATTAAATCTAAGGGCTATCGTGCAAAACCAACGGCTCTGGACGGCGGGTTTGAAATCTGGAAAGCTCAGGGTGTTAAGTGCTAAAAAAACTGGACCTGGACATAAATATTTTCAACGTGCTAGGACTGCGGGTTGAATCTCGGAAAACTAAAGGGCTCTTTAGCAAAAAGTACCGGCCGAACCGGTATCTTTGATTCTGGGCCATCAGATCGCGATCTGGCGGATCAGATCGGATCGGCCCTCAATCTAATCGGGGCCGTTGATTCGGGATCTAACGGCTCAGGGCGAAAGGGGGCGACGGCGGCGGCGCTGGTTGCCGGGAAGCCTTTCCCGCGGCGGCGCCTCGCCGGAGACGCCCAAATCCGGCGTTCCCGTGGCAGGTTTGGACAGCGGCTTGGCCCTGGGGCTTGTACGTGGCATGCGTAGTCTACTGGGGCTCCGAGCGGGGCTCGACAGGGGCTCGGGCGGCGTGCGCGACGGTGCAGGGTGCGCGCGGCGGAGCATCGCCGGCGCGCGGGGTGCTCGGCGTGCCAGAGCAGCCTACGGTCTAATTGGAGTGGCGCAAACGGAGGCGTGGAGCTCTGGGATGCTCACCGAGGGGCTGTAGCGGACGGAGAAGTGATGTAGCGGCGCCGGCGAAGGGGTTCCGCGGCGGCGTGTGGCGGAGATCGGCGTCGAGGTTGATGCAGGGGTCGGAGCAGAGTGCAGCGGGCCCGGGGAAACTCCAGAGGTCGAGGCGGAGCCGGAGCGCTCCTTGGACGGGGCCCTGGTGCAGCGGAGTAGTGACGGCGCCGCGGCTCGGCACGGCGGCGCAAAGCGGCGGGCGGTGCTACGCGGAAGCGGCGGCTAGGGTTAGCAGGGCGGCGCTGTGATGTGGGGATGGGGCGCAGGAGGGGGTCACGGCCACTTAAGAAGGGTCCGGAGATCTTGGAAACGCGTGCCCGCCGTGGCCATCGCGGGGATTGCGCTCGGATCCGTACGCGCGGAGAAAACGGAATTCGGCGCGGTTCTGCGGGATTCAGGCTCGGGATGGGGTTTCTAGAAGGAGGACGCTCTCGGGAGGCTGCTCAATGGGTCCTACGGGGCCGGCGGTCCACGGCGCAGCGGGCGTCCGGGTTGGAAGCAAAACAGAGCAGGTGCGACGTTCGCGGGCGGAGGAAGGGGAAACATCCGACGGGTGGGTCCAGGTTGCAGCGGGGCGGCGCGCTCTGTGGGCGCGAGGCGAGCGGGCGGGGCAGGCCGCGGCATGGGCCGAGTGCGGGGAGCGAGTCGGGCTGCTGTGGGCCAAGCAGGCCGAAGCGGAGTGCGGCGCTGGGTCGGGCTGGCTGGGCTGGGGGGCGCGGACCTTTGCGGGTTGGGCTGGGCCGAGTGGGAAGAGGGAGATAGGATGGGCCGCGGGCCAGGCTGGGTGTTGGGTTTTGGGTTTGTTTTCTATTTTCCCTTTCTATTTCTCTTACTTTTCTAAATCTAAATCAAACAAAGTTTGAATTCAAATTCAAATTTGAATTCAAACCACACTCAAATAAAAGTATGCACCAGCATGAATGCAACAAAAATTTAAACCTATGATAAATTTTAATTAATTAGGAACAAAAATTAGATTTAAATGCCAACTAAACACAATAAACCTTAGAAAATTTAACTAAAGCCAATTAATTTATTAATAAATACTGAAATTTAAAATTAGGGTGTTACAGACCCTACCCCCTTAAAGAAATCTCGTCCCGAGATTTAGCTGGGCTGGCTAGCAAAGAGATCTGGATATGTCTTCATCAGCTCATCTTCTCGCTCCCAAGTAGCCTCAGCTTCACTGTGGTGACTCCACTGAACTCTGCACATCCTGATGCGCTTGTTCCGAGTAATCCTCTCTGATGTCTTCAGAATCTTCACCGGATGCTCAGTATAAGTCAGGTCCTCCTGGACATCTACTCCATCCAGGGGTGCCTGCTCCTCGGGTACTCGCAGACACCTCTTCAGCTGAGATATATGGAAGACATCATGAACTCCCGAGAGACTGAGAGGTAACTCCAGGCGATAAGCAACTTCGCCTTTCCGCTCTAGCACCTTGAATGGCCCCACATAACGAGGTGCTAACTTCCCTTTGACATTAAATCTGCGGATTCCTCTCATCGGAGACACCTTCAGATACACATAATCACCGACACTGAAAGTCAGGTCTCTCCGTTTGCCATCAGCATAGCTCTTCTGTCTGCTCTGGGCAACCCTCAGATTCTCTCGCACAGCCTGAACCATCTGCTCTGCATCATCGATGATCTCAGGACCGAAGAGCTGCTTTTCACCAATCTGATCCCAATAGAGAGGAGTCCTGCACTTTCTGCCATACAATGCCTCGAATGGGGACTTCTTTAGACTGGCCTGATAGCTGTTGTTATATGAGAACTCGGCAAAAGACAGGCACTTATCCCAACTAGTGCCGTACTGGATGGCACAAGCTCTCAGCATATCCTCCAACACTTGGTTGGTTCTCTCTGTCTGCCCATCTGTCTGAGGGTGATAAGCCGTACTGAAACGCAGCTTCGTATCCAACGAGTCATGGAGCTGCTCCCAGAACCGAGAAGTGAACTGAGACCCTCTGTCAGATATGATCTTCTTGGGCACACCATGTAAGCAGACAATCCGAGAGATGTACAACTCTGCAAGTCTAGCACCGGAGTAAGTAGTGTTCACTGGAATGAAGTGAGCAACCTTCGTCAGGCGATCCACTACTACCCAAATAGAGTTGTACCCTTTCTGAGTACGAGGCAATCCAACAATGAAGTCCATAGTGATCTCCTCCCATTTCCACTCCGGAATCTTCAAAGGCTGCAATAGACCTGCTGGCCTCTGATGCTCAGCCTTGACACGCTGACAGGTGTCACAAATAGCCACGTACTCTGCCACCGAACGCTTCATCCCATACCACCAGAAACGTTCCTTCAGATCATAGTACATCTTCGTGCTGCCCGGATGAATAGAGTATGCTGTATCATGGGCCTCACTCAGAATCAACTTCCGGAGATCATGCACATCAGGCACGCAAATCCGGTTCTTGTACCACAAGGTACCCTGATCATCCTCTCTAAAATGAGGAGCCTTGCCCTTCTTGAGCAACTCACGGATCTCCTGCAGCTTCTCATCATCTTTCTGATGCTGCCTGATCTCTGACTCTAGAGTCGGTACTGCCTCAAATGCTGCACTGGAGGTATGATGCAAGAAACCCAGACTCAGCTGCTCGAACTCCTCGCATAACTCTGGAGGCATCTGGAAAGCCACGGCCATGTTGACATAACTTCTTCTGCTCAAAGCATCTGCTACAACATTGGCCTTGCCCGGATGATAGTGAATCTCCAGATCATAGTCCTTGACCAACTCTAGCCATCTTCTCTGCCGCATGTTCAGCTCATTCTGCGTGAAAATATACTTGAGGCTCTTGTGATCAGTGTAGATATCACACCGCTGCCCATACAAGTAATGCCTCCAAATTTTCAGAGCATGCACAACTGCGGCTAACTCAAGATCATGAGTAGGATAATTCAGCTCATGCCGGCGTAGCTGCCGTGAAGCATAAGCTATCACTCTGCCCTCCTGCATCAGAACACACCCAAGACCATCCTTCGAAGCATCACAATATACCGTGAACCTCTTCGTCTGGTCTGGCAGAGTGAGGACTGGCGCCGTAGTCAACCTTTTCTTCAGCTCATCAAAGGCCATCTGACGCTCATCAGTCCATACGAAAGCCACATTCTTCTCTAGCAAGGAAGTCAAAGGCTTCGCGATCTTGGAGAAATTCTCGATGAACCTCCGATAATATCCTGCTAAGCCCAAGAAAGACCTGACTTCCTTCACTGTCTGTGGTGTCTCCCACTCGAGCACATCTTTCACCTTGCTCGGATCAACAGCAATGCCTCCCTGAGAGATAACATGACCGAGGAATGGCACCTCGTCAATCCAGAACTCGCACTTGCTGAACTTGGCATACAGCTGATGCTCCCTCAATCTCTGCAATACGAGTCTCAGATGCTCCTCATGCTCTTCTTCTGTCTTGGAAAAGATCAGAATATCATCAATGAAAATCACCACGAAGACATCCAGATAATCCATGAAGACCATGTTCATCAGATGCATGAAGAAAGCCGGGGCATTAGTCAAGCCGAAGGACATGACTGTATACTCATATAGCCCGTACTTGCAGGTGAATGCCGTCTTCGGAATATCCCCAGGACGGATCCTCAGCTGAAAATAACCCGAACGAAGATCAATCTTCGAGAATATACGAGCACCTCGAAGCAAATCGAAGAGATCCTCAATACGGGGCAGTGGATGCTTGTTCTTGATAGTGACTGCATTCAGCTCACGATAATCCACACACATCCTCTTCGAGCCATCCTTCTTATCTACCAGCAACAACGGAAAAGCCCAAGGAGAGAAGCTGCGACGGATATAACCCTTGGCTAGCAACTCATCAATAGTCTTCTTAACTTCTTCATGCTCTATAGGCGCCATACGGTAGGGCCTCTTTGCAATAGGAGCTGTGCCAGGCAAGAGATCAATACAAAACTCAATGGCGCGTTCAGGCGGCATACCTGGCAGATCATCCGGAAAGACATCCGGGAATTCAGACACCACGCGAATACCGTCCGTGGGTCTAGCCTCCATCTGATGAAGAAATCCCGAAGGCTCTACTGCACTGATAACAACCTCTTGGCCACTGGAAGCTGATAACAGGACTGTCCTCTGAGCACAATCTATACGAACTCCCCATTTGGCCAGAGTTTCCATTCCCAGAATGACATCAATGCCCTTGGTGTCTAGCACCATCAGATCAGTACAGAACTCTACTCCCCTCAAAGAAACACTGACTCTCGGGCAGTAAGTGTGAGACCTCAACTGTCCTCCCGGTGAAGATACTAACAGGCACCTCTTTAATGTGCTAGTATGAATACCATGATGCTCGACAAAAGACTGAGTAATGAAGGAATGCGTAGCACCAGTATCAAAAAGCACTGTAGCTGGATATGAATTAACCATGAACGTACCAATAACCACGTTGGGAGCCTCGGCCGCTGACTCGGCCGTCACGTGGTTCACCCTTCCCTGTGCTGGCGCCCTGGGCTGAGCTGGGCGCCCCTGCTGTCCCGCCTGCGCCTTTCGGGGGCAAGCGTTGGCGTAGTGCCCCGGCTGGCCGCAGTGAAAGCAGGTGCGAGGAGGTCCCTGAGCCTGCTGTCCGGTAGGAGCTGCCGGACGTGGAGCCTGCGGTGCCGGTGGAGCTGGTAGAGCAGTACGAGCCGGAGGTGCTGGTAACCTCTGGCCCTGACCTGCTTGCTGCTGTCGAGGCGGGTACTGCTGCGGTGGCCTCTGCTGGTACTGCTGAGGAGGCCGGTACTGCTGCTGGTACTGCTGGGGCGGCTGGAGTCGAGGACGAGTGTTGCTGCCGGAAGCAACGGGGACAACCTTCCTCTTCTTGTCCTCCATCTCCAGGTGCTTACGCTCAGTGTTGAGCGCACTGTCAACCAGATGGTTGAAGTCGTCGAAGCGGAGGTTGAGCAGCGCGTACTGGAGGTAGTCCTCAAGACCCTCCATGAAGTGCTCCTGCTTCTTGCGGTCATCCGCAACCTCGGCAGGGGCGTAGCGTGCCAGCTGAAGAAAGCGATCACGATACTCCGTGACCGACATAGTCCCCTGAATTCACAAAGATAGATGGATATCGGAAGATTAACTCAAGATTCATAAGGATAGAACAAGGGGCATTAGCTCAAAAGAAACCGCTGAATGATTATATTTAAGATTACCTGCTTCAGTGCAAGGAACTCCTTCTGTTTCATCTTCATAACGCCCGCGGGGACGTTGTGGCTGCGAAAACGCTCCCTGAACTGGAGCCAGGTGAGAGCCTCGCGGTCATGGACTGGGTGGGACTCCCACCAGTCCAAAGCTGCCCCTCGCAGCAGTCCTGCTGCGTACAAGACGCGCTCACGATCATCGCACTGGGCGATGTCCAGCTGACGCTCCACTGCACGGAGCCAGTCGTCAGCCTGAAGAGGGTCGGACGTGTGAGAAAACGTCGGCGGGTGACCCCTCAGGAACTCAGCACGCCTGTCGCGAGGCTGCGGCGGTGGAGGAGGCGGAGGCTGAGTGTGAGCGTGCTGAAGAGCCTGAACAGTGTTGTTCAGGGTGGCCATCATCTGCATCTGGAGCTGGAAGTACTGCTCCGGAGTCAAAGGCGGAGGCATCGGGATCCCAGTACCCTGGTTGTTCTGACCCTGCTGCTGGCCAGAACCGGAACCGGTGCTCCTGGTGTTCACCATCTGATTTGAACAAAAGATTTCACGAGTAAGGATATTGCAGGAATAAATTCAGATGGATATGATAACTCTTTGCGGAAAAAGACTCAGCCATGATAAAGTAGACAGGATAGAGTTGACTGTTTTACCCCCAACGATCTAACTCATTTTATTAATTAGTTAGCTTTAACATCTGAGTGATTTTCTTTGAACAAATTTAAACTACTAAGCTATGCAATCATTCAAAAATCCAAATCAAACATGTAGCATAATAACAAGCAGACAATTTTCACAACCTAGCCGAGTTTAGCAAAAGACTCGACTAACACAACGCGTCGCAGAACGTGCTATCGTATTATTATTAAAAAGGTCACCTAGCTATGCTCATGGTGGTCAGATGACTGATTCAGGCCAAAATCTACGAAAACTATTCTTCAGAGAGAGAAATCAAGGCAAGAAGGGTAAAAAGTCAAAGAAGTCAAGGGGTATAATAGTAAAATAGTTTCAGCAGGCAAGGATTGGTGAGAAGAAGTCCTAAAACTCGACCAGTTCTATCTAGGCTTCGTCCTACAGTCGATATGGCTCTGATACCACTCTGTAACACCCGGTTTATAAAAGAACATAAACCGAGCAATCATATACGTGCCAGGATCAAGTCACACGTATATACAACAGAATGAACAGTATATCATAGCACATATCACGTAAAAGACATAATAAAGCGAATACGAATGTTATTTATTACAATAATGACAAAAATGTCTGATACAGCGGAAGCGAAGTACAAAATACGATAAAAGCTCTCCGAAGCTGAAGCAGGGCGCCACAGGGACGTCGACTGGGAGACGAACACCTAGAAGTCCTCGTAGTCCTGGTAGCGCTGGATGAACTCCCTCGTGTCGGCAGGAACTGAGCAGCAGTAGCGTTGCCAAGAGGAAAAAGTAGAGAAGAGGCAAGAGTGAGTACACAACTTGTACTCAACAAGTATAACACAAACTATGAGGCTCTAGGCTGGCTGACTCAACTGCATTAGCTTTTAAGTGTTGGCAGATTTTATTTAAGCTATTTACTACTAGTTGATGAATTACCATTAACCCAGTTACATAGTAATTAATCAAGTTTAATCATACTACTACTGAGAACCAAACCAAGACCAAGCCACCAAGGTAACCCCGAGAAGCACCTCCCTCGTCGGAAGGAGATAACTTCACTAATCAAAAGGAGGATCTGGGCCGCTCATAACCGTGAGCACGGCTAGTATACCAGTTTTACACTCTGCAGAGGTTGCACATCTTTACCCACAAGTCGTGAGCTACGCCAGTTGTTCATCACACTTCCTTAGGTGAGATGGCCAGCGACTCACTACGAGGCCTTTAAAAAGAATCTCGTTGGTAAGGCGTAACCGCGAGAGTTAGGTCGGCGACGATGGGGCCCACCTCCGGGGGTACAAGCACAGGAGCGCAATCCAAGCACAGACCAAGCCGGAGGAGCAGGGACCATTGAAGCTTACTACTCTTGCCCCGCAGGTAAGTTACTCCAAACCAAAAAGATCTAATTATTACGCCAAGTCTATCCCATTCTAGCCTTGTGGTAGCGCTGTTGTCCCAGGTTGTCGCTCTATGAACCGGTCCTTATGGAGAGTGGCCAACCAAGCACTAAGCACCGTGCTGGCCCCCTAAACCATGTTTCTAACAAAAGCCAATTTTAACGAGACGTGAGCCACTCAAGCCACACAGAGTGCCACTCTCAGAATTAAGTTCAAGTAAAACATTAATCAATTTAATTACAAAGGACCAAAGTGTGTTATAGCGCAGCAACCTAGCACAACTAACCATAATGCAACCCAAAGGTATATATAAAGGATATCAAGTGGCTAGGAAATCCTTAAAGGCATACAGTATTAAAATGCAGTATGAAATTGTATTTAAAGGTGATAGGTTGTTCATGTTATACTTGCCTTCCTCGTACTGCTCCTGCTGCTGCTCAAAGTGCTCGGAAGACGGCTGCTCCGGGTACTGGTACTGGGGCTCCTCAACTGGATCAGCGTCTACTCACGAACACATGGCCAAAACAATGCACGAAAATAAGCATACAAGCAAACATTAACAAAAACTAAGAAACAGTACATCAATACATAAAAACAGCACACTAAACTACTCTAAAACTATTCTACGCGTTACAACGATCGCGTGGATATAAAGAACGCTAAAAACTGAGCTAAAACGCATTTTCTGGGCTAAAAACAAGTTCTAGGGGCTTATTTGTAATAAAACTGAAGTTTCAGGGGCTTTTCTGCTAAAACCGAGGACTAAAACGTAAATAAACATTAAATCTAAGGGCTATCGTGCAAAACCAACGGCTCTGGACGGCGGGTTTGAAATCTGGAAAGCTCAGGGTGTTAAGTGCTAAAAAAACTGGACCTGGACATAAATATTTTCAACGTGCTAGGACTGCGGGTTGAATCTCGGAAAACTAAAGGGCTCTTTAGCAAAAAGTACCGGCCGAACCGGTATCTTTGATTCTGGGCCATCAGATCGCGATCTGGCGGATCAGATCGGATCGGCCCTCAATCTAATCGGGGCCGTTGATTCGGGATCTAACGGCTCAGGGCGAAAGGGGGCGACGGCGGCGGCGCTGGTTGCCGGGAAGCCTTTCCCGCGGCGGCGCCTCGCCGGAGACGCCCAAATCCGGCGTTCCCGTGGCAGGTTTGGACAGCGGCTTGGCCCTGGGGCTTGTACGTGGCATGCGTAGTCTACTGGGGCTCCGAGCGGGGCTCGACAGGGGCTCGGGCGGCGTGCGCGACGGTGCAGGGTGCGCGCGGCGGAGCATCGCCGGCGCGCGGGGTGCTCGGCGTGCCAGAGCAGCCTACGGTCTAATTGGAGTGGCGCAAACGGAGGCGTGGAGCTCTGGGATGCTCACCGAGGGGCTGTAGCGGACGGAGAAGTGATGTAGCGGCGCCGGCGAAGGGGTTCCGCGGCGGCGTGTGGCGGAGATCGGCGTCGAGGTTGATGCAGGGGTCGGAGCAGAGTGCAGCGGGCCCGGGGAAACTCCAGAGGTCGAGGCGGAGCCGGAGCGCTCCTTGGACGGGGCCCTGGTGCAGCGGAGTAGTGACGGCGCCGCGGCTCGGCACGGCGGCGCAAAGCGGCGGGCGGTGCTACGCGGAAGCGGCGGCTAGGGTTAGCAGGGCGGCGCTGTGATGTGGGGATGGGGCGCAGGAGGGGGTCACGGCCACTTAAGAAGGGTCCGGAGATCTTGGAAACGCGTGCCCGCCGTGGCCATCGCGGGGATTGCGCTCGGATCCGTACGCGCGGAGAAAACGGAATTCGGCGCGGTTCTGCGGGATTCAGGCTCGGGATGGGGTTTCTAGAAGGAGGACGCTCTCGGGAGGCTGCTCAATGGGTCCTACGGGGCCGGCGGTCCACGGCGCAGCGGGCGTCCGGGTTGGAAGCAAAACAGAGCAGGTGCGACGTTCGCGGGCGGAGGAAGGGGAAACATCCGACGGGTGGGTCCAGGTTGCAGCGGGGCGGCGCGCTCTGTGGGCGCGAGGCGAGCGGGCGGGGCAGGCCGCGGCATGGGCCGAGTGCGGGGAGCGAGTCGGGCTGCTGTGGGCCAAGCAGGCCGAAGCGGAGTGCGGCGCTGGGTCGGGCTGGCTGGGCTGGGGGGCGCGGACCTTTGCGGGTTGGGCTGGGCCGAGTGGGAAGAGGGAGATAGGATGGGCCGCGGGCCAGGCTGGGTGTTGGGTTTTGGGTTTGTTTTCTATTTTCCCTTTCTATTTCTCTTACTTTTCTAAATCTAAATCAAACAAAGTTTGAATTCAAATTCAAATTTGAATTCAAACCACACTCAAATAAAAGTATGCACCAGCATGAATGCAACAAAAATTTAAACCTATGATAAATTTTAATTAATTAGGAACAAAAATTAGATTTAAATGCCAACTAAACACAATAAACCTTAGAAAATTTAACTAAAGCCAATTAATTTATTAATAAATACTGAAATTTAAAATTAGGGTGTTACACGCGGGAAGGGAGAGGGAGGAGTGGGCTTGGGCTGGTGGGTTTTTGGGCCGGGTTAGAGTGGGGTTTGGGTTTGGTTGAGGGTTTTGTTTTCTATTTCTAAACCAATCAAAGTTTGAATTCAAATAAAATTTGAATTCACCCACACTCAAACAATTAAAAAAAGACTATGCACCGGCATGAATGCAACACAAAATTTAAACTTATGATAAATTTTAATTACTTATGAAACAAAATTAAATTAAATGCCAACTAAACACAATAAACCTTAGAAAAAATTAAATAAGTCAATTAAATTTATTAATAAATACTGAAATTTAAAATTAGGGTGTTACAACTGTGAAGAAATTCAATACACCGGTTGAACCGATGTTAAGGAAATGACACACGCCGGTGTAATTGTCCAGAAGCTGGAAACTGAAGATACACTCACCGGATTAACCGACGTTGAAGAAAATGCATACGTCGGTGCATTGCCAAACGAAGACCGATGAAAATACATACACCGGTTGAACCGACGATACATCGGTCAATTGCATCAGTTTAGTTGTCCAGAGAGGTGGTTTTTGGAGGAATGTGAAGAAGTTACAATCACCGGTTAAACCGACGTTAATTTTACATACACCGGTTGATTGCATCGGTTAAACCGGCGATACACCGGTTAATTGCTAACGGCTAGTTTTTCAAGTAGCAGTTTACATACACCGGTTAAACCGATGATGGCTTTTGGGGTACGTCGGTTTAACCGGCGTTACGCAGTTTTTTGGCAGCTTTTCTCCAACGGCTACATTTGCTTGGGCTGCCTATATATACCCCCAAAGCCGTGTCATTTGAAGGTGCTGGAGTTCAAGGAAGTATACAAGAGCTAAAAATCATCTCCTACCACCATAGAGCTTCATTGTACATCATATAGGCTCAAGCACACTTGTGAGAGTGCTTAGTGCTTATTTAGGCTTAGTTCTTGAGAGAACTAGCTTGAGAGAAAGCCTTGCTGCGGCAAGCACCTTGTGTACTCGTCGTGTGACCCTCCGACTTGGTGTGGAGTGGCAACGACACTTTGTGCGGGGAAGGAGGCCCCTACTTGGTGTTAAAGCTCCAAGATAGTGAAGACCGTGGTGACGCTTCGAGATAGACGGTGGCGGTGACCTCGTCTTTGTGACTTGGTGTCACTTAGCCTTTGCTTGTCGGGAGCCTTGGAGGCGTGGCAAGACGGTGATCAAGCGAAGAGACTCGACATCACACTTGTTCTTTGTGAGCAAGTGGCCGTGGACGTAGGGAGGGACTTTGGTGTCCTAACCGAACCACGTTAAATCGTGTGTCTTGGTGTCTTCACAGGAGTTTGCATATCCTCTCCCTTACCGCTTTACTTACCGCATTATGTTTCCGCATTTACTCTTTCTTGCTTACCTTTACTTTCCTAGTTAGTTTGATTAGGATTGGCTATAGGTGGCAAGTCTTTTGGGGTAAGTAGAGGGTAGCATAGATAAACCTTAGTCATAACTAGCATGTGTAGGACGTGTTAGGTTTATCTTATGCAATTAGATTGAGCCATAGGATAGAAAAGCGATTAGCGACCCTATTCACCCCCTCCCCCTCTAGGGTCGGACACCCTGGTGATCCTTACAGCGCGCCAGCCTCTCCAGCACCGCGGCCCAGCGCGACGCCCCCGCCACTGATAGCCGGGCCCCCTCGTCAGCGTCTCCCCCCCCCCACCTTCCTTTCTTCCTTCTCCTCGCGCCGAGCTCCTCTGTCCGCTGCCGCCGCGCTGCGCAGCTCGCCGCCCCATGGCCCCGATGAACCCCGCGCTCGCGCAAGGGCCCGCTAGCCAGCCTCACCCGAGTTTCCTCCTTCTAGACGCCCGCTCGGGATCATGCCGAGCCGCGCAACCTCCGTGCCCGCGTAGAACAACCCGCCTGTGATCCTCGGCCGTAATTGCCATCGTGCTCGCACCGGGCACGCACGCCCAGATCCCGGCTCCACCCTTAATTAGCCCCCGCGACCATCCCTGTGCACTCCCACGCCGTTCCACCGCCGCCTCTGCGCCCCAGAGCCACCTCCGCCTCGCCATTGCTGGCCCCAAGCTCCACGCTGCCGTAGTCCCACTGCTCCACTGCCGCTTCGCCACCGCAAGTTGATGCCATGGCTCCGCCTCGACGCCTGGAACTTCCCCAAGCCCGCTGCTCTCTGCTCCGACCTCTACAGCGGCCCGTCCCCGAGCGCCGCCCGTAACTCATCGCCGATCCTCGCCGTCGACCCCTCTGCATCGACGCTCCTCCCGTTTTCTAGGGCCCGGTGAGCACCCACCAGTTCCCCTGTTCCCCCACGACCCCCCTGCACCCCGGTTCCCACACTGGAACCCCTCGAACACCTTGCGCCGGCGATGCGCCGCCAGGACGAGCCGCCCTCACCGCCGAACACCCCGCTCCGAGCCATCTCGTGCCCAAATGTCACCTCAGGTGGACCACATGTGTCGTTCTCGTGCTTCTGAGCCAAACCACAGGCCGAACCAAGCTCTGGATCACTAGATCGGCAAACGCCGGCGAGCTTCCAGCCGCGTGCCGCCGCGGAGACTCAGCTCTGGTGACCCTACGCCGCCGCCCGCGCGCCGAGTCCCTCCCAGGCCGCACGATCCAGATTGGACGGCCCGAGTCAACCCGAGCCCGAGCAAACATACCAGATACCGGTCAGCGCCAACCTTTTTTCTAAAGAGCCCCTCCATTTCTTTAGAATCAACCCGCAGTCCATGCGCCTTCAAAAATATTTCTAGTTAAGCCCTGTTTTTAGCACTTAGGCCCCTGCACTTTTCCCTTTTAGAACCCGCCGTCCACCCCTGACATTTTCACGCGTTAGCCCCTGGATCTTTTCGGTTTTTACATTTTAGTCCCTGGTTTTTGCAGAAAACCCCCAGAAACTCTATTTTTCTTACAGTTAAGCCCCTGGACCTTGTTTTAGGCCTAGTTTTCGCGTTCTAGCTCCGTTTTAGGCGTTCTTTCTATCCACGCAATCGTTGTAATGTGTAGAATAGTTCTAGTTTTGTTTTGTTTGCTGTTTTTATGTATTGTTGTACTGTTTCTTAGTGTGTGCTCTTGTTTGCTTGTATGTTTATGTTGTTGCCTTGTTATTGGCCATGTGTTCGTGAGTAGATGTTGAACTACCGGAGGAGCACCAGTACACGGAGCAGCCACCTTCCTGTGAGCAGTTTGAGCAGTAGGAATAGTTTGAGGAAGGCAAGTATAACATGAACAACACCTATCACCTTTAAATACAATTTCATACTGCATTTTAATATTGTATGCCTATAAGGATTTTCCTAGCCACTTTATTACCTTATATATATCCCTTGGGTTGCATTTAGGTTAGTTGTGCTAGGTGCCACGCTATAACACACTTGGTCCTTTTTAATTAATTTGATTAATGGTATATGCAACTTAATTCTGGGAGTGGCCCGTTTGAGTGGCTCACGTCTCGTTGTAAAATGGTTTTTGTTAGAAACATGGTTTAGGGGGCCAGCACGGTGCTTACTGCTGGGTTGGCCACTCTCCATAAGGACCGGTTCATAGAGCGACAACCTGGGACAACAGCGCTACCACAAGACTGGAATGGGACGGTCTTGGTGTAATAATTATTTCTTTTTGGTTTGGAGTAACTTACCGACGGGGCAAGGGTGGTAAGCTTCTATGGCCCTCCTACTGAGTGGCCTCATCTGTGGTATTCTTGACGCCCACTAGACCTGCTCCATAGTCGCCAATCCAACCCTCGCGGTTACTCCTTACCAACGAGATTCTTTGTAAAGGCCTCGTAGTGAGTTAGCTAGCCATCTCACCTAAGGAAGTGTGATGAACAACTAGCGTAGCTCACGACTTGTGGGTAAAGATGTGCAACCTCTGCAGAGTGTAAAACTGGTATACTAGCCGTGCTCACGGTCATGAGCGGCCTGGATCCTCCTTTTGATTAGTGGGGTTACCTTGGTGGTTTTGGTTCGGTTCTCAGCAGTATCATAATTAATTTTGATTAATTTCTATGTAACTGGGTTTATGGTAATTCATCCACTAGTAGTAATTAGCTTTAATAAAATTTTGCCAAGATTAAAAGCTAATGCAGTTGAGTCAGCCAACCTTAGAGCCTCATAGTTTGTGTTATACTTGTTGAGTACAAGTTGTGTACTCACACTTGCCTTCTCTACTATTTTCTTCTTGTTCTTTTGGGGGCACTCTACAGCAGCTCAGTTCCTGCCGACGCGAGGGACTTCACCCAGAGCTACCAGGAGTACGAGGACTTCTAGGTGTTCGTCTCCCAGTCGACGTCCCTATGGCGCCCTACTCAGCTTCCGACGAGAGTTATCGTATATGTTTTACGCTTCCGCATACTCTGTATCAGACATTTTGTCATTAATGTAGTAAATAACATTCGTATTCGCTTTATTATATCTTTTTACGTGATATGTGCTGTGATATATTGTTCATTCTGTTGTATATATGTGTGACTTGATCCTGGCACATATATGATTGCTCGGTTTATGTCCTTTTATAAACCGGGTGTTACATCACGCCACGAGAAAACTACCGGTAATCTTGGATGACATCTAAAAAGTTACCAGCAGAAGTTTCGGTTGGAATTATGACAAAATCACAATTTTTCAGTTGGTTGACTCCACTAATTCAGTTGAACTACTATTTCAGTTGGTATCTAATAATAGACAAAGAGAGAGTTCGAGTAATACCCGATGGATAGCCAACAACTTCGGATGAGTTTAGTGGACATTAGTTGCTATACATTCCCGGGCGGGAAACTAGCACAACCACTGAAAGAGTGCAGAAAGCACTATCAACCATTTTCCAAGGATAATCTTGTACACCGAAGATGCATCTACAGTGCAAGAACCCCGGGGGAAGTACCCCGAGGAAATACAACCACCTCAACGGAGGATATCAAACAAAGGGAAGAAGGTTTTTAATAGAACTCAAGCTTTCAGTTACTTTTAGTAGTTTTTAGTTGATGTCTCAAGAAATAGTCGGAATTCCAAGCAGGGTACGCAAGTACTATAATAATAAAGCCAACCAAGTTTTCAGTTGGAAATTCAGGAAGCCAACCAACCCCGGCGATGAAAGATACTACCAGATGGTGTTAAATAGAGAGAATGATACACTCACAAAAGAATGGATGAGAGAGTGTAAACACTGGTAAAAGTAACTGTTCAACCATGACCAAGCCATAAGTCAGATTTCAAAGGTAAGAAATACGACTACTATGAGGGATGAGAGCCTCACCTCAGAATCGACATAGAAACCTTCAAGAATGGCCATTCTGTGAAGTATTGGAGCATGTCGTGTACCCTCCCCAAGTTTCGTGGAAGAACCAAGTAACCGATCAAGGGATTCGTAGGAGGAGCAAACACAGGACCTTTGGAGCGTCAAGTACGCTCCCGGACTTAGTGGGAGGACCAAATACCCGCCCAGAAAACCAGGAGGAAATACAAGACACAAATATGGACAAAAAGAAAACCACGATCAGCGTGTATGACCTGCAGAACCGACTGTGTCAGTGATCTTTTACCCTTACGGAACCCTAGGAAGCCCTTAATCTCGGGGACGAGATTCTCGTGAGGGGGGGAGACTGTAACATCCCGGATTTTTCCGGAATGTTATAAAGTCGAAAAATGTGAGTTTTAAAAAAATTTCGTGGCAATGTTGTAAATATCAACATAAGTAGGATTTCTGCCTTCCAAAATTCCTAGTAAATTAAAACTTTCTTCCTAATTAAGGATAAAGTATTGCTAGTGTGGGAATATGTGGAGTTACTGGATTTATTTGGCTCTATCTTGTTTAATTCGAATTTGATTTGGATTTACTTTATTGTGTGAAATTGAGTGGAAATTAAATCGAGGTGTGCCCCTCAATTTAATTTCATCTTCTAACATCTGTGTGGGATTTAATTTGAATCGAGCCAATTCAAATTAAATCCAAACTCTAACAACCCGCTAACCATATCTAACCCTAACCCAGACCAAACCTGTTGGCTCAGTCTAGCCCGTAATGTAAACCCCAACCCAGCCTGAGTTCAAACCCAAAACCCAGCAGACAGCCAGTGCAGCCTTTGCGGCTTGCTGCCACGGCCCGTTTCCCCACGCCTTGGCCTAGCTCGCCAGCCCGCTCACCGGTCCAACCCAACGCACACCGGCCTGGCCCGTTCCGCCCGCGCCAGCCTCCACAAGCACGCCCTCGCCCGTTCACGCGCGTGGCCCTGCTCGACCGCGCGGACGAGCGGACCAGCCGCGATGCCCAGCCTGTCTCTCTGCCGCCCGGGCCCGCCTGTCGGGAGGGGAAAAACTGTTTCCTTTTCTTCCACAAATCGGCAACGCCGATTCCCCTGCTCTGCTTTCATGCAGCCCGCTGGCATCCCGTGCAGCGCGCGCCTCCGCTCCGCGATGGCACAGCGAAACAGCCACACCACTTTGCCGTCCGCACCAGCCTGCGCGGACGCCGCCTGCCCGCTCTGCTCTGCTTTTCGCTTTTGACCGCCCCGTGCCCTTTTGCTCTCGCCGCCGGTGACGCATGCCGCTTGCGTCACTGCGCCAGTGTAACACCCGGTTTATAAAAGGACATAAACCGAGCAATCATATACGTGCCAGGACCAAGTCACACGTATATACAACAGAATGAACAGTATATCACAGCACATATCACGTAATAAGATATAATAAAGCGAGTACGAAAGATATTTATTACAATAATGACAAAATGTCTGATACAGAGTATGCGGAAGCGTAAACATAAACGAAGCCTCTCGGAAGCTGGGCACCACAGGGACGTCGACTGGGAGACGAATGCCTAGAAGTCCTCGTACTCCTGGTAGCTCCGGGGGAACTCCCTCGCGTCGGCAGGAACTGAGCAGCAGTAGAGTATCCCCAAGAGGAAAAAGAGTAGAGTAGGCAAGAGTGAGTACACAACTTGTACTCAACAAGTATAACACAAACTATGAGGCTCTAAGGTTGGCTGACTCAACTGCATTAGCTTTTAATCTTTGCAAAATTTTATTAAAGATATTTACTACAAGTGGATGAATTACCATAGACCCAGTTACATAGAAATTAATCAAAATTAAATAAGAACTACTGAGCACCAAACCGAACCAAGCCACCCAGGGAAACCTGCCTCGTCGAAGGAAGATAACCCCACTAATCAAAAGGAGGATCTGGGCCGCTCATGACTGTGAGCACGGCTAGTATACCAGTTTTACACTCTGCAGAGGTTGCACATCTTTACCCACGAGTCGTGAGCTACGCTAGTTGTTCATCACACTTCCTTAGGTGAGATGACTAGCAAACTCACTACGAGGCCGTTACAAAGAATCTCGTTGGTAAGGCGTAACCGCGAAGAGTTAGATCGGCGACGATGGGGCCCACCTCCAGGGGTACAAGCACAGGAGCACAGCCCCAAGCACAGACCAAGCTGGAGGAGCAGGGACCATTGAAGCTTACCACCCTTTGCCCCGCAGGTAAGTTACTCCAAACCAAAAAGACCAAATTAGTAAGCCAAGACCGTCCCATTCCATTCTTGTGGTAGCGTTGTTGTCCCAGGTTGTCGCTCTATGAACCGGTCCTTATGGAGAGTGGCCAACCAAGCAATAAGCACCGTGCTGGCCCCCTAAACCATGTTTCTAAAAAAACCAATTTTTAACGAGACGTGGGCCACTCAAGCCACACAGAGGGCCACTCTCAGAATTAAGTTGCATATACCATTAATCAAATTAATTAAAAAGGACCAAGTGTATTGTAGCGCGGCACCTAGCACAACTAACCAAAATGCAACCCAAGGATATATAAAGGATACAAAGTGCCTAGGAAAGTCCTTATAGGCATACAGTATTAAAATGCAGTATGAAATTGTATTTAAAGATGATAGGTGTTGTTCATGTTATACTTGCCTTCCTCGTACTGCTCCTACTGCTCGAACTGCTCAGAAGATGGCTCCTGGTACTGGTATTGGGGCTCATCAGATGAATCAACGTCGAGGTTCGAATCGAGCAGTGCCGGCGTGACGCGTAGAGTCGTCGATGGCGAGGTCCGGCGGCGGCACATGGGCGGAGCTCACGGAGGTAGGTGCTGCAGCGACGCTCCAGGCTTCTGGATCCCACGGCTCGGCGCACAGGTGAGCGGCGGCGGCGTTCGGGTGGAACTCCGATGGCGGACGCGCGGCTAGGATTAGGGCTGGGGGCTGTGGTGGATCCAGGGGTTTAGGGGGGTGCAGACTGCGCTCAAATAGGGCCGGGAGCGATCCTCGGCGTGCGGGCCAGCAGAAATTACGGCACGGCCGTTGCGTGCGTGATTCGTCCCGTTCTTGATCTGAAATCAGCGCGGAGCCGCTCGGAGTCCAGGATGCGCACGTGAGGAGCGGTGAGGGGGGTCCTGCAGGTTGGCTCGTGGCGGTCGGGCTCGGGCAGGATGGCCCATAGCGCGGCGAGGCGCTCGAGCGGAGCGAAACAAAGAGGAAAAGGTGAGCGGGAGGAAGCGGAAGGCGCTGACGCGCGGGCCCCGTGTGGTAGAGAAAGAGAGGGAGGAAGCGCGGGCGTGGGCTGGAGCAGGCCAGGGAGGGAGCCGGGCCGCGCGCTGAGCAGGGAGTGTGAAGTGCTGGCCTGTGCGGGAAAATGAGAGGTGGGCCGGACGTGTGGGAGCGGCCCAAGGAAAAGTGGACACGCGCGCGAGTGTGCTCAGAGAGCCGCTGACAAGTGGGCCCGGGGGGAGCGCGGGAGGAGGGCGTGGAGGCGTTTGTGACGTGCGCGGCTGCGATTGGGCTCTACGCCGGCTGACGGGTCGGCCAGCCCTATCAGCCGCACTAGCATGTGACGCGGGCCGCGCTGCTGACTGCGGATTGGGAGCAGACCGTGCACGGGAAAAGGGAAACGGGCGAGCGGGCCGGGAAGGAGGAAGCGGTGGGCTGCTGGGTTGGGCTGGTAACCGGGTTTTGGGTTTCTGGTTTCCTTCTCCTATTTCTTTTCTCTTTTCTTTTTCCCTCTCAACTTAAAACTATTTGTATTCAAATTCAAATTTGAATTCAAAACCCTAGCACTCAACCAAATAAAACAATGCACCAGCATGAATGCACAAGCATGTTGAACTTAGACAAATTTTTAATTACTTGTGGAACAAAATTAGATTAAATGCAAGCTAAGCAATTTAAATCCTAAAAAATTAAATAAAACCAATTAAATTTATTATTAAATGCTGAAATTTAAATTAGGGTGTTACAAATCCTACCCCCTTACAGGAATCTTGTCCCGAGATTCTGGGCTGGCTAGTAAAGAGATCCGGATAGGTCTTCATCAACTTCTCTTCCTTCTTCTGGCAAGTCCTCCGGAAAGACATCCGGGAATTCAGACACCACGCGAATACCATCCGTGGGTCTAGCCTCTATCTGATGAAGAAAACCAGAAGGCTCTGTATCACTGACTGTCACCTCTTGGCCATTAGATGCTGACAAGTGAACTGTCCGCTAAGCACAATCAATACGGACTCCCCATCTGGTAAGGGTCTCCATGCCCAAAATCACATCTATCCCCAAGGAATCAATGACGATCAAACCAGTGCGGAATTCTGCCCCCCTTATGACAATACTAACTCTGGAGCATATGGAGCATGTGTGTATCTGGCCCCCAGGTGAGGTAACTACCATAGCTGTCCTCATACACGAAACTGGTATACGATGCTGCTCGGCAAATGACTTGGCAATGAAAAAATGAGTAGCACCGGTATCGAAAAGCACCGTAGATGGATAAGAGTTGACCATGAATGTACCAATAACCACGTTAGGAGCCTCGGCCCCTGACTCGGCCGTCACGTGGTTCACCTTCCCCTGTCGTGGCGCCCTGGATTGGGCTGGGCGCCCCTGCTGTCCTGCCAGCATTGGAGCCTGAGGTGCTGGATAACTTTTAGCATAATGACCTTTTTGCCCGCATTTGTAGCACATGCGGTGGTGGTGAATGGCGCTACTTGGTTGACCTCCCTGTGAACTTAACGTCACATCTTACATTATTTCTGCTGCTTGTTCTTTGGACTCCTTGTGGCTGCGTGGCTGAATCACATTCATAGTGATAGTCAACCCATCAACATAATCATAGAGTGCTTGGTTCTTGACCTGTGTACCTCCAGAGCACTCATGATCCTTTCTCTTCTGGATGGTCTGTAGCTCGTCGACCGATGGACCGTCAAGGAAAAGGGAATCATCTGCTAGCTGCTAGACCTCTTTCTCTTTGTACTGGAGAACAACCTCTGGTTCCTCCTAGTTGTGGCTTCACCTTCAGTCGCTCGAGCTTGACGACAAGGGACACCATAGAATTGGCAACACGGGCAAGCTTTGTCACCATTCATCGGGTGGTATGTTGTTTGTGAGGACTGATCTTGTACCGTGGTCGGCTGCTTCACGAAAACTGTTGCATGAACACCATCACCCATTGCACTGTCTTCAAGGCCTTTTTGTTCTGCCGACATCTGAGCTGGGATAAAAGGAAACACAGGTAAGGTCAAGGAAGAGAGAAAAACTCCACTATTTAAGGTTCTATCTTATTAGACAACACTTCTCATGCATCATTGCTGCTAACTCCAGATAGGTGTTTACATAAATCCGAGAAAAAGGGAACTGTAGCATAACTCTTCTGCCTCGTCTGAGAGATTCTCAAATTCTCCGGTACCATTTGTAGGTCGGGGTGTCACATCCCTACCCCCTTACAGAAACCGACGTCCTCGTTGGTGAATTCTGGAATGTCATATCCTCTTTGCGCTATCCTTCTTCTCAGCAAGACAGAAGCCCAAGGCATGATAAGGTAGAGAGGATAGAGTGGATGGTTTTACCCCCAACGATCTAACTCATTTTATTAATTAATTAACTTTAAATTAAGACTGATTTTCATTAAACAAATTTAACTACTAAACTATGCAATCAACCAAAAATCCAAATCAAACATGTAGCATAATAACAAACATACAATTTCACAACTTAGCCGAGTTTAACATACGACTCGACTAACACATCGAGTCGCAGAACGTGCTATCGTATTATTATAAAGGGGTCATCTAGCTTACACCAATGATGGTCAGATGATTTTCTTCAGGCCAGAATCTACGGAAACTATTCTATGGAGAGAAATCAAGGCAGGACGAGTCAGAAATTCAGAATTCAAGGAGTATAATAGCAAAATAGTTTCAGCAGACAAGGCTGAGAGAGAAGAAGGCTTAAAACTCAACCAGTTCTATCTAGGCTTTCATCCTACAGTCGATACGGATCTGATACCACTTTGTAACACCCGGTTTATAAAAGGACATAAACCGAGCAATCATATACGTGCCAGGATCAAGTCACACATATATACAACAGAATGAGCAGTATATCACAGCACATATCACGTAATAAGATATAATAAAGCGAGTACGAAAGTTATTTATTACAATAATGACAAAATGTCTGATACAGAGTATGCGGAAGCTTAAACATAAACGAAGCCTCTCGGAAGCTAGGCACCACAGGGACGTCGACTGGGAGACGAACGCCTAGAAGTCCTCGTACTCCTAGTAGCTCCGGGTGAACTCCCTCGCGTCGGCAGGAACTGAGCAGCAGTAGAGTATCCCCAAGAGGAAAAAGAGTAGAGTAGGCAAGAGTGAGTACACAACTTGTACTCAACAAGTATAACACAAACTATGAGGCTCTAAGGTTGGCTGACTCAACTGCATTAGCTTTTAATCTTGGCAAAATTTTATTAAAGATATTTACTACAAGTGGATGAATTACCATAGACCCAGTTACATAGAAATTAATCAAAATTAAATAAGAACTACTGAGCACCAAACCGAACCAAGCCACCCGGGGAAACCTGCCTCGTCGAAGGAAGATAACCCCACTAATCAAAAGGAGGATCTGGGCCGCTCATGACCGTGAGCACGGCTAGGATACCAATTTTACACTCTGCAGAGGTTGCACATCTTTACCCACAAGTCGTGAGCTACGCTAGTTGTTCATCACACTTCCTTAGGTGAGATGACTAGCAAACTCACTACGAGGCCGTTACAAAGAATATCGTTGGTAAGGCGTAACCGCGAGGAGTTAGATCGGCAACGATGGGGCCCACCTCCAGGGGTACAAGCACAGGAGCACAGCCCTAAGCACAGACCAAGCTGGAGGAGCAGGGACCATTGAAGCTTACCACCCTTTGCCCCGCAGGTAAGTTACTCCAAACCAGAAAGACCTAATTAGTAAGCCAAGACCGTCCCATTCCAGTCTTGTGGTAGCGCTGTTGTCCCAGGTTGTCGCTCTTTGAACCGGTCCTTATGGAGAGTGGCCAACCAAGCACTAAGCACCGTGCTGGCCCCCTAAACCATGTTTCTAACAAAACCAATTTTTAACAAGACGTGAGCCACTCAAGCCACACAGAGGGCCACTCTCATAATTAAGTTGCATATACCATTAATCAAATTAATTAAAAAGGACCAAGTGTGTTGTAGCGCGGCACCTAGCACAACTGACCAAAATGCAACCCAAGGATATATAAAGGATACAAAGTGGCTAGGAAAGTCCTTATAGGCATACAGTATTAAAATGCAGTATGAAATTGTATTTAAAGGTGATAGGTGTTGTTCATGTTAAACTTGCATTCCTCGTACTACTCCTGCTGCTCGAACTGCTCAGAAGATGGCTCCTGATACTGGTACTGGGGCTCCTCAGATGAATCAACATCGAGGTTCGAATCGAGTAGTGCCGGCGTCATGCGTAGAGTCGTCGACGGCGAGGTCCGGCGGCGGCACACGGGTGGAGCTCGCGGAGGTAGGTGCTGCAGCGACACTCCAGGCTTTTGGATCCCACGGCTCGGCGCACAGGTGAGCGGCGGCGGCGTTCGGGTGGAACTCCGATGGCGGACGCATGGCTAGGATTAGGGCTGGGGGCTGTGGTGGATCCAGGGGTTTAGCGGGGGTGCAGACTGTGCTCAAATAGGGCCGGGAGCAATCCTCGGCATGCGGGCCAACGAAAATTACGACACGGCCGTTGCGCGCGTGATTCGTCCTGCTCTTGATCCGAAATCAGCGCGGAGCCGCTCAGAGTCCAGGATGCGCACGCGAGGAGCGGTGAGGGGGGGTCCTGCAGGTGGGCTCGTGGCGGTCGGGCTCGGGCGGGATGGCCCACAGCGCGGCGAGGTGCTCGAGCGGAGTGAAACATAGAGGAAAAGGTGAGCGGGAGGAAGGGGGGTGCTAACGCGCGGGCCCCGTGTGGTAGAGAAAGAGAGGGACGAAGCGCGGGCGTGGGCTGGAGCAGGCCAGGGAGGGAGCCGGGCCGCGCGCTGAGCAGGGAGTGTGAAGTGCTGGCCTGTGCGGGAAAATGAGAGGTGGGCCGGACGTGTGGGAGCGGCCCAAGGAAAAGTGGACACGCGCGCGAGTGTGCTCAGAGAGCCGCTGACAAGTGGGCCCGGGGGGAGCGCGGGAGGAGGGCGTGGAGGCGTTTGTGACGTGCGCGGCTGCGATTGGGCTCTACGCCGGCTGACAGGTCGGCCAGCCCTATCAGCCGCACTAGCATGTGACGCGGGCCGCGCTGCTGACTGCGGATTGGGAGCAGACCGTGCACGGGAAAAGGGAAACGGGCGAGCGGGCCGGGAAGGAGGAAGCGGTGGGCTGCTGGGTTGGGCTGGTAACCGGGTTTTGGGTTTCTGGTTTCCTTCTCCTATTTCTTTTCTCTTTTCTTTTTCCCTCTCAACTTAAAACTATTTGTATTCAAATTCAAATTTGAATTCAAAACCCTAGCACTCAACCAAATAAAACAATGCACCAGCATGAATGCACAAGCATGTTGAACTTAGACAAATTTTTTATTACTTGTGGAACAAAATTAGATTAAATGCAAGCTAAGCAATTTAAATCCTAGAAAATTAAATAAAACCAATTAAATTTATTATTAAATGCTGAAATTTAAATTAGGGTGTTACAGCCAGGTCTGCTTCACGACAACACGAGGAGGCTGCCGCAAACCTTAGAGCCCCGAGCTCTTTTCTTAGCCTCGCTTTTGACCGCCGCATGCACAAGCCCCAGCGCCGTGCCCCACGGATGCCGCTGCGTGTCCCTGCCGCTGCGCGCGCATCCCATCTGAGCCCTCAGCGTCCGGGCCGAGACGCGCCCTCCAAACCCTAGCCGAGCTCCTACAAAACCCCGCGGCCGCCGCAAACCTTAGAGCTCCGAGCTCATTTCTTCCGCCGTCTCCAGCGACCAGAACAGAGAGAGCAGAGGAGAAGGGACCAAGAAGGAGGAGCACTACGAGGAGGAGGAAGAGCACTGCGAGGAGGAGGAGGAGGAGCACTGTGAGAGGTAGGAGGATGCCACCGCTGGAGCACGCTGTCGAGCCAGCACCCCGATCGACGACATCGGCGTCCCCGCTCTGAACTGCTCGGCATCGCCTCGCCCCTGCGCCACCTTGCCATGGCCCCGCCTCTCTCTTCTTTGCCCCTGCTGGTAGGTGCCGCCGACCTTCCATCCTGCCGTCTTCTCGCGTAGCCTACCTGCGTGCCGATGATCTGAGCCACGCCACCCGTAAGCCGTGCGGGGACCGTACCCCGCCGTCGTCGTCATGTTGCGACATCGCGGCACGAAGTCCGCGCGCACGCCACTGTGACACCCTAGGTGTCTGCACAATAGTTGTGTATCCATTTTATGCATCATGTGCTTGAATTGCTTGAAAAAGGATCTTTTTGTAAATATAAAAGGTTCTATGTGTAATTATGATTTTAGGCAAGGTCCTTTCTGTAGTTTATTTGAATAGGATGTGCAATTATAGCTTTTGTGCAGGGTGCTTTTGCAAATTTCAGTGCATTTATTGCTTGGCAGCAAACTTTTCAAATCAGCCCATGTTTGAAGTGAAATTTCATTGAAAAAGTTAAGTTTCCTTTAAATTCAAAATCCCTTCATTGTTTTCAAATTTAGTTCCTGAATCTTTGGTCAAAGAAATTTTTTCACAACATCAAAGTTGTAGATCTTGAAAAATGGAACAACTTTCATGTTGGGCACTTTTTCATTTGAGCTCTATTTTAAAAGTTATCGCTATTTTACAGTGGGGTCCCTAGAATTTTAGAAATTACATTTGGGTCCTTATCCCCTTCCTCCAGCCTGCTGGCTCTCTGCTCCACGCCGCCGGCAGACAGCGGCGCTGCGCCCGCCGCTGTGGAACGGCCGGGAGGCCACCTCCGCCTGCTGCTCTGGCCACGCGTCGCCCTATTGCTCCCCGCCGCTCTCCTTTGCCCGCGCTGGTGCCTCCTCGCCTTGCCATGCCGCCCAGTGCAGCCCGCCGGCTGCCACCTCGCCGTCGCGGTGGCACGCCCGCTGCAGAGGCCGCCGCCCTTCCTTATCGCGCGCACGGGCACAACAAAAGCCCTAGGAACCGAATCCCCTCACTCTTTTGCTCTCTCCTCGCCCCCACGCCCCAGAACGCTCCGCCGCCACCCACAGAACGCCGGCGAGCTCATCTCGCTGTCGACCCGCCTCCCCAGAGCTGCTCCACTCAAGTTAAGCACTACAACAGCTCCGCCTCACCCTCGCACAACTTCCTGGCGGCTTCCCGTCGACTAATTTCCACCGGAACCCCCTCGCCCTCGAGCTCCGCCACCGTAGCCAAGCTTCGCCACCGCTGCTCGCCGTTGAACCCCCTCCTCCGCACTCCCCCGCCCTCAATTGACCCCGCCACTAGGTCCGCCTCGACCCCGCGCAGCTCCCAGGCCACTTCCCTTCGCCCAAACCTCACCGGAGCTACCCCGCCGTCGTTTGCCTCTGCCGCCGACCCGCCCTGCTCCGTCGAGCCGCCACCTCCGAGCATCTCCCCACACCCCAAGACCACCCTGTGGTGCGCCGTGAACCCGTGAAGCTCCCACGCCTTGTTCCCCTCGCCGCCGGTGAGCCCCTTGCCGGGAAACGGCCGGTCAACCGCCGCCCCCTCTCTCTCTGACCCGGCCCAGGGACCTCGGGTTGAAAGGAAATAAAACTCAGGGTGTTATTTGAATAGGCCCAGACTCAGATGAATAGTGCATATAGGGACTTCTTTGTTATGATTTTCAGTGAACTTTGAAATTCAATATCAATTCGTAGAAAATTCGTAAAATAGAAAATCTTGATGTTTTGGAATCATCTTGAAGAGCTCTATGCAAGTAGAACCATAATATGTTAGGCTTTAGTTGCAAGTTTTTGCTGAAAAATTTGATTTGTGTTACTAGTGCATATATATTAGTTGTTTTTATCTTTTTCTTAGCTACTGTTTGAAAGCTTGTATTGCTCTGAAACTTTTATGGTAGTTTGTTCTTATAACACTAGTATTGCTATAAATATTTCTTGATCAGTTCTCTGTTATAGCTATTTATTTGATTTAATCCTTTTTTAGTAGACTTTATTTATGGTAAATACTTTCTGTTCGTAATAAATCATGAAAATATTTATGCATGTTCTTATTGAGTACCTTAGCTTGTCCAGGAAGTTTGAGCCTCAGTTCATGACTAGAACAGGAGCTAAAAATGAATCTTGCTAATATGTTGTTCTGTTTTGTTTATTTTCTCATAATTATTTATATGTAGATAAAATCATGCAAAATTCACAGTTGCTAGTTAATTTCTGTGTAGATCTCCTGTTAAATTTTGAGATTCCTCTTTGTTCTAGTTTGACCTGTATAATTCAAGTTTGTTCTATGTGCTGTCTGAATGATTGATTTGTTCTGATTAAATGGTTAGATGTTATGGCATCATTTTTACAGGGTAGATTACTTTGTTCATGTTCTGTTTAGTGTAATTTTGGCAGAATTTATTACTAGTTATGCTCTGAGTGTTTAATTTATTAACAAACCATGTTTTGTTTGTTATAGAAAACCACCCCCACTTGTTTATGGAGTAGTCAACATCAGTTGTGCTATTGATCATGATGCCTTGTGTAGTTAGGTTTGTTAGTTAACTACTCTATAAACGATTGCCCATGTGTTATGCTTGTTTGCCAGTTGTTAGCCTACAACTTTACCATGACAGGAGTATGTTTATAATTATGTCACCTTTTGCATTTCATATAGATACGACTACGTTGACGGACGGGACGTACGAGTTTATCCCGGAGTCTGACGGAGGTGATCCAGAACTCCAGGTGAACGCAGCTGAACTTACTGAAGCCCCGAACCAAAGTTCGGAAGAACCCCAGGCTATGTTAGCTAGCGACTACCGAGAAGGCAAGCCCCGGACATAACCTATATTTTAAATTACTATCATTTACTGTATTATTTACTTGTGCATTTACAGTTCTTAGGATTTGAATTGAAACCCTAGATGCATGATCCTAGGAACCTATGTACTGAATACTAGACTTGAGTTCGACTACTTGCTAAGCTTATAGGACCGGTAAAAGTCGAGTGATTGCCTGTCACTCGCGAGTTTTATAGGAATTGATTGTTTACCTTTCTGTTATCAATATAAGGACGACAGACGGGGTTGTGTTCGACATCATGACTTTATGTGAGACCCCGTCTGTGTTGATGAACTTGCTAAGGTCGCGGTGTGTGGTAGCGGTGGTTAAGTTTTTGAAAGTATTAGCTACATGCCGTAAATATGGTATGCGGCAAGCGTAGTAGCCGATTGGACCGGGGAGTGGATATACCTGACACTCTCTCTTAGGGATAGGTTTTATTATTATGTTGCGCAACACTACGACTTCAAGGGACAAGGGTGGACCGGACACGGGTGGACCTTGGAGCCCTGTAGTCGGGGAGAGTGTTCCTATCCACAAGCCGGAAAGAAAGGTCAACGGTTGTTTGGGAATGACCCGACGGTGTTCCAGACGTGTGTGCTAGGTTTATCCTTGCAAGGTTGAATTTCGATTCAGAATCGTCCGCCTCTCACGATGATATGAGACTGCTTGATCCCTTTGCCACACAGAGTAATAAGAGCAACAATATTATTTATCAATCTTGTTGTTTGCTTAGTTTTCTACCATGTTTGGATAGTAGTTGCTTACATAGAATGGTTAATCAACTAGAACCTTGAAAGCTAAAACTTGAAAGTAAGGACCTACTCTTTATTGCTTTTAAGCAAAAAGGAAAACCAGAGCCTCACAAACCCTGCATACTCTAGCTATAGTGGGCTACTTAGACTCGTTGACGGTTAAGTCTTGCTGAGTATTAGAATACTCAGCCTTGCTGTTGAAAACCTTTTCAGGTATGAGTTTTGAGGAGCAAATCGCTAGCTTGACCTACCCTTGCTCGTTGCCTCCTAGCTGGACCGTAGAGTGGGACACGTCTTCGACCGGCAATGACTATGGCGAGTGATACCATGCTTGGGCTAGCCTGGTATCCTTTTGTGATGTGTTGTAGCCGTCGTGTTTTATCTTCCGCTGTCTAAACTCTGAACTTAAGTTATGGCTTGTATAACTGTTTACTAAGGTTGGTATTGTAATAATACTTTAGAACTGGTTTGTAATAACTTTTATGCCTGTGATGTAAAACTTGTGGTTGTAATATCTCTGGACTCGCCTTCGTGCGGGGTATGCTTGTTCGATCCGAGAACCGGTGGTTGTATCGGGACGTTACCCAACAGACCAAGGATTTGTTCCGTTTGAAGTGCGTTTGAGCCGGTGTTGCCTTTATGGTGATGGCCTGCGCTCTTGAGCCGGGATAATTCAGGTGGTTCTGCCACAGCTGGTATCCGAGCTACAAGTGTACACCAGAGGTGTTGGAACCTTAAAAATCGGTTTCCGTATAAAATTGGAACAACAAAGGATTTCGGAAAACTACGTTGGATTCGTCAAGGGTTGTGCATAGAACGTAAAGTCCTAGGGAATTTACGGGAATTACTAGGTGGTTATTTGTGTATGGTTTATGTATCTGACTTCCAGCACTTTACATTTTGTCAAACCATACTCACAAGCAACTCTTAATTTTTGTAACGACGCACCTACGTTGAGGTAAGAAGGTAAGGATCCTCAGTCAGCTGAGGGAGTCTGACCTTCCCGTCGGTGATGCGAGCCGAACGCTGCCCTCAAGCAGTGGCTTACTTGAGGTGCTTCCAATATACCGACTATTAGTTGACTATATTGGAAGTAAAGTGTGCTCAGTCAGCTGAGGGAGTCTGACCTTCCCGTCGGCGATGCGAACCGAATGCTGCGCTCAAGCAGTGGCCTACTTGAGCTGCTGCCAATATATCGATCTTGGTCGACTATATTGGGAGTAAAGGAACTTGTGAATACGCTTCTGAGTAGCGTATGTTAACGTTGGCCATACGACGGAAATTGTATGGCTGCCGCTTCTATAGTGAGCGGTAATGTTTGGGGACGCTTTCATGAGTGCTGGCATGAAAGGTTCATTGGATATATATATATATATATATATATATATGTTGTTCTGTCAATCTTCTGCAGGTACACTAACCGGCATTCGATAAGTTAAGAACGGTTAGAATGTATCGACTAGTTATATAGGGAGAGCCATATTTATGTATGCCACCGTGCTAACCACGTAAGCCCAACGATAGTTGGCAATTATTTATCTTGTGAGGACGGTCAGGACATGCATGCATATCTAGATGATGTTTGAATTGGTTCTTAGTGTTTGAAGTTGTTACATGAGCTCTTTAAGGAATTTCTAGTGTGAATCCTCATAGATAAGTGTTAGTGTGCTTAAATCATGAGTGAGTTAAATTTTGATTTTAGTAGCATGCTTGTTAAATGCTTAGGTTTCCTTGGATGAAAAATATGGTTTTGAGTCATGCCTTCATCCTAAGCCCCATTTTGTTGTTATAAGGATCTTTTATTTCTTGGAATCTCAAATGATGAACCAGTATCAATTGTGGTTTATTATTTTCTGAGTTGGAACTATATCATCTTTTGATTTAGAATCATATTTACTTTTCCGCAGTCTTCTTAAAGCTTTATTTGAGAAGTCTTGAGATAATCACATTACTCACATTTGAATCCTTTTTGATTCAGATGGTAGCTTGTCCCCAGATGTGTTGGGATGAGGAGGGAAATGCTCATACCGACTGTCTGTACTGGGAGGGTTTTCCGAGGATTCTTTGGGATTCACTTCGTATCTTCCACTACCCAGATCCACCCCAGTACACGGGATGCCAGTTTTCTGAGGATGGGATTCAGAAGAACAAAGTTACCATGACCATTCCTCAGCACCCCACTTTGGATTGGCCACCTATTGATATTGAGGTGGTGGGATATCGTTTGGTTGATGCTTTTGAGACGACAGCCCTCAGAGCTATTACTACTTTTTGTGAGCACCATCCTGAGGAGGTAGCTGCATATCCTATTGGTTTGTTTCCAGCTGTCAGTGCTGGTAATGCAGAGTGGCTCTTCAGGACCACACACTTTGGGCACTTAATTGGAGATGTAGCTGTGGAGACTATTCAGGCAGTAGTCAGATATATGAATGCGCAGTCTCACTACCAGATACTTCAGTAGCGACACATGGAGCAGGTGCTAGACTTAGCCCAGTCCTTACAGCGAGGTCTTCGTTTGAGGGATACTCAGATCCAGGGACTTCAGGGTGCCGTTGCTGGTAGGGATCAGGCCATTGCACAGTTTGAGCATCAGCCTTTGGAGCATGGTGCTGAGATAGAGCAGCGCAACACAATTATTTGGTTTTCTTCAGGGGCAGGTGAATGAGCTTCAAGCAGATTGGGTTGATGCTTTAGCCCATATTGGTGCGCTCCAGGAGCAACTAGATGTTCCAGCCGCGCCTGCAGCAGCAGAAGAGGATCCAGAGTAGATGGAGGGAGTTTCAGAGATTGCTTCAGAGCACACACTTGCTGAGCCTAACCCTCAGCCAGACGACTCTTCCTCCGGCAGTGCCTCTTCTATGGGCAACCTCGACGACTTCTAGGCATCTTAGACTTGTCCTAGATAGTTGTGTTTTCTCTTATTGTAGCATTTGTACATAGAGAAGATGATGTAAAATAGCCCTAGGGAGGAGTACCACTTGTTGTATTATATGTGGTAAGGATGTATGATGCTAGGTTGTATGAAAAAGGCTACTTTGGATGTAATATAAGTAGCGACTACCTGTTTGAAAATCATGATCTTCCTATTTGCCAATCACTTCATTTGTGCGTTTCTAGGCCGTTTGATGAATGCTATTGATGTTGCAAGTTTTGTGGCATGTGTGCTCATCGAATTTTAGCCTATGAATCTATGAGACTATATTTTAGTCCAATCACTTCTATGATCTCCGTTGATTAGCCGCGTAGCACAGAACGGCAAAGAATGAATTGCTAGATTAGCTTCTTTACCCTTTTGCTCTCAGCGTTGAGTATCAACACGATGGAGCATGAAGCCATCTAACAGTTGACCAATTCTGAGTTTTATGGGTTGTACAAATATGTGTTGTGCATATTGTGCTACACCGCATTTAGTTAAATTCTTCTGATTTTATTTTGATATCCAATGTTTGATCACTGCATTTACCATTGATTTTGGGAGCAAGAGAAATGTATCTAATGGATGTCTTTCATAATTATAGATGGTTGGTCAAACTCGTGGAACGCCTGAAGGCTTTGGCCGTGAGAGTGGCAGTGGATCTCAGCAGCCACCGCCACCACCGTCGAATCTGCACGAGTTGATGGCCATGCAGACCGAGCTGCTTCGTCAATTGGTCCAAGGGCAACAAAATCAGCCCCGCCAATATCATGGAGGTCGGGATGTTCAACCCGCGGGTTACCAGGAGTTCTTTGGTACCCAACCCCCACTCTTCAGCCGAGCTGATGACCCACTGGATGCTGATGCTTGGCTTCGTACTATCAATTCCAAGTTTGCTCTGTTAGCGGTACCGTGTGCTGATGCAAACAAGGCCCACTTTGCCGCCCAACAACTTCGTGGTCCTGCACGTATATGGTGGGATCATTATTGTGAGATGCAGCCTGCTGAACATGTCATCTCTTGGTTGGAATTCCGAACTGCCTTTAGATCACATCATATTCCTGAGGGACTGATAGAGAGAAAGTTGAATGAATTCTTGGCTCTAAATCAAGGAACCCGCACTGTTCTTCAATATGCACAGACTTTCAATCACCTGTGCCAATATGCGGGCCAACATGCTGATACGGATGCCAAGAAACGTGATCGTTTTAGTCGTGGCCTCACTACCAAGCTCAAGGAATGCCTGAACCTTGTTCAGCCCAACACCTACAATGAGCTGGTCAACCTGGCCATTACACAGGAGGACTGTATTACTGCCCATCGTGCTGAGAAGAAGCGGAAGGCACCCAAAGGACCCTCGAGTGCCCAGCCACCGAGGTATCATTTGGTGCAAAATACTCCACCCAGACCTCCACAGGGAAATGCCCCAATGGGCAAACTCGTGTTTAGACCACCTCAGCAGCAGGGAGGATTCAGACCTCCAGTGCCTCAGCAGTAGTAGCAGCAGCAGCAGCATCAACAGCAGTAGTTTGGCCCAAGGCCGAATGCCCCACAGTTCAATCGTTGGAATGGCAACAATCGGTGCTATAACTGCGGCAGTACTGATCACTTTGCCAAGAATTGTCCGCAGCCCAGAAAGAATAATCCAGGGCAAAACTCCAACTAGAACAACAACAACAAGGGCAAGGGCAAGAGGCAAATGGTGCAAGTCCGGCAAGGGCGAGTTAACTTCACTACCCTCGCAGACCTTCCAGAAGGAGCACCAGTTATGACGGGTACTTTCTCCATCCACAATAAACCCACAGTCATATAATTTGATTCTGGTGCAACGCATAGTTTTATAAGTGCCAAATTTGGAGCAAGATTAGGATTGGATTTTTGTCATACTAAGGGATCTTTTATGATAATAACCCCTGGTGGGAAGATAGCTTCCAATCAAATCACTACACATGTACCCCTTAAGTTGGGTAGTAAAGTGATAAAGACATATTTGATTTTGTTGAATTTAGAAGGCATGGATGTTATTTTGGGCATGGATTGGATGACTAAACATAAAGTACTGTTAGATATCTCTTCCCGAGCTGTCGAGATAGATTCACCACATCAAGGAGCCACCATACTCTATCTACCACAACGAGAGTGCTTCAACTCTTGTGCCTATGCCACAAAAGAAATTAAACTTGAAGATATCCCTGTTGTGTGGGAGTATGCGGATGTATTTCCAGATGACTTGCCTGGAATGCCTCCTGACAGAGATATCGAGTTTGTTATTGAACTTCAACCCGGTACTGCCCCTATATCTAAGAGGTCGTACCGAATGCCTCCTAATGAGTTAGCAGAATTGAAAGTCCAACTCCAAGACCTTCTTGACAAGGGCTTTATTCGTCCAAGTTCTTCACCCTGGGGATGTCCAGCCCTATTTGTGAAGAAGAAAGACAATAGTTTGAGGCTATGTGTTGATTATCGACCACTCAATGCGGTCACTATTAAAAACAAGTATCCTCTTCCCCGCATTGATATACTGTTTGATCAGTTAGCTGGAGCCAAGGTATTCTCTAAAATTGACCTTCGTTCTGGCTACCATCAAATAAAGATCAGGCCATGTGATATTCCAAAGACTGCTTTCTCGACCAGATATGGACTCTATGAATATCTGGTTATGTCTTTTGGTCTTACCAACGCCCCAGCATATTTTATGTACTTGATGAATTCAGTCTTCATGCTGGAGCTGGATAAATTCGTCGTGGTATTCATTGACGATATTTTGATCTACTCCAAGAATGAAGAAGATCATGCTGAGCATTTGCGTATCATTCTTCAACGATTACGAGATCATCAGCTTTATGCCAAATTCTCCAAGTGTGAATTTTGGTTGGACAGTGTGAAATTCTTAGGCCACACTATCTCCAGTGATGGAATATCTGTTGATCCAACTAAAGTACAAGAAGTGATGGATTGGGAATCTCCAACTTCAGTTCATCAAATTCGCAGTTTTCTTGGTTTAGCTGGATACTATCATCGATTCATCCCTGATTTCTCCAGAATAGCCAAGCCTATGACGGAGTTATTAAAGAAGGGAGTGAAGTTTGTTTGGAATGACAAATGTGAAGAAGCCTTTCAAACTCTCAAAGCTCGGCTAACTACTGCTCCAGTGTTGGCAACACCGGACAGTACTAAACCTTTTGATGTCTATTGTGATGCTTCGGGTACAGGACTTGGTTGTGTGCTTATGCAAGACAATCGTGTTATTGCTTATGCATCAAGAGCTCTCCGGAATCATGAGAAGAATTATCCAACACATGATCTGGAGTTAGCAGCTGTTATACACGCTCTCAAGCTTTGGAGACATCATCTTATGGGAACTCATTGTAATATTTACACTGACCATAAGAGCCTTAAATATATATTCACTCAAGCTGATCTCAACATGAGACAGAGACGCTGGCTAGAGTTGATAAAGGATTATGATCTAGAAGTGCACTATCATCCAGGAAAGGCTAATGTGGTTACAGATGCACTCAGCCGCAAGTCACAATGCCATTGTCTACCTGTAGAACCATTCAATGAAACTCTATGCCAAGAAATGATGAAGTTGAACTTAGAAATGGTACCTCAAGGAAGTTTGAACCATATATCTATTGAGCCTACACTTCATGATAGCATCATCATGGCACAATTACATGATGAGGGTATCAAGGTCATCAAGGAAAAGTTATCCCAAGGTGAAGCAAAGTACAAATGTTTCCGAGTGGATCATCGAGGAGTTTTATGGTTTGAATCTCGACTTGTTGTACCCAAGGATCATCAACTTAGAAAGCAAATTCTTGACGAAGCCCATCTATCGAAGTTTTCGATTCATCCGGGTAGTACAAAGATGTACCAAGATCTTAAACAAAATTTCTGGTGGACTCGAATGAAAAGAGAGATCGCCAGATATGTTTCTGAGTGTGATGTCTGTCAAAGAGTTAAGGCTAGTCACTTGAAAGTAGCTGGTACTCTCCAACCTTTACCCATTCCATCCTGGAAATGGGAGGACATCAGTATGGATTTTATTGTCGGTTTACCCAACACTTCGCAGAAGCATGATTCTATTTGGGTAATCGTTGATAGACTCACCAAGACCGCTCATTTTATTCCAGTGCATACAACTTATTCTGCCAAGAGGTATGCAGAGATTTATCTCGATCAAATTGTTCGTTTGCATGGAGTTCCAAAGACGATCATTTCTGATCATGGGGCTCAGTTTATTGCACGTTTCTGGGAGCAATTGCAAGAATCTCTTGGAACAAAATTAATTCGTAGTTCAGCTTATCATCCACAAACTGATGGGCAAACAGAGCGAATCAATCAAATCCTTGAAGACATGTTGAGGGCATGTGCTATTCAATATGGCAAGAACTGGGACAAATGCCTAGCACTGGCAGAATTCTCATATAATAACAGTTATCAATCCAGCTTGCAAATGGCACCATTTGAAGCGTTATACGGTCGAAGCTGTCGAACTCCTTTGAGTTGGTCACAAGCTGGAGAACGCAAAATCTTTGGGCCAGATTTAGTCTCTGAGGCAGAAGAGAAAGTCAAAGTTATCCAGACTAATCTTAAAGCAGCCCAATCAAGACAGAAAAGCTATGTAGACAAAAGAAGAGATCCTTTACAATTCGAGGTAGGGGATTTCGTATATTTGCGAGTGTCTCCTACTAGAGGTGTTCAACGCTTTGGCGTAAAAGGGAAATTAGCACCCCGATACATCGGACCTTTTGAAATTATCAAAACTTGTGGACCTGTTGCCTACCGACTTCGTCTTCCTTCTCAGTTGGCTGCCATTCATGATGTCTTCCATGTATCACAACTCCGGAAGTGCACCAGGTTACCTACTGAGATCCTTGAACCATAAGATATCGAGATTGAATCCGATCTATCTTATTCGGAGTATCCAATCAAGATTCTTGACACCAAAGAAAGAAGTACTAGAAGGGAGAAAGTTAAAATGTACAAGATTCAGTGGAATCATCATACCGAGGAAGAAGCTACTTGGGAGACTGAAAATTTTCTCCAAAGAAACTTTCCCGACTTTCTTAGAACAAATCCAGGTATCAAACCTTTCCATTCTTAGTCTTCCTGTAATCTCGGGGTGAGATTCCTATTAGGGGGGAAGGCTGTGACACCCTAGGTGTCTGCACAATAGTTGTGTATCCATTTTATGCATCATGTGCTTGAATTACTTGAAAAAGGATCTTTTTGTAAATATAAAAGGTTCTATGTGTAATTATGATTTTAGGCAAGGTCCTTTCTGTAGTTTATTTGAATAGGATGTGCAATTATAGCTTTTGTGCAGGGTGCTTTTGCAAATTTCAGTGCATTTATTGCTTGGCAGCAAACTTTTCAAATCAGCCCATGTTTGAAGTGAAATTTCATTGAAAAAGTTAAGTTTCCTTTAAATTCAAAATCCCTTCATTGTTTTCAAATTTAGTTCTTGAATCTTTGGTCAAATAAATTTTTGCACAACATCAAAGTTGTAGATCTTGAAAAATGGAACAACTTTCATGTTGGGCACTTTTTCATTTGAGCTCTATTTTAAAAGTTATCGCTATTTTACAGTGGGGTCCCTGGAATTTCAGAAATTACGTTTGGGTCCTTATCCCCTTCCTCCAGCCTGCTGGCTCTCTGCTCCAAGCCGCCGGCAGACAGCGGCGCTGCGCCCACCGCTGTGGAACGGCCGGGAGGCCACCTCAGCCTGCTGCTCTGGCCACGCGTCGCCCTATTGCTCCCCGCCGCTCTCCTTTGCCCGCGCTGGTGCCTCCTCGCCTTGCCACGCCGCCCAGTGCAGCCCGCCGGCCGCCACCTCGCCGCCGCGGTGGCACGCCCGCTGCAGAGGCCGCCGCCCTTCCTTATCGCGCGCACGGGCACTACAAAAGCCCCAGGAATCGAATCCCCTCACTCTTTTGCTCTCTCCTCGCCCCCACGCCCCAGAACGCTCCGCCGCCACCCACAGAACGCCGACGAGCTCATCTCGCTATCGACCCGCCTCCCCATAGCTGCTCCGCTCACGCTGAGCACTCCAACAGCTCCGCCTCACCCTCGCACAACTTCCTGGCTGCTTCCCGTCGACTAATTCCCACCGGAACCCCCTCGCCCTCGAGCTCCGCCACCGTAGCCGAGCTCCGCCGCCGCTGCTCGCCGTCGAACCCCCTCCTCCGCACTCCCCCGCCCTCAATTGACCCCACCACTAGGTCCGCCTCGACCCCGCGCAGCTCCCAGGCCACTTCCCTTCGCCCAAACCTCACCGGAGCTACCCCGCTGTCGTTTGCCTCCGCCGCCGACCCGCCCTGCTCCGTCGAGCCGCCGCCTCCGAGCATCTCTCCGCACCCCAAGACCACCCTGTGGTGCGCCGTGAACCCGTGAAGCTCCCACGCGTTGTTCCCCTCGCCGCCGGTGGGCCCCTCGCCTGGAAACGGCCGGTCAACCGCCGCCCCCTCTCTCTGACCCGGCCCAGGGACCTCAGGTTGAAAGGAAATAAAACTCAGGGTGTTATTTGAATAGGCCCAGACTCAGATGAATAGTGCATATAGGGACTTCTTTGTTATGATTTTCAGTGAACTTTGAAATTCAATATCAATTCGTAGAAAATTCGTAAAATAGAAAATCTTGATGTTTTGGAATCCTCTTGAAGAGCTCTATGCAGTAGAACCATAATATGTTAGGCTTTAGTTGCAAGTTTTTGCTGAAAAATTTGATTTGTGTTACTAGTGCATATATATTAGTTGTTATTATCTTTTTCTTAGCTACTGTTTGAAAGCTTGTATTGCTCTGAAACTTTTATGGTAGTTTTTTCTTATAACACTAGTATTGCTATATATATTTCTTGATCAGTTCTCTGCTGTAGCTATTTATTTTATTTAATCCTTGTTTAGTAGACTTTATTTATGGTAAATACTTTCTGTTCGTAATAAATCATGAAAATATTTCTGCATGTTCTTATTGAGTATCTTAGCTTGTCCAGGAAGTTTGAGCCTCAGTTCATTACTAGAACAGGAGCTAAAAATGAATCTTGCTAATCTGTTGTTCTGTTTTATTTATTTTCTCATAATTATTTGTTTGTAGATAAAATCATGAAAAATTCACAGTAGCTAGTTAATTTCTGTGTAGATCTCATGTTAAATTTTGAGCTTCTTCTTTGTTTTAGTTTGACCTGTATAATTCAAGTTTGTTCTATGTGCTGTCTGAATGATTGATTTGTTCTGATTAAAAGGTTAGATGTTATGGCATGATTTTTACAGGGTAGATTGCTTTGTTCATGTTCTATTTAGTGTAATTTTGGCAGAATTTATTGCTGGTTATTCTCTGAGTGTTTAATTTATTAACAAACCATGTTTTGTTTGTTATAGAAAACCACCCCCCACTTGTTTATGGAGTAGTCAACATCAGTTGTGCTGTTGATCATGATGCCTTGTGTAGTTAGGTTTGTTAGTTAACTACTCTATAAACGATTGCCCATGTGTTATGCTTGTTTGCCAGTTGTTAGCCTACAACTTTACCATGACAGGAGTATGTTTATAATTATGTCACCTTTTGCATTTCATATAGATACGACTACGTTGACGGACGGGACGTACGAGTTTATCCCGGAGTCTGACGGAGGTGATCTAGAAGTCCAGGTGAACGCAGCTGAACTTACTGAAGCCCCGAACCAAAGTTCGGAAGAACCCCAGGCTGTGTTAGCTAGCGACTACCGAGAAGGCAAGCCCCGGACATAACCTATATTTTAAATTACTATCATTTACTGTATTATTTACTTGTGCATTTACAGTTCTTAGGATTTGAATTGAAACCCTAGATGCATGATCCTAGGAACCTATGTACTGAATACTAGACTTGAGTTAGACTACTTGCTAAGCTTATAGGACCGGTAAAAGTCGAGTGATTGCCTATCACTCGCGAGTTTTATAGGAATTGATTGTTTACCTTTCTGTTATCAATATAAGGACGACAGACGGGGTTGTGTTCGACATCATGACTTTATGTGAGACCCCGTCTGTGTTGATGAACTTGCTAAGGTCGCGGTGTGTGGTAGCGGTGGTTAAGTTTTTGAAAGTACTAGCCACATGCCGTAAATATTGTATGCGGCAAGCCTAGTAGCCGATTGGACCGGGGAGTGGATATACCTGACACTCTCTCTTAGGGATAGGTTTTATTGTTATGTTGCGCAACACTACGACTTCAAGGGACAAGGGTGGACCGGACACGGGTGGACCTTGGAGCCCTGTAGTCGGGGAGAGTGTTCCTATCCACAAGCCGGAAAGAAAGGTCAACGGTTGTTTGGGAACGACCCGACGGTGTTCCAGACGTGTGTGCTAGGTTTATCCTTGCAAGGTTGAATTTCGATTCAGAATCGTCCACCTCTCACGATGATATGAGACTGCTTGATCCCTTTGCCACACAGAGTAATAAGAGCAACAATATTATTTATCGATCTTGTTGTTTGCTTAGTTTTCTACCATGTTTGGATAGTAGTTGCTTACATAGAATGGTTAATCAACTAGAACCTTGAAAGCTAAAACTTGAAAGTAAGGACCTACTCTTTATTGTTGTTCAGCAAAAAGGAAAACCAGAGCCTCACAAACCCTGCATAGTCTAGCTATAGTGGGCTACTTAGACCCGTTGACGGTTAAGTCTTGCTGAGTATTAGAATACTCAGCCTTGCTGTTGAAAACCTTTTCAGGTATGAGTTTTGAGGAGCAAATCGCTAGCTTGACCTACCCTTGCTCGTTGCCTCCTAGCTGGTCCGTAGAGTGGGACACGTCTTCGACCGGCAATGACTATGGCGAGTGATACCATGCTTGGGCTAGCCTGGTATCCTTTTGCGACGTGTTGTAGCCGTCGTGTTTTATCTTCCGCTGCCTAAACTCTGAACTTAAGTTATGGCTTGTATAACTGTTTACTAAGGTTGGTCTTGTAATAATACTTTAGAACTGGTTTGTAATAACTTTTATGCCTATGATGTAAAACTTGTGGTTGTAATATCTCTGGACTCGCCTTCGTGCGGGGTATGCTTGTTCGATCCGAGAACCGGTGGTTGTATCGGGACGTTACCCAACAGACCAAGGATTGTTCCGTTTGAAGTGCATTTGAGCCGATGTTTGCCTTTATGGTGATGGCCTGCACACTTGAGTCGGGATAATTCAGGTGGTTCTGCCACAGCCACGACCCTTGCATGCGTACACACGGCCGTGCACACACAAGTACCGGCCAAAGGCAGAGCCTTTGGCTCCCACAGCACCTGGGATGCACCCACGCTCGCGTTCTCGCCTCCACGGCCTGCGCGAGTACCCGCGCCGGCCAAAAGGCCGCTCTTTTCTTTAGCCTTGCCCAACCACCGCCATCGAGCCGTGGCCGCGTCCACGCCGCGACATCATGGGCACACCGCATGCATGCGCTCCCCGGAACACCACCCGGCCATGCCAAGCACAATGCGCACTAACCCGCAAGCCTAGCCCTTCGTCCTTGCCCAGCCTCGCCGCCTTGTTCCACCGGGGACCTTGACGTCCCTCTGCCGTTCACCCTCACCGCAGTCCTGGCTCACCCAGACTCTGCGCGTGAGGAGGCCCTTGCTCTCCTTGTCGCTTCCCTGAACCCGCGACCGCACCTTGATCCCGCCGCGGTGCTCTACAGCCTCGCCATCTCTGCCCGTGCTCGTCACCGCCATGACGACCGACATCGCCACCGCCGAGGAGCCGTCGTCGGACGCCGCCGCGGGGAGACCGGGAGTCAAGGAGGAAGGAGGTGATGACGCCCGAGGAGTACGAGCTCCATTGGAGTGGACCGCCACCGCCGAGCCCGAGTCGCTTCCCTGCTGCCTCAACGCGCCGCCGGACCACGCCGCCGCCGCCCTTGTACTCGCGCCGCTGCCGCGGGCCGGGAATGCCCAAACTCCACGCGCGCAAGATGCCACCCGCCAGACCAAGCCTCGCCTCTACTCTGCTCCACTACCGCCTTGCCCTACCCCGGCGAAGCCCTAGCACGACCGAACCAACCCCGAGCTGCGATCCGCCACCGACGATCCATCGCCGCTTCAGCTTCGCCGTGCTCGCGCTGGAGCAGCCTCGCCGCCACCACCGAAGCCCGGCGAACCCATCCAACGTGGGAGGAAGCCGCCAGGAGAGAAGAGATGAGGGAGGGAGAGAAGAGACGCCGATGGGTGGGCCATCCCTGTCAGCCAAAGAAGGAACCAAGAAAGGAAAAGAAGGGGAGGAGAGGAGAAGGTCCAGTCCGCTAAAGCCGAGCCGGCCCTTTTGCTCTTTAGCCGTCCTGTTCACCTGAGCCACAGCCCGAGCCGGCCTTCGAGCCATTACCCGAGCCGATCCACCTCCTTGAGCCGAGCCAAGTTGGGCCACCGAGCCGGCCCAACTATGTTTAGAGCCCAGTGAACCAGCAGCCCTTTTTCTTTTTCTTTTCCTGAGTTAACACTTGCACGCGGGCCCCACATGTAAGCCTCTGCTGAGAGACTGACCTGTGGGACCATTGACATGCAGACCCTACTGACCCGGTTGACCAGTCAACGGTCAACGTTGACTTGGTCAACTCTAGCGTCAGCAGGGCCCACTATTGATGTCAATAGAGCTGACCTGTCTGGTGGTGTCAGACGTCATCATGCCACATGGCATGCTCTGGTGCTGCCACGTGTCACCTCTGTGTTTTTCCTTTTTCGATAATCGTTTAATAATTCTAGAAAATAATTTAATCTTAGAAAAATCATAGTAATTCAACCGGAGCTCCGAAAAATATGAAACCAGTTTCATAATTCTTATAAAATCATGATCTACGTGTTATAATAGGTTTTGTTGTGAGTTGGATCTCTTTTGAGCCTGTTTTGCGCATTCTTGCACTTTGGCCCCAGTATTTATACGTAATTATGTCTAGGTCCTAATGAGAAGGAGTTGACCGACGTCCCGGACGACCAGAGGATCCTGAAGGACTACCCCGACACCCGGAGGACCCAAAAGGACATACCAGACGACCAGAGGATGTCAGAGGACCAGAAAGACTACGAAGACCTATCAGGTTCACGCCCATTCGCGATTGAATACCTATTAGGCATTGCTTGCTAGATACGCTACGCTCCCAAATTGTGTGTGATGAGATGAGCTTGCATGGCCATTTATTTATCGTATTCCTTGATTCCCATACTTAGATGTGAGCTGTTGTATGCTATTCCTACTATGAGTGAGATTTGGGGTATGGGAATATATGATGTGATAGTCCTTGCTTGCTGGAAGTTGCCTCCACATATATGGGAGTTGGTGCTTAGGTTATAGTGGGGGCGAGCGGACCCTTTCCCCTGATCTTCAGATCGGGAGCCGGGGATTGTGCGTTGGGCGTGATCCTGAGCAGCACCTGTAATTGGGTGACACTACTACAAAACAGGCCTTTGTTCCTGGCCATTTGTCCCGGCAGCCTTTGGGCCCGGGACAATAGGTGGCTTTTCCCGGGTCCAACGGCTAGCCGGGCCAGCGGGGGGGACGGGGGCCTTTTGTCCCGGTTGGAGACACCAACCGGGACAAAATGGGAGCCTTCTGTCCCAGTTGGTGGTTCCAACCGGGACAAAAGGCCCGCGTAGCCTTTTGTCCCGGTTGGAACCACCAACCGGGACAAAAGTCCCCCCTTTTGTCCCGGTTCGTGCCTCCAACCGGGACAAAAGGCCTTGCACCCCTTATCCCCTTCCCTCTCCCCCCGCCCGAGCCATTCAGCTCACTTGTTTTCTTGCAGTTCTTGGCTCGGGATAGAGGAGTTCTTGCTCATTTCTTCACCACATTTGTGAAGATCTTTGATTCCCCGTCCATCCATCTGCTCTAAAGGTTTGGGGCTTGTTTTTCTCTTCTTCCTTGGCTTGTATAGCTCATTTCATACTTTAGAAATAGAGAAAATGTGTAGCTAGCTCATTTCAAAGTAATTAGAAGTTATAGAGATTTCTTTCAATTAATTAGAGATTTCTTGAGGATTAATGATACATTTCGTCTTTTTTATATAATTTCATTGTTATTTGCAAGAGTTATTAATCTGATCATTGTAATTGTAATAGTAAATAATTTTTGCTTTGTAATGGTAAGAATTTATAATTTTGTGGAAAATAAAGGTATTTTTCAGTAAAATATGGCTTCAGCAGCTGGAGGGAGTGGCGCCGGTGGGGGTGATCGTTGTCCTTCTGGAGAGAAGGGCACAACTCGAGTAGGTCGTCGGTCCAAAAAACCTAGTGCTTTTCATAGGGCAGCGCTACGTTATTTGGAAAAAGAATATAGAGAATGCATGGCAAGGGGCGAGGAACCTCCTGTTTGATCTTGAGGATTTATTGCGGCGTTACGGTTCGTCACCACCAAACTCGGAGGTTTCAGCTCCGCCATCTTATTCTGCGCCAGCAAGAAATCCGTTAGAACATTCTGCGTTCCAATGCAAGGACGGTTGAAAACCTATGTGTTGTTGACCGAATTTTTAAATTTCATGTATAGTACTCCTTTGTTAAGTTCTGTAATGGATTAAGTACCCCTTTTAATTAATCAAGATGTATGATGGATATTGCATATCTTTTAATTATTCATGTTATGTTACATTTAGTTTAATTTAGGTTTGATATATTTTATTTATTCGATACGTGTAAAGAATTCAAATCGATTTATTTAAAATGCAGATGGACCGGCAATGGATGTACAATGCTGACCGACGTTCGAAAGAATTCATTGATGGCCTGCATTATTTTTTGTCTGTGGCTGAGGCAAACAAGCAGAATGGTTTTATGTGCTGCCCGTGTGTTCATTGCAACAATAACAAGGATTACTCATCTTCAAGAATCCTACACAGCCACATTTTCGCAAATGGTTTCATGAAAAAGTATGTTTGTTGGACGAAGCACGGAGAACAGGGGGTTACCATGGAAGACAATGAAGAAGAAGATTTTGACTGACCACTTTCCCGGGAATGCTGGAATCGGTGCATTCGATGATGATATTCCCATGGAAGAGCCCGAAGTAGATGTAGCAGAAAATGATCCCAGCGACGATCTGGGGCAAGCATTGCACAATGTGCAGGCAGACTGTGAGAGTGAAACGGAGAGGTTGAAGTTCCAGAAGTTGTTAGAGGACCACCATAAGTTGTTGTACCCAGATTGTCAAAATGGATTTAAGAAACTTGGCACCACCTTGGAGTTGCTGCAATGGAAGGCGACAAATGGTGTATCCGACAAGGGATTTGGTGAATTACTCAAACTTGTTAAAAAAATGCTTCCTAAGGACAATGAATTGCCTGCCACAACGTATGAAGCCAAACAACTTATTTGCCCTTTGGGACTGGAAGTGCAAAAGATACATGCATGCCCCAACGACTGCATCCTCTACCGAGGTGAGTACGAGAATTTGGATGCATGTCCCGTATGCAGTGCATTGCGTTACAAGATTAGAAAAGATGATCCTGGAGATGTCGAGGGGGAGCCTCCCCGGAAGAGAGTTCCTGCGAAGGTACAGTGGTATTTGCCTATAATACCACGTTTGAAGCGTCTGTTTAGAAATAAAGATAATGCTAAGTTGATGCGATGGCACAAAGAGGAACGCAAGAAAGACTCGATGTTGAGACACCCCGCTGATGGGTCGCAGTGGAGAAAAATAGATAGAACGTACCCTAAATTTGATTTGGATGAGAGAAACATAAGGTTCAGGTTTGAGTACGGATGGCATGAATCCTTTTGGTGAGATGAGCAGTGGTCATAGCACTTGGCCTGTGACTCTTTGTCTGTACAATCTTCCACCATGGCTCTGCATGAAACGAAAGTTCATCATGATGCCAGTGCTTATCCCGGGTCCAAAGCAGCCCGGAAATGACATTGATGTGTACCTAAGACCATTGGTCGAAGAACTCTTATTGCTCTGGGGCGATGAAGGTGTACGGATGTGGGATGAATACAAACAGGAAAACTTCAACCTACGAGCATTGCTGTTCGTAACGATCAATGACTGGCCTGCTCTTAGTAACTTGTCAGGACATTCGAACAAGGGATACAAAGCATGCACACACTGTTTAGATGATACCGATAATATATGGTTGACTCACTGTAAGAAGGTTGTATACAGCAGTGTTCGTATGGATGCCACGGACAATAATGGAAAAAAGACACATATTACGGCTACATTGAAGAGATATGGGAGCTGGATTACGGTCCCAATTTCAAGGTGCCTCTATTTCGTTGCCAATGGGTTAAGCTATATGGAGGAGGGGTAACAAAAGATGAGTATGGGATGACAATAGTTGATCTCAACAATCTTGGGTATAGAGATGAGCCATTTGTCCTAGCCCAGGATGTCGCTCAGGTTTTCTACATTAAGGACATGTCCAGCAAGCCAAAGAAGGGGATCAACAAGCAAAAGATGAGCCTAAGCGCCACATAGTTCTATCAGGAAAGAGAAACATCGTTGGAGTGGAGGACAAGACAGACTTTTCAGAAGAATATAATAATTTTGTTGTCATTCCACCTTTCGAAGTAAATGCTGATCCATGCATCCTGCTAGCCAATGATGATGCTCCATACTTGCGCCGTGATCATAATCAAGGGACATTTGTGAAGAGAAAGTCTGTTACCGCTAATCCTTCATGTACTTGAATCATTTTATATTATTGTATAAAAACATAATCGCAATTCGAATACTTTTATTATATATGTACTGTACAATTATACTTTATGTGTTATTTATATTATTTTATATATTTTTCACTTAATTACTAGACTCAATTATAATTTTCATTCAATAATGGATTACTCAACTAATTTTATTTATTTCATGAAATTACATTGACATTACACACACTATACTCTCTCACTAACACACACAATCTCACTAACACACACTATCTCTCAAACTCACACACTACTCATTAATATCATGAAATTGCTTAATTTTATCTAAAATTCACTTTTTAAACGTTAATATCGTGATAGAATCCACTTTCTATCGAAAAGCAACAGTTTGAAAAAAAATTTCACCTAATATATTTTTGCATGGTCAAAATAACAAATATGATTTCAAAAAAGTTAGATATTTCATTGACCCAATCACTTGAATGAAAATTAATTATTTTTGTTGCGTGTATCAAGTTTATATAGAGATAAGAAATTTTGTTCCATAATTTTTGGAATCATAATTTTATTAACTGAATTAACAAATGAAAGCCAATTTTAAAAGAGAAGTAAAAAAACAAAAACAAACATAACATTAGGCGGGAACGAGGGAAAACGGGCCCCTTTTGTCCCGGGTGGTAGATCTACCCGGGACTAAAGGTGGGCCGTGGGCTGGGAATTTTCCCGGCCCGCCCAAAAACCCCTTTTGTCCCGGGTGGTGGCTTCACCCGGGACAAAAGTCCCCCCCACATATATTTCCTAGCTTCCTCCCTCCTTCGCCCTTCCTCCCTCCCGCCATCCGTTCCCCTGCTCCCCCCACCGCTCGAGCTCCCCGAGCACCGCCGCCGTCGACGTCGCCGCCCAGAGCCCCGCCGCGCGAGCCCACGTCACCGAGCGCCGTCGTCCCTGCGAGCGCCGCCGCCGTTGACGTCCGCCGCCCTCGTCTTCGCCGCCCCCGGCCTCCACTCCGCGCGCGCATTGGTATACTAGCAAGCTGTTGTAAAAAAAATTCGTCTTTCGTCGTATTATTGGTATTGCGCACCGCATTGGACATGGAGGATCTGATAGTGTTAGAATCGATTGATGAATGACTATGATCAGGATCTAATTATTGTTTTCAGCGTCTTGAGCTTTGAAGTAATTTATTTAAAGGTTGAGCAGTAACATGCTACCAGAAGAAATTAAGGTACTACTAATAGATGGATCACTGATCTAGCATTGTGGAACAATAACTATGTAGATAATTTTTACCAGAATTCTGGCAATTGTCGAATGTAGTAAATGTTAGCAAGGCATTAGGTATTGTTAGAAACAGAACTACCGGAAATAGGTAGCATCATATACCTGTGAATTGTAAGTAAACCATCATGAGTTATTAATTCTTATTAGTCCATATTTCTACATATCCCGCTCATGAATTTTTTTTATGAAAGGCACAGTTTTGAAAGCAGAAAAAGTAAAACACTACTCTGCTTTTCTATGTGCATGAATAGTATGCTCATCTTTTGATGGATCACGTCAAATATTGTACATGAATCTGTATTTGCAACCTTCTTTTTTTGATAGTTATTTGCAACCTTCTTGGTTAACTAGACAAAGTTCCTGAGTTATTTGCAACCTTCTTGGTTATTTTGACATGGAGAGAGTATCATATACAACTTATGGACCCAATTCAATAAAGCCTAGCAAGGAAGCCCCAAATGCAAAAGAATCATTCTCTCCGTCTCTGCTCATAGCTCGCCCTGAGCCCACGTCCCCCCCGGCTCCGCGTTCGCCCCTAGTGCGCCTCCGGCCCTCGGCTTTGAGCCCTTCGCCTTCGGCCCTCGACCCTCCGCCTATCCCCAGCCGCAAATTTCTGGAGTGGATTATTTAGATAATTTTTAAGGGTTTTATTTGTATTCATATTTTAGTTACGATGGACCCTGCGACACACAGACGCGGAAGACGAACTAGTTCCTGTTGAATATGATTGGCGAAGGTCAAGGAGATGTCGCTGAACAAGCTGATGATTGCAGCAATACCGACATATATTTGAATATGTTCGGTGATAGAATTGAGGCACCATCTATTCAGGATGATGCTGCTGCTGAACAAAGTGCTAATGTACATATCAAAACTATACTTATTTGTAGTGACAATCATATTTTCATCTGAATCTATATGAATACTATGAATGTTTTTTTATAGCCGTCTGGATCATCGTCGCAGCAGAAAAAGACGAAGCGAGGCCCAACAAAAAAACTGGAAGGGCGGTTCATTATAACGGAAGTTGGTCCAGATGGCGAACCGATCGCTCCAGAAGCTGCCGCCAAAAAATTCATAAGACAAGTCCAGGATGTATTGTCAAGGGACCACATCCCGATCAGCTTTAGGCTCTGGAAAGCTTCCAATCCAAGCGAGGAACGGGATGCGGTACCCAAAAGAGAAAAAGAATGGTGCTGGCGGGAGCTTAAGAAAAACTTCACGGTTCCAGCTGAATCCGAAGAGATATGCAAGCGCTGGACCCTGAGTAAGATGGCCGAACAACTGCGATCATTCAAGAAAATTTTGACGAAGAAATATATCAAGACCGGGACCACACCCGTATTTACCGGCGAGCTCGAAAAGCTCAGGGGTCACTGGGATGCATTTGTGGAATACAAGTCTTCAGAGCTTGGGCTTCAGAAGGTGCAGAAGGCCAAAGACAACGCCTCGAAGAAAGTGTACCATCACACTCTAGGCCAAGGAGGCTACAAGCTTGCCAGTACCCAAATGGGAGAAGATGGAGCAGGATCTGCTTGACAGAGGCATCCGACCTGCGACCATGAACTGGCCTGAAAGGACAAGGACCTAGTTTTATGGTCACGGGGGAAGCTTGGACCCATTGACTGGTGACTGCATCTATGGGCCAAACATCCAGCGAGCAGCCCAGAGACTACAGGAGGCCATACAAGCAGCGGCCGAGGGAACATTCCAGCCGGATAGAGAGAGGGACGAGCTGACTTACGCCCTTGGGAATCCAGAGCATCCGGGCCGCACAAGAGGCAAAGGCGTGGTTCCGTGGAAGTATGGGTTCAGGGATTACATTGATTCATATAGAAGCCAGCAAAGAAGAAAGAATGATGAGCGGGAGCACCTGCGAAGGCTAGAGGAACGGCTCATGTCACACGATCAAAGACTGGAAGAAGAGGTTCAACGCCAAGTGGCCGTAGCAATGAGCCAGCAACAGCAAGCGCAAATGTTGCCTCCAGAGCCTAGTGTCGCAGCCGATCACCTGTCTCAGCGGAAAAGCAGCTGCGCTTCCACAGACGTCGCCGCTGCCGAGCTCACGGGGATCCAGGCCGCAGTTGAAGCGTCGGCCCCGCAGCGATTTCCAGTGGATGAGATCACCCACCGGACACCTTGTGACCTGCAGACTGCCGTTAAGAACTTAATGTTCACTGTTGCGTACGGTACCGCCATGCCAACCGAACCAGGCGACGTGTACCACGGGCAGCAAATTCCGCCTAGATACACAAGAGTTGGCGTGGAGCAGGTGTGCCAGGGTTGGGAGACGCTCGAGCTTGATATTCCTGGAGGCGATGGGGAGAGGACACTAGCAGAAGCCATTCATGGCTACATCCTATGGGATAAGCGCTACATTGTCCTAAAGTCGGATGATCAAACACCAAGACCGGCATCTCAGCATGCCTCTCCAAGACCGGCATCTCCGCAAAACTCCCCAAGGGCAGCACTGTCTCGGCAAGGTTCACCGGCACATTCTCCATCACCATCATCTCATGCGCCGATGAACGCTCAAGCGTCACCGTCGCCTCCATGGTCACCCCCTCCGCCGCCGGCAAAGAAGCAGAAACGGCCGCCGGCAAAGAAGGTAGCTGCACCAGCTAGGGAGCCTCCAAAGAAGAAGGAAAAGAAGAAGAAAACCAAGGAGGCTCCTATTAAACCCTGGGACATGAGCCTTGAAGAATGCGATCGGATAACTCAAGAAAGAGTTAAAGAGCACTTCAAGCCGAAGCCAAAGCCGGAGCCCGAGAAAGTCATAAATCCGATAGATTTGAAATTTTTTAAGGGAATGTGCGAAGCAAATAAGAGAAAATTCATTCCGAGAGACCCCCCCTTCAGACTACGAACGCACAATTATCAAAACTACTGAGAAAAAGAAGAGACAATCAAAGTCGTCGTCGTCTGACGTTCCACAGCTCGGAGCCCAAAAGAAACAATCAATAGAGCCTCTCGTAGTGGGACAGACGACACAAGAACAAGACTTTGTTACATTTCTGAAAGAATCAAACCTGACGGCCGCTTAGATTGCAGGGGGAGAAGATATTCCAAAGGCCGATGTGGTCGTCAAATGGACGTTTGAGATCGGCAAAACTCTTGTACCCCCCGAAGTAGTGTCTGTGCTTCCAACGCAAATGTATAAGCTGCACCAGCACTACATGCGTGCGATAGCCGATTGCATCTTCATGCAGGGCGCAAAGATTAAAGATGACGATTTCTTACGGGGGAGGCCATTATATGGATAAACTGGGAAGAAATTTACCAACTATTCCATCAGGAGGCCCTCGACATCTCTATGGTCGGCTTGTGGGTTCTGTAAGTATTTTACTCTCCTTACGTATTGTTTTGCATGATCTCAACATACTGATCTCTTGATTTATTCGGTATCATGTAGAATGGAGATACATACTTGCAGAAGAAAGGGATACTCTCACCTCGGCTTCATCGACCCAATTACTTGTAATTGGAGGCTTCTACGGGACAATCCCAATGACATATTCCAAAACTTGTTCAAGTACATAAGCGTTCATCACAACAAGCAAATGATATTGTTTCCTTACAACTTTGCGTGAGTGATTCCTTCCGTCTAACTCTTTCTATTCTATAATCGAATTGTTTAAACCTTAACTACCAAGAACTGCCTCCGTATAATCTTGCAGTGAACACTTTGTCCTAATTGTCATAATTCCCGAGAAGAGCCTACTCGTGGTTATGGACTCATTGAGGAGACCTCCAGAACAATACGAAAATCTTCTTAACATGATGAAAAAGTAATTCTACCACTACTCCGTCCATGACCGATAATTTGAATCACTTTGTTACTTGACTATAATTGTTCTAATCATGCACAGGGTTTGGAAAGAATTCGCTAAAAATCATCCAGGCAAATTTGACAAGGAATTGAAGATCAAGACAGATTTTCCGGTACGCGCTTGGATGATTCGTTGCACGATTCATTAGTTTTATTATATATTCATGTAAATACCTGATAATTTCTTCTCTCTTAAAGTGTATGAGGCAGAAACCAGGCACTGTATTGTGCGCATACTATGTATGCGAGAACATCCATGGTCTGGTAGGTCCTCCAAAGGGCTGGACAGATTGGGAGGAGGAAGTAAGTAAAAAAACTTGTTAATATTTGAACTCGTATTTTAATTAGTCGAAATTAATTATCCCCTTTTTCCATAGGTCGGGGAGATGCGCGATAAACTCATACCGGAGGAAAAGATTATGGCGATTCAAGAACAATTCTCCGGATTTATTGTTGAGCAAGTCCTCGATCCAAAAGACGAATTCTACTATGATGGAATATCTAATATTGACAATCACAGTAAATATGACAATATACGCGTATATATGTAATTAAGAACAAATATAACTATGTAAATATATATGTGTGTCTATGTATTAAATTTCTATTTATGAGTATGTATGTATGTATTAAATTTCCGAAAGGCGAATTCTACTATGTAATTAAGAACGAATATACCTATGCAAATATGATGGAGTATGTATGTATTATATATATAAGCACTCCAATAATATATATGTGTATATATATTTATATAATATTGGTCCTAGACATTTTCATATGTAAAGGAATTCACATGTATAGATATGTGTATACATATATATATATATAAGTGAATTAATTTATATATGAAAACTATCTAGGACAAATATTATATAAGTAACTATATATATGTATATATTAGTGGAGATCATACACACTGAATTCCAATACATAAGTTTAATTAAATGCAAAAGTATAATTGAAATAGAAAAAGAATTGAGAAAAGAAAAACATGAAAAAAAGAGACCTTTTGTCCCGGTTGCCACACCCGGGACAAAAGGGCACCCCCTTTTGTCCCGGACAGGCGTTCCCGGTTGGGAAACCGGGACAACAGCGGTTTCCCAACCGGGACAAATCAACGTTTTGTAGTAGTGTGAAGGGCACCTGTGGCAGGTGCTAGACCGTTCCCGTGGGAACAAAGTAGAGGTGTAGTTATAGAGGAGATACTTGTGATGGGTATCGATTGTAGACCGTATTGACGGAATGCTAACTTGGACGAAGACGCTCGCCTCGGCTGGATGAAGGACTTGACTTTGCGGCCCTAGTGATGGAACTATGTCAAACATGCACACCACTTATCCTTTATGAGGGGGGACCCAGCCCGAGCTAGCTATGCGCGGCATCATACCTGTAGGAGGATAGAGTGTTAGTGTCAGGGGGAGAGGGCAGGACCCTATCGCCCCGATTGCAGGATTCATGGAGATTCCATTCTAGATTGCTTCATAGCCCCGGGCGACCTACTGCGGGAGGACGCGCCCCAGACTGGGAGCAGGATGGTGCCGTAGCCGTTAGTTTCGTTGACTGGTGCCTCGGAGAAGGTCGGGTCGCTCCTTGCCGGATTCGTGGCGAGTGGGTACAGGTGTACAACCCCTGCAGGGTGAAAACTATATGTATAGCCGCGTACTCGGTCATGTACAACTCTGGATCTGGCCCCACAAATGTAGTTAGATCCACATACACTTTTCTACCTCCCTCTAGTACCACTTTTCCTGCTCGGATAGCAGCTGAGGTGCGGGGAGAGGGAGTTCCCGCACCAAAATAGGGTTGAGATACTTGGTAGAGGAAGATAGGATACCGGGAGTCCGGGATGCCGGAGCTGCCCGTATTGAAAGGTGTTTTGGAAGACTTATATATTTGCTTGCATAGGAAAATATAGACTATCCTTGGCATTATTCTTTACCGTTTGCATCCACATAAAGCTTGCATACGGATGGTGACGTGAACCTATCCCGTCCTTGGGGATAGCCTGATAGATGAAGGATCCGAGTCAAGGAGTCGACAAGATGACAATAGAGGAAGACGTGAAGGATGGCCCGAGCTACTCACCGAGCTGCCTGTGGAAAGAATTCATGAAGATGAAGTCTGCCCAGAAGACTAGATACCGTTTCCGCTTTCTGTTTGTTTTCTTTTAGCCCAAGGAGCTTGTACTCTGATTTTCGTAATTCAATCCTTCGGATTATGTAATAATTAAATCCATGTGATGTTGTAAACATGAGATATGTCTGTGATATTTGATTGAAATAAGTTCTGTATGTGATAGCTACTGATCCAGGGACTATCACGATAATACAACGAGTCGGGTTCGCATTTCGGGAACCCGGTTTGTTTCATTAATAACTAAGACATCCCCGATTGTGCCTTCCTTGTCCGATCTTGTCCAACTTGTCAAATCCTACTATCTAGTGAGTAAATTAATGCCTTCGATACCCACATCAATTGAGTCCTCAAGTTCTAATTCATGCATGGCGAACAAGTCCCTTGGTTTCAATGCAATAACACTGCTCCAACCAGGTTTCTTTACCAGATTCACATAAAACACCAGTTCTGTGGCAGAACCAATTTGAAATATACCAGTTCGAGTGCACAACGCACTTCAACCGGTATAATCATTGGTCTGTCGTGTAATATCCCGATGCAACCACTTGATATTAAATCATAACACAAGTATACATTCCGCACGAAGGCGAGTCAGAGATACAACAATTCCACAATATTTTACATCACATAGATAAGGTGTATAATTTACATCAGAATTTTGAAGCTAGCAAGCCGAAGCTCTAGCTTTTACAAGTTTTATTCCAAAGGAAAGTTGGGAAGTTTACAGAAACAGATTATAAGAGAGAAGTTCTGCCGCGGAAAGGAAAACACAATTTGTGGTAGAACCGCCAGAATTAATCCAGTTAAAGTGCCCTAACCAAAATCTACACGCACTTCAACGGAGTAATCTGACAGTTTATCGGGTAAAATCCCGATAACACCACTGTATTTCGGATCGAAACAACATACCTCACTTGAAAGTGAGCCCAGAGATTACAATAACCATTAATTTTATAACACCAACTTCAATAGTAAATATTGTTATAAACTGAGTTTGAGAATTTGAAAAGGATACCTCAGAGATTGGAAAGTAGATAAGTTCTTCAGAGTTTTTAAATAGCGGAAAGAAAATGATATTTAGCATCAATATATGACATCATGGTGAAGTCCGTACGTGACGTCAATCTCACCAAGCATTCCAAGAGTTACCTGAAAATAATGTTAAAAGCAAGACTGAGTATACTAATACTCAGCAAGGCTGACCCGTCTAAGGGTATATAACATCCCTTTAACTAGACATGCAAGGCTTGTGAAGGCTCTGGAGTTTCTTTTGCTGAAAAGCAACAAAGAGTAGGCCCTTAATTTCAAGTTTTAGCTTTCAGATTCTAGTTGGATTAACCATTCTAGGTTTGCACCTATCTATACAAACATAGTAGAGAAATTATTTGCATCCAATAAGATTAAGTCTCATCTTTGTTTCAATTCTTACTCTATGTGGCAAAGAGATTAAGCAATCTCAATATCCGTGAGAGGCGGAACAGTTCGAACCAAATTTCAATTCTTGCAAGGTAAAGCCTAACACACACGCTTGGAGTACCATTGAGTCACTCCAAAGCAACCGTTTGCCTTTCATTCCGGTTCGTGGATCAGCGCCACTCTCCCCAACTATAGGGCACCACACCTCGTCCCTCATAGTCATAGTTGTAGCGCTACTTAACATAATTTCCATCTCATTCATTTTGTCCATCCTATCCCTAAGAGAGAGTGGGGGGTATGTCCACTTGCCGGGCCGATTGATTACTAGGCTTGCCGCGTACCATATTTACGGCATGTTGCTAGTACTTTCAAACGCTTAATCAACACTACCACACACTACGGCCTTAGCAAAATTTTATCAACACAGACGGATTTCCACCATGAAACTAGTTGAAACTAGTAACCCAATCCACCCATGGTCCTTATAGTGATTGCAGAAAGTAAACAATCAACTCCTATAAAGCTCGCGAGTGACAAGCAATCACTCGACTTTTACCGGTCCTATTAGCATAGCATCTAGTCGAACTCTGTTTCTAGTGTTCAAACAATAGGTACCTAGAATTATGCATCTAAGGTGTTCATTCAACTCCAACTACTTAAATGCAAAAGTAAATAAGTGGTATAATTTAAAATAATGGGATTATGCACCAGGGCTTGGCTTTAGTGGTGTCTATAGAGTCAGTAAGCTTTATCTCTTCCGAATCTGGGTTCAGGACTTCAGTTAATTTTGCGATGTTGGTCGGACTTCATGCAGTTCACTATTGGGCTTCGGGTTCACGTTCAGGTCTTCGTTATCTTCCGTAATGTTGACTTGGGCTTTAGAAGTATTCTCATCTGGTTCCTAGATGAGTTCGTACGTTCCGTTGACTAGCGACATTATTTCTATATGCAATGCAATATTCGGAATTAGTGAAGTGCTTAAGTATAGCTTTCTTTCACTAAAAATTGTTATCCAATAAAGTAAACGTTTAAGACCAAGCTTAAAAGTGTTACTTTACTGGGCAATCGTTTATAGAGCAAAAGGGAACACAAGGAATTTTATAAAATAACAAAATTAGTTACATTAAGAAAGCATGGTTTGAAATCAAGGAAAGGCAAGGGTAGTTCTAATCAGGAACATGGGGTGGGTTGAATTCAAAAGAAATTTATTAACTAGGGTTCAAACATCAAACATCAACTCAAGGTTCAAAGAAAAGATCATGTATATAAATCAAACTCAAACATGGAGTTTATTCTAACAGAAACAGAAATAGCACTAGTAGGCATGAATTAATCCTAGAACTCAAGAATAAATTCAAAACTCAAGTTAGACAGAGCTACTATTATTGCAAAAATTATCAAAGCTTACACATGGCTAGTAGAGGCTGACATAAAAATTTCAGCTACAAAAACTAACAGGAACAAGCCTCAAAAAATAAACATGAATCAAGCATCATATATCAAAAATATTTAAGAACTCATGCTAGAGGCTAGTATTAGGCCTACAAAATTTATACAGTCCTACCCATAGCATGGACAAAACATGGTCCAAAGATCACAAACAACATAGTATTGGAACATGAGATATAAATAAAGCTTGAATTTCCAAGCATTTAAATTAAAACACATGAAATAACAAGCAAAAGTCAAGCATTTGGGCCACAAATTTTATATAAGACTATACATGGCAAAAGGATGCTAGGTTCCAAACAAAGCTATGGTTAAAAAGATATAAATAAAACAATTATTTGCTAACAATTAAACTAGAGCACACAAAATAAAGTTTCAAACAAACTTTATTAGCCAAAGTTGTAAAGCTAGGCAAGAGGAACACAACAAAATTAATTTGACATTTTGTTGATTTTTCTACTAATTTCTATGAATTTTGAAAGTTGTAACACCCGGTTTATAAAATAACATAACCGAGCAATCATATACGTGCCAGGATCAAGTCACACGTATATACAACAGAATGAATAGTATATCACAGCACATATCACGTAAAAAGATATAATAAAGCGAATACGAATGTTATTTATTACAATAATGACAAAAAATGTCTGATACAGCGGAAGCGAAGTACAAATACGAATAAAACTCTCCGAAGCTGAGCAGGGTGCCACAGGGACGTCGACTGGGAGACGAACGCCTAGAAGCCCTCGTAGTCCTAGTAGCGCTGAGCGAACTCCCTCGTGTCGGCAGGAACTGAGCAGCAGTAGCGTAGCCAAGAGGAAAAAGTAGAGAAGAGGCAAGAGTGAGTACACAACTTGTACTCAACAAGTATAACACAAACTATGAGGCTCTAAGGTTGGCTGACTGACTGCATTAGCTTTTAAGTCTTGGCAAAATTTTATTAAAGCTATTTACTACAAGTTGATGAATTACCATAAACCCAGTTACATAGTAATTAATCAAAATTAAATATGATACTACTGAGAACCAAACCGAACCAAGCCACCCGGGGAAACCTGCCTCGTCAAAGGAAGATAACCCCACTAATCAAAAGGAGGATCTGGGCCGCTCATGACCGTGAGCACGGCTAGTATACCAGTTTTACACTCTGCAGAGGTTGCACATCTTTACCCACAAGTCGTGAGCTACGCTAGTTGTTCATCACACTTCCTTAGGTGAGATGACTAGCGAACTCACTACGAGGCCGTTACAAAGAATCTCGTTGGTGAGGCGTAACCGCGAAGAGTTCGATCGGCGACGATGGGGCCCACCTCACGGGGGTACAAGCATAGGTGCGCAAACCAAGCACAGACCAGCCGGAGGAGCAGGGACCATTGAAGCTTACCACCCTTTGCCCCGCAGGTAAGTTACTCCAAACCAAAAAGACCTAATTAGTAAGCCAAGACTGTCCCATTCCAGTCTTGTGGTAGCGTTTTTGTCCCAGGTTGTCGCTCTATGAACCGGTCCTTATGGAGAGTGGCCAACCAGGTAGTAAGCACCGTGCTGGCCCCCTAAACCAGGTTTCTAACAAAACCAATTTTAACGAGAAGTGAGCCACTCAAGCCACACAGAGTGCCACTCTCAGAATTAAGTTGCATATACCATTAATCAAATTAATTAAAAAGGACCATTAGGTGTTATAGCGCGGCAACCTAGCACAACTAAACAAAATGCAACCCAAAGGAATATATAAAGGATATAAAGTGGCTAGGAAATCCTTATAGGCAAACAGTATTAAATGCAGTATGAAAATGTATTTAAAAGTGATAGGTTGTTCATGTTACACTTTCCTTCCTCGTACTGCTCTTGTTGCTGCTCAAAGTGCTCGGAAGACGGCTGCTCCTGGTACTGGTACTGGGGCTCCTCAGATGGATCAGCGTCTACTCACGAACACATGGCCAAAACAATGCACAATAATAAGCATACAAGCAAACACTAACAAAAACTAAGAAACAATACATCAATACATAAAACAGCACATTAAACTAGTCTAAAACTATTCTACGCGTTACAACGATCGCGTGGACATAAAGAACGCATAATTCGGAGCTAAAACGCATTTTCTAGGCTAAAAACAAGGTTCAGGGACTAAACTGCAAGAAAACTAAGGTTCCAGGGGGTTTTCTGCAAAAACCGAGGGCCTAAATGTAATTAACCATTAAATCTAAGGGGTAATGTGCAAAACCAACGGCTCTGGATGGTGGGTACTAATACTAGGAAGGTCAGGGGGGTTTGGGTAAAAACCGGGACTTAACTGTAATTATTTTTGACTAAGGCTGGACCGCGGGTTGATAACAGGAAAGAACAGGGGCTCTTATGCAAAACGTGCAGGGCGAAGGGGTATCTTCAGATCTGATCCGTTGGATTCAGATCTGGCGGCTCAGATCTAAACGGGGAACGATCTAATCGCGGCCATCGCTTTCGGATTCGATGGCTGAGGACAATTGGGGGCGCGGGCGGCGGCGGAGCTCGCCGGCTGCGCATTCCCGCGGCGGAGGGGTCGCCGGAGTAAGCGAATCCAGTGTTCCCGGGCTCTAATTGGCACGCGGTCTAGCCTAGGATGGACTACGTGCCATGCGTAGTCCACCTGGGGTCTTTTTGGATCTCGGGAAGTCCCGGAGTGGGGAGGGCAAGGGCGACGGCGGCTCGGCACGGCGGCTCTCGCCGGCGAGCGGTGTACTAAGCACTAGAGCAGCCTACAGGCCGAGCTACCTAGCGCAAAGGCAGAGGACGATGGGGTGGTGCCTACCGAGGCTTGAATCGGGCCGGAGCTATAGTGGAGCGGGGTCGACGTCGAGGTCCGGCGGCGGCGGTGGCGTGGTGGTCGCGGACTGGTCGCAGGGGTCGTCTTCGGCCTTCCTAGCCCTGCGGATCGGTGTAAGAGGTCCCTGCGAGGGAGCCACGAGGGTCAGCGGGCACGGAGCGGAACCAGGGGTGTGGGATTGCGGCGGCGGACCGGCTCACCTCCGGCGGCGTCCGGCGCAAATCCAAAGGCTTCACGGGTCGGGGGTCGCGGTTGCGTGCCTGGGGAAGCTCCTGGGGCACAGGCGAAGCTTCCGCGGCAGCTCGGGCTGGCTGTGGAGCGGCGGAGCAGCGCTGGCAAGGCGGCGCAGGGGCTCTGCGCGGCAATGGCATGGTGGAGTGGCGAGATGCTTGGGTTTGGGCGGCGCGTGGGGTGGATAGGGTTCTAGGGGGGTGCGGCCTGGGGCCTTTAAAGGGGGCGCCGGGTTTCTGGGAGTGCGTGCCCCATGAAAGGCGAGGCGAGATCCCTGGCGGGGATCGTGGGATCCGTTGCGCGAGCGCTGCGCGGGGGAGACGAAGCTGGCAGGTGGGGCCCACGGGTCAGCGGCGGGATGCACTGCGAACGGGCTGAGCGGGCGACGCGGGGGGCGGGCGTAGGACGCTGGCAGGTGGGGCCGGCGGCTCAGATGGGTCGCGCGCGCGGAGCGGGTGGGGTGCGCTGGGCCATGTAGCATGAGTGGAGCGGGGGTGTGTGGGCCGGCTCGGGCTGCTGCGGTGGGAGGAGCGGGGCCGTGTGCTGGGCTGCCGAGGGGGAAGGAACTGGGCCGGCCGGGTAGAGGGAGAAGAGGGCCGCGAGTTGGGCCAAGGGAACTGGGTTGGGCTTGGTTTTGGTTTTCTGGATTTGGGTTTTCTATTCTTTTTTCTATTCTATTTCTAAAACCAACACTCAAATTCTAATTGAATTCAAAATTGAATTTGAATTCAACTCTAACACTCAAACAAATAAATCAATGCTCCAGCATGAATGCAACATTAAAAGTAAACCTAGGAAAAAATTTAATTACTTGAGGAACAAAATTTTAGATTAAATGCAAGACTAAGCAAATAAATTCCTAGAAAATTAAATAAAGCCAATTAAATTTATTAATAACTGCTGAAATTTAAATTAGGGTGTTACAGACCCTACCCCCTTAAAGAAATCTCGTCCCCGAGATTTAGCTGGGCTGGCTAGCGAAGAGATCTGGATATGTCTTCTTTAACTCATCTTCTCGCTCCCAAGTAGCCTCAGCTTCACTGTGGTGACTCCACTGAACTCTGCACATCTTGATGCGCTTGTTCCGAGTAACCCTTTCTGATGTCTCTAGAATCTTCACCGGATGCTCAGTATAAGTCAGATCTTCCCGCACATCTACTCCATCCAGTGGTGCCTGCTCCTCGGGTACTCGCCGACACCTCTTCAGCTGAGATATATGGAAGACATCGTGAACTCCTGAGAGGCTGAGAGGTAACTCCAGGCGATAAGCAACTTCGCCTTTCCGCTCTAGCACCTTGAATGGTCCCACATACCGAGGTGCTAACTTCCCTTTGACATTGAATCTGCGGATTCCTCTCATCGGAGACACCTTCAGATACACATAATCACCAACACTGAAAGTCAGGTCTCTCCGTTTGCCATCTGCATAGCTCTTTTGTCTGCTCTGTGCAATCCTCAGATTTTCTCGCACAGCCTGAACCATCTGCTCTGCATCATCTATGATCTCAGGGCCAAAGAGCTGCTTCTCACCAATCTGATCCCAATAGAGAGGAGTCCTGCACTTTCTGCCATACAATGCCTCGAAGGGGGACTTCTTCAGACTGGCCTGATAGCTGTTGTTATATGAGAACTCAGCATATGACAGGCACTTATCCCAACTAGTACCGTACTGAATGGCACAAGCTCTCAGCATATCCTCCAACACTTGGTTGGTTCTCTCTGTCTGCCCATCTGTCTGAGGGTGATAAGCCGTACTGAAATGGAGCTTCGTATCCAACGAATCATGGAGCTGCTCCCAGAACCGAGAAGTGAACTGAGACCCTCTGTCAGATATGATCTTCTTGGGCACACCATGCAAGCAGACAATCCGAGAGATGTACAACTCTGCAAGTCTAGCACCGGAGTAAGTAGTGTTCACTGGAATGAAGTGAGCAACTTTCGTCAGTCGATCCACTACTACCCAAATGGAGTTGTACCCTTTCTGAGTACGAGGCAATCCAACAATGAAGTCCATAGTGATTTCCTCCCATTTCCACTCTGGAATCTTCAAAGGCTGTAACAGACCTGCTGGCCTCTGATGCTCAGCCTTGACATACTGACAGGTGTCACAAATAGCCACGTACTCTGCCACTGAACGCTTCATCCCATACCACCAAAAACATTCCTTCAGATCATAGTACATCTTCGTGCTGCCCGGATGAATAGAGTAAGCTGTATCATGGGCCTCACTCAGAATCAACTTCCGGAGATCACTCACATCTGGCACACAGATCCGGTTCTTGTACCACAAGGTACCCTGATCATCCTCTCTGAAATGGGGAGCCTTGCCCTTCTTGAGCAACTCACGGATCTCCTGCAGCTTCTCATCTTCTTTCTGATGCTGCCTAATCTCTGCCTCTAGAGTCGGTACTGCCTCAAATGATGCACTGGAAGTATGATGCAAGAAGCCCAGACTCAACTGCTCGAACTCCTCGCATAACTCTGGAGGCATCTGGAAAGCCACGGCCATGTTGACATAACTTCTTCTGCTCAGAGCATCTGCTACAACATTGGCCTTGCCCGAATGATAGTGAATCTCCAGGTCATAATCCTTGACCAACTCTAGCCATCTTCTATGCCGCATGTTCAGCTCATTCTGCGTGAAAATGTACTTGAGGCTCTTGTGATCAGTGTAGATATCACACCGCTGCCCATACAAGTAGTGCCTCCAAATCTTCAGAGCATGCACAACTGCGGCTAACTCAAGATCATGAGTGGGATAATTCAGCTCATGCCGACGTAACTGCCGTGAAGCATAAGCAATCACTCTGCCCTCCTGCATCAGAACACAACCAAGACCATCCTTCGAAGCATCACAATACACCGTGAACCTCTTCGTCTGGTCTGGCAGAGTCAGGACTGGCGCCGTAGTCAACCTTTTCTTCAGCTCATCAAAGGCCCTCTGATGCTCATCAGTCCACATGAAAGCCACATTTTTCTCCAGCAAAGAAGTCAAAGGCTTCGCGATCTTGGAGAAATTCTCAATGAACCTCCGATAATATCCAGCTAGGCCCAAGAATGACCTGACTTCCTTTACTGTCTGCGGTGTCTCCCACTCGAGCACATCCTTTACCTTGCTCGGATCAACAGCAATGCCTCCCTGAGAGATAACATGACCGAGGAATGGAACCTCATCAATCCAGAACTCGCACTTGCTGAACTTGGCATACAACTGATGCTCCCTCAGTATCTGCAATATGAGTCTCAGATGCTCCTCATGCTCTTCTTCTGTCTTGGAGAAGATCAGAATATCATCAATGAAGATCACCACGAAGACATCCAGATAATCCATGAAAACCATGTTCATCAGATGCATGAAGAAAGCCGGGGCATTAGTCAAGCCGAAGGACATGACCGTGTACTCATATAGCCCGTACTTGCATGTGAATGCCATCTTCGGAACATCCCCAGGACGGATCCTCAGCTGAAAATAACCCGAGCGAAGATCAATCTTCGAGAATATACGAGCACCTTGAAGCAGATCGAAGAGATCCTCAATACGGGGCAGTGGATGCTTGTTCTTGATAGTAACTGCATTCAGCTCCCGATAATCAACACACATTCGCTTCGAGCCATCCTTCTTATCTACCAGCAACAATGGAAAAGCCCAAGGAGAGAAGCTGCGACAGATATAGCCCTTGGCTAGCAACTCATCAATAGTTTTCTTGACTTCTTCATGCTCTATAGGTGCCATACGGTAGGGCCGCTTTGCAATAGGAGCTGTGCCAGGCAAGAGATCAATACAAAACTCAATCGCGCATCCAGGCGGCATACCTGGCAAATCATCCGGAAAGACATCCGGGAATTCAGACACCACGCGAATACCGTCCGTGGGTCTAGCCTTCATCTGATGAAGAAATCCCGAAGGCTCCACTGCACTGATAACAACCTCTTGGCCACTGGAAGCTGATAGCAAGACTGTCCTCTGAGCACAATCTATCCGGACTCCCCACTTGGCCAGAGTCTCCATTCCCAGAATGACATCAATGCCCTTGCTGTCTAGCACCATCAGATCAGTACAGAACTCTACTCCCCTCAAGGAAACACTTGACTCTCGGGCAGTAAGTGTGAGACCTCAACTGTCCTCCTGGTGAAGATACTAACAGGCACCTCTTTAATGTGCTAGTATGAATACCATGATGCTTGACAAAAGACTGAGTAATGAAGGAATGCGTAGCACCAGTATCGAAAAGCAGTGTAGCTGGATATGAATTAACCATGAACGTACCAATAACCACGTTGGGAGCCTCGGCCGCTGACTCGGCCGTCACGTGGTTCACTCTGCCCTGAAGTGGCGCCCTGGGCTGAGCTGGGTGCTCCTGCTGTCCCGCCTGCGCCTTCCGGGGGCAAGCGTTGGCGTAGTGCCCCGGCTGGCCGCAGTGAAAGCAGGTGCGAGGGGGTCCCTGAGCCTGCTGTCCGGTAGGAGCTGCCGGACGTGGAGCCTGCGGTGCCGGTGGAGCAGCATGAGCCGGAGGTGCCTGTAACCTCTGGCCCTGCCCCGCCTGCTGCTGCTGTCGAGGCGAGTACTGCTGCGGTGGCCTCTGCTGGTACTACTGAGGAGGCCGGTACTGAGGATGCTGGTACTGCTGAGGCTGCTGAAGGCGAGGACGAGTGTTGCTGCCGGAAGCAACGGGGACAATCTTCCTCTTCTTGTCCTCCATCTCCATGTGCTTGCGCTCAGTGTTGAGCGCGCTGTCAACCAGATGGTTGAAGTCGTCGAAGCGGAGGTTGAGCAGCGCATACTGGAGGTAGTCCTCAAGACCCTCCATGAAGTGCTCCTGCTTCTTGCGGTCATCCGCAACATCGGCAGGGGCGTAGCGAGCAAGCTGCAGAAAGCGATCACGATACTCCGTGACCGACATAGTCCCCTGAAGTGACAAAGACAGATAGATATCGAAAGATTAACTCAAGATTCATAAGGATAGAACAAGGGGCATTAGCTCAAAAGAAACCGCTGAATGATTATATTTAAGATTACCTGCTTCAGTGCAAGGAATTCCTTCTGCTTCATCTTCATAACGCCCGCGGGGACGTTGTGACTGCGGAACCGCTCCCGGAACTAGAGCCAAGTGAGAGCCTCGCGGTCCTGAACTGGGCGGGACTCCCACTAGTCCAAAGCTGCCCCTCGCAGCAATCCTGCTGCATACAAGACGCACTCACGATCATCGCACTGGGCGATGTCCAACTGGCGCTCCACTGCACGGAGCCAGTCGTCAGCCTGAAGAGGGCCGGACGTGTGAGAGAACATCGGCGGGTGACCCCTCAGGAACTCGGCATGCCTGTCGCGAGGCTGCGGTGGTGGAGGAGGCGGAGGCTGAGTGTGAGCCTGCTGAAGAGCCTGAACCGTGTTGTTCAGGATAGCCATCATCTGCATCTGGAGCTGGAAGTACTGCTCCGGAGTCAGAGGCGGAGGAATCGGGATCCCGGTCCCCTGAGTGTTCTGACCCTGGTTGTTCTGCCCCTGCTGGTCAGAACCATGCCTGGTGTTCACCATCTGATTTTGGACAAAAGATTCCACGAGTAAGGATATTGCAGGAATAAATTCAGATGGATATGATAACTCTTTGCGGAAAAAGACTCAGCCATGATAAAGTAGACAAGATAGAGTGGACTGTTTTACCTCCAACGATCTAATCCATTTTATTAATTAGTTAACTTAACATAAGAGTGATTTTCTTTAAACAAATTTATACTACTAAGCTATGCAATCATTCAAAAATCCAAATCAAACATGTAGCATAATAACAAGCAGACAATTTTCACAACTTAGCCGAGTTTAACACACGACTCGACTAACACGACGCGTTGCAGAGCGTGCTATCGTATTATTATAAAAGGGTCACCTAGCTTACCCATGGTGGTCAGATGACTGATTCAGGCCAAAATCTACGAAAACTATTCTTCAGAGAGAGAAATCAAGGCAAGACGGGTAAAAGTCATAGAATTCATGGGGTATAATAGTAAAATAGTTTCAGCAAGCAAGGATTGGAGAGAAGAAGTCCTACAACTCGACCAGTTCTATCTAGGCTTCGTCCTACAGTCGATACGGCTCTGATACCACTCTGTAACACCCGGTTTATAAAAAAACATAACCGAGCAATCATATACGTGCCAAGATCAAGTCACACGTATATATAATAGAATGAACAGTATATCACAGCACATATCACGTAAAAAGATATAATAAAGCGAATACGAATGTTATTTATTACAATAATGACAAAAAATGTCTGATACAGCGGAAGCGAAGTACAAATACGAATAAAACTCTCCGAAGCTGAGCAGGGCGCCACAGGGACGTCGACTGGGAGACGAACGCCTAGAAGTCCTCGTAGTCCTGGTAGCGCTGAGCGAACTCCCTCGTGTCGGCAGGAACTGAGCAGCAGTAGCGTAGCCAAGAGGAAAAAGTACAGAAGAGGCAAGAGTGAGTACACAACTTGTACTCAACAAGTATAACACAAACTATGAGGCTCTAAGGTTGGCTGACTGACTGCATTAGCTTTAAGTCTTGGCAAAATTTTATTAAAGCTATTTACTACAAGTTGATGAATTACCATAAACCCAGTTACATAGTAATTAATCAAAATTAAATATGATACTACTGAGAACCAAACCGAACCAAGCCACCCGGGGAAACCTGCCTCGTCAAAGGAAGATAACCCCATTAATCAAAAGGAGGATCTGGGCCGCTCATGACCGTGAGCACGGCTAGTATACCAGTTTTACACTCTGCAGAGGTTGCACATCTTTACCCACAAGTCGTGAGCTACGCTAGTTGTTCATCACACTTCCTTAGGTGAGATGACTAGCGAACTCTCTACGAGGCCGTTACAAAGAATCTCGTTGGTAAGGCGTAACCGCGAAGAGTTGGATCGGCGATGATGGGGCCCACCTCACAGGGGTAGAAGCACAGGTGCGCAAACCAAGCACAGACCAGCCGGAGGAGTAGCGACCATTAAAGCTTACCACCCTTTGCCCCGCAGGTAAGTTACTCCAAACCAAAAAGACCTAATTAGTAAGCCAAGACCGTCCCATTCCAGTCTTGTGGTAGCGTTGTTGTCCCAGGTTGTCGCTCTATGAACCGGTCCTTATGGAGAGTGGCCAACCAGGCAGTAAGCACCGTGCGGGCCCCCTAAACCAGGTTTCTAACAAAACCAATTTTAACGAGAAGTGAGCCACTCAAGCCACACAGAGTGCCACTCTCAGAATTAAGTTGTATATACCATTAATCAAATTAATTAAAAAGGACCATTAGGTGTTATAGCACGGCAACCTAGCACAACTAAACAAAATGCAACCCAAAGGAATATATAAAGGATATAAAGTGGCTAGGAAATCCTTATAGGCAAACAGTATTAAATGCAGTATGAAAATGTATTTAAAAGTGATAGGTTGTTCATGTTACACTTGCCTTCCTCGTACTGCTCCTGCTGCTACTCAAAGTGCTCGGAAGATGGCTACTCCTGGTACTGGTACTGGGGCTCCTCAGATGGATCAGCGTCTACTCACGAACACATGGCCAAAACAATGCACAATAATAAGCATACAAGCAAACACTAACAAAAACTAAGAAACAATACATCAATACATAAAAATAGCACATTAAACTAGTCTAAAACTATTCTACGCGTTACAACGATCGCGTGGACATAAAGAACACCTAATTCGGAGCTAAAATGCATTTTCTAGGCTAAAAACAAGGTTCAGGGACTAAACTGCAAGAAAACTAAGGTTCCAGGGGGTTTTCTGCAAAAACCGAGGGCCTAAACATAATTAACCATTAAATCTAAGGGCTAACGTGCAAAACCGACGGCTCTGGATGGCGGGTACTAATACTAGGAAGGTCAGGGGGGTTTGGGTAAAAACCGGGACTTAACTGTAATTATTTTTGACTAAGGCTAGACTGCGGGTTGATAACAGGAAAGAATAGGGGCTCTTATGCAAAACGTGCAGGGCGAAGGGGTATCTTCAGATCTGATCCATTGGATTCAGATCTGGCGGCTCAAATCTAAACGGGGAACGATCTAATCGCGGCCATCGCTTTCGGATCCGATGGCTGAGGACAATTGGGGGCGCGGGCGGCGGCGGAGCTCGCCGGCGGCGCGTTCCCGTGGCGGAGGGGTCGCCGGAGTAAGCGAATCCAATGTTCTCGGGCTCTAATTGGCACGCGGTCTGGCCTAGGATGGACTACGTGCCATGCGTAGTCCACCTGGGGTCTTTTTGGATCTCGGGAAGTCCCGGAGTGGGGAGGGCAAGGGCGACGGCGGCTCGGCACGGCGGCTCTCGCCGGCGAGCGGTGTACTAAGCACTAGAGCGGCCTACAGGCCGAGCTACCTAGTGTAAAAGGAAGAGGACGACGGGTTGGTGCTGACCGAGGCTCGAATCGGGTCGGAGTTGTAGCGGAGCGGGGTCGACATCGAGGTCCGGCGGCGGCGGTGGTGTGGTGGTCGCGGACTGGTCGCAGGGGTGCGTCTTCGGCCTTCCTAGCCCTGCGGATCAGTGTGCGAGATCCCTGCGTGGGAGCCACGGGGGTCAGTAGGCACGGAATGGAACCAGGGGCGTAGGATTGCGGCGGCGGACCGGCTCACCTCTGGCGGTGTCCGGCGCAAATCCAAAGGCTTCACGGGTCGGGGTCGCGGTTGCGGGCCTAGGGAAGCTCCTGGGGCACAGGCGAAGCTTCCACGGTGGCTCGGGCTGGCTGTGGAGCGGCGGAGTAGCGCTGGCACGGCGGCGCAGGGGCTCTGCACGGCGATGGTGTGGCGGAGCGGCGAGATGCTTGGGTTTGGGCGGCGCGTGGGGTGGATAGGGTTCCAGGGGGGTGCGGCCTGGGGCATTTAAAGAGGGCGCCGGGTTTCTGGGTGTGCGTGCCCCGTGAAAGGCGCGGCGAGATCCCTGGCGGGGATCACGGGATCCATTGCGCGAGCGCTGCGCGGGGGAGACGAAGCTGGCAGGCGGGGCCCACGGGTCAGCGGCGGGGCGCACTGCGAACGGGCTGAGCGGGCGACGCGGGGGGCGGGCGTGGGACGCTGGCAGGTGGGGCCGGCGGCTCAGATGGGTCGCGCTAGCGAAGCGGGCGGGTTGCGCTGGGCCGTGTAGCATGAGTGGAGCGGGGGTGTGTGGGCCGGCTTGGGCTGCTGCGGTGGGAGGAGCGGGCCGTGTGCTGGGCGGGCCGAGGGGGAAGGAACTGGGGCGGCCGGGTAGAGGGAGAAGAGGGCCGCGAGTTGGGCCAAGGGAACTGGGTTGGGCTTGGTTTTGGTTTTCTAGATTTGGGTTTTCTATTCTTTTTTTCTATTCTATTTCTAAAACCAACACTCAAATTCTAATTGAATTCAAAATTGAATTTGAATTCAACTCTAACACTCAAACAAATAAATCAATGCTCCAGCATGAATGCAACATTAAAAGTAAACCTAGGAAAAATTTTAATTACTTGAGGAACAAAATTTTAGATTAAATGCAAGACTAAGCAAATAAATTTCTAGAAAATTAAATAAAGACAATTAAATTTATTAATAAATGCTGAAATTTAAATTAGGGTGTTACAAAAGTTCAAAAAATGGAAAGGAAAGGGTTTTGTAACTTTTGCAGAAAGGGCCCTCAAAAGATTTGGGGCTAAGAAATTCGGCCCTTGGCCATGGCCGGCGACAGGGGAGCTCCTGGCTGGTCTGATTCCGGCGAGGGGCGGGCCGGTGGTGAGGGAGGAGAGGGGGGAAAAGAGGAGAAAGGCGAGCTGCACCTATGGGTGGCGTTATTGGGACTCGGGGTGGTCCAAGATGAGCTGCCCGCGACGGCCAGGGCTCACCAGCGGCGGGTAGCGGTGGTTGGCGGTATTCCGGAAGGGCAGAGGGAAAAGGTTGGGCTGGGGAGCTTCAATGGGGTGAGAACAAGCTTGTGGGCTGCTCAAATTGGATAGCATAAGGGAGGAGAGGCGCATCCGCGTGCGGGCCGGCGAGTGGCGGTGCACATGGTGGCCGGCGGTGGTGGATGTTGAAATCAAAGCCAGTCGGGCTATATATAGCCAAGGGAAGGGAAAGGATAGCCACTCCAGGGAGGGGATAGGCTCCTTCAGGTCGTGGGCGAGCTTCAGCGGCGGGGCTGGCTTTTCCACCGGCGGGCCAACGAGGTGGCGGGTGTGGCGGTCATGGCGCACGCACAGGGGGCAGCAGGGGCAGCGGGGTCTTGTAGGCGATGCGTGGAGCGGCCAAGGCGGTGCCCTGAGGCGGCGTGGCGAGCCCGTGGGCGGGAAACGTCGGCGATGGCAAAACGGCGGCGAGGCCCCTGTTTCTGCAGAGAG